>NC_091121.1:159199799-159800633 GCF_040183065.1 Periplaneta americana
GATTGTTTATACATATATAACAGTTGCCAAAGTAGATAAAAGTTCAGTCAGTTATAAATAACTGTGGCGATTGAAAACTGCTTCGGGACTTCGGGAGTGATCAATCTCGACGTCTCGAAACACTCACAAGCAGTCTTTACGTCAAGGACGCGACGTATACAACATTGTCGTGCGGGTTTTCGGCTTTGCGGGCGCTGTTAGTCTTGCTTTCTCGATCGTTCTTCATCTCTACAGAGTACATATTCACTTTCCTTGAAATAGAACACAAAACGGAAATTGTTATTGCATCAAATGTTAATTATTATGTTTATACAATTAATTAATCAATTTAGTCTCATCACCTTCAGCAGTGAAAAGAACAAGAAGCTAATTTCTCAAATATAAATAATTACTCTTGAACCTACAACATTTTACCCGTAGCCTACATGGCAGTTAATGCTGTATTTGTTTCATTTGTTCACTTTTCACAGTACATGTTCACTTTATTTACAATAAAACACTATCACTACAAAATAATTGTAACTAGAAAATGCAGGCATGTTCTGTAACTGGGGCCATCTACGAACCCAAGTAATGAACATGAAAAAATTTATATCAAATTGTGAAATAATAATTTTAATTTTAAAGGAAAGTAAAATAACCAAGAATAGCATATCTATCGGAGTAAATGGATGTTGATATTAACAATAAAATATATTGCGGGGTCAGAAAAACACCAGGTAAGTGTCGAGGGTTAAGGGGACTTACACGTGAACGCATATAAAAATCTTTAAGAATATGGTAATATTTGACGTGCAGATGAACAATAAAGTTAAAGACATAATCGTGACTTCTATACATTCTTCATCTTTTTGCCTTAACTCTGCACCTTCCGACAGAATGATTTGAATTAGATGAAGTATTTTTTGATAACTGTACATCTGTCACGAGAAATAGTGATAGTAGAATTACACTCTAAGCGTAGATCACAAAGACTGTGCCACATTTTTTTGGACTCTGTGTTTGTTATACATAATATTTGTTTATAACATAATTTAGATTCGATAATCTTAGTGAACCTTATTGAAGAAATAATTTTCCACGGTAAATTTAGACATGAGACGAAACTCTTTACCTAAAGTATTTAAAACCATGAACACTACAGCATTGCTAAAAAAAGTAATTGTAAGTCACGTGATCAATTTCAATTGTATAACTACTCCAATGTTTGGAAAAGTTCTCACTACATTTACAATCAGACCTCATGCTTAACTGGGGAGGTGTGACTACATACATTCTTGTAACAAAGACAGTAGAGCAGGTTTAGCGTGGCTAAGATTGGGGGCATGGAAGGGTAATAAAATTGTCAACGAAGAAGGAGAGCGCCTTTGTCCTCTGTGCGGGAAAAAAGACTCCTATAGACATATTTTATTGCAGTGTGTCAAAACGAAACATATCCGAAGAAAATATCTCGCACCCTCGATGCTAATTCAGAATAGGAGTTTGCTTGCATGTCTTAAACTCATGGGGAATAGAGAATGCGAACAAAAGACTGGATTTTTCCTCTTGAAGTCGAGACATATTAGAACTTCAGCTGTTGAAGTTTGTGATGCGAACTGACAAAGAGATAATGGTAACTATTGAATCATACACTTTTCTGTCTGTTTTAGGTTAGGGTATATTATATAATGTGTTTTGTTTGTGCCATTTCATTTTAACCTGTGTGTTCTTTTAGAGAGTGGTTGGATATAATCATAGTTGAAGGGGGTGAAACCTGAAAAGTAGGACTTGTTTTACACAGCACGTACGGTCAGAAGACCAGTGCATTCTGTTAATATAGTATATATCTCTATGTATAATATTGCTCAATAAATCCATCCATCTATCTATATGAACTACTGCCATTATGAGTATTATGACGCACTCAATCCACGTGATGAGTAGGGTATGTGACGAATTGTAGATGTTTCAATGATAATATTGTATATTTGACAAAATTCATGAAATTAATGTGAACTCATAACAGTCTATCCTAACATTTCTAATAAAACATACTTTTGGCAACACTTTCCTTCACCACTATATCTGGGATTTAAAGGATACCCACATGAGTGAATTTTGAAGAAAATCTCATCATCGTATTCATCATCATACACAATCTCGCTATCGCGCTTGTGGAATACCCTACCTAGTGACATCAGAGACTGTCGGAATTTAACAAAAACAAACTCATTAAGCATTTTCTTATTGCGTACAGTGCAATGCAGTAAACTGTGTATTCTAACTCATTGCAGATGTTTGGAAATTGTTACTGTGTTGTTCCGTTTTACATTTGCACAGTCAGCTACTTACTTTTAGATATTTAATCATTTTTCTTAATCACTAATATATTAGGTATTACTCGACCAAGACCAGTGGAGTCCTGCAGCCCGGAGCCGTGACGCTACTGCTACGGCGTTCGTAATACCGCATCGCGATAGTTCACATTACGCCCGCGGCTCCACTCGCCTTGGTCGAATAATGAACAATATACTGTATTATTATCTTTTCTGCCTATTGTGATCTTATCTTTCTACCAGTGTATATATACATTTTTTTTCTCTCATCTTTTTGCATTTGTGCTTTTTGTATCTGTAATTTTACTTCTATTTCTTATTTTGTAATTTTACTTCTATTTCTTATTTTCTTCTTCTCTATGCATTTGTTTCTTGTGTATGCCTATTTGTATTCAGGTGGTGTGGTAGAGAAGGCCTCATGGCCTTACCTCCGACATACTAAATACATAAATAAATAAACAAACAAATAAATAAGTAAAAAAAATTACAATTTCGTTTTTGACATTATAAAATACTACATGCCTCCCTCTATTAAAAATGTAGCACCACCGGTACAATACCACTATTTTTAAATTTCATACGCCAATTTTAAAAATCCCATGGTGCTTTAATTTCCAGCTGCACACACTCAATTTTGCACTGTACTGAGCAATTCGGATTTATTTGCATTTTCATTGACTTCTCTTTCAATATACCGCGCTACTTTGAGGTTCAATGGTGAACCAGGAGGATTTTAATATGAATAATGTATTCAAATCTTTCACTCCTGTTTTCTCACACTTCAAATTTTCAGCATTTTCATTTCTTTAAAAATGTCCTTGCGAAGCAGATTTTGTGATAGTTCAAACTTGGTATTTAAGTTCATAGATATGCACTATACAGTGATTAAAATAGCTCTGGGTTTTATGGTGAATATAATTTTAATATATATTTTTTTTCAGTTTAATAATATTTTTTATTTAAACAATATATATATACAATATTTAAAAATTCTAGAGACTTAACTAATGAATCTACATTGAAGCCCAGGGTTACTTAAAGAAGTATATGTGTGGTGAGCCTATTCGCAAATAATGAGACCGTAGAAAAGGAGCAAAGGTCTTTTTGAGATACGCCCTACTCGCCCCGTAAAAATATAAACATTCCCATAACTTGTGAACTATGAGAGCGGAGAGCTAGGAGGACAGATTATTCTGAGATCTTCAGATATACAGGGACATCATTTTATTTTTACTAACATTTCTGATATTAACCTGGGTATACCTTTGAATCAACGGTTGCTATCCCCTTCCACGACTGGAGTTCGATGGCGTAATAAACAAACAAATCACTTTACTAGGTATATGAGGGAACAAAAGCAATTCATCCATTTACGTAAACTACGAAATATCACGCTTTTGAGTTTGATAATTTTCATTAGGTTTTTGTTTAATCAGAATACAGTACAGTATTAACAATGAGTGTTTTTATTCACGAACTGAGCTGTCCATACGGACCTATCCATTATGCAGTGTATATTATAGCGTCTATAGCACATTAGCGTACACTATAGAGAATGAAGTTAAATTGAAAAATAATCATAATATGGATATTTAAACATATTTTTAAAAATGGTGGCGGTTCATTTCGATACAGGCTTCAGTTCTAATGTATGTAATTCCAATTACCAGTTTCGTCCTTCGTACTAGTAACTCATGTTGAAATAATTCTGTACCTACTCTGTAAAAGACTACCTTACGTACTGTAAATTCAATCTTCACTTGTGCTCGATCCGAAAAGATAAAATTACTCAGACATGCTATCTACTGTCCGTCCAAGTGGTTATGTCGCAGGATCGTAGAAAGGAGGGAAATCACGTGACAGTTAATTACTTAACGAGGCCCTTTTATTCAAGTTATTTTAAACAGTTGTATGAGTATAATATTACGTAGATGTCCAATTCCTAACAGAAATTAATGTTCTCAGAAAAGAGCTAAGACAGTCCAGCCACTAGCCTTTACAGAGAGGGAAAACCGGAATGCGACGTAGGCAAATGGACGACAGTACCTGTGCGAAAATGATGCAATATTGAAAGCTCTTTCGTCATTGGAAAACGCGAACATATTTTTGGTACGTACTGTGACGGTAAGGCTAGTATGACTGTATATGCGGTCTTGGATCTGTGTGGAAGACGGCTGAACTTCATTAGTAGAAGGGGTGGGAGTGAAGTACATTCAAAAACTCAGGTACAATAAAAATTGAAGTAAAAATAAAATGATGTCCCTGTATTAGTATAAGTTACATCTATGGTACAAATTTGAAAAATCTAGCTTTTATAGTTTAGAATTTAGTAATTTCATTCATGGTTATCCTTAAAGAAACACATACACGTATACATCATTCTGTTGAACTTTCCATATCAATTCTATTGTTTTTAAATTTCGGAAAAAAAGATTTTGACGTTTCTTGATGGTCAATCATTGCGCTCATTAAATCTGAAACCGAACATTGATTCGTGCCACCTATGTAGTAGTTCAGAAACCCACACTACACTTCTGAACTATATCCGTCGCTAATCAAAACTTAGCTCACCTATACAATGGGGATATAAACAAAACTGCCACCATGAGACATGAAGTTAACACAGCACCGACGGGAGCTGTAAAGTGTAGAAACAGTGCTTCTGGACCCTCCTTCAGTTCCTATGAGATTGTATCAGCAGAGATACGGACATAGAAACTCTAAAACATATTCTGAATTAACTATGCTCTGAATTATGAAATACATTTACGTTATTCGACTGTGACAACCCATATTAACAGGAAGGTCAAGGAAAAATGTAACACTATAAGAAATGAAATAAATAATAGAACGCAATGAAAATTTTCTTTGGTTTGAACGATAGAGTTTCTAGCTACGAGTATAAGTGTACTAAAGCAGATTTATATTCCCGTCAAGAAAGTGGAAATTAATTGTCTTACTTACCACTAAATTGTACACTGATTAACATTATAACTTCTTTACTTTGTCAATATTATAAAAAAATTACTAGGCTGACTAGTGTCGACGTGGTGTCCGTCATTGTCCGAAACCTAGTACTAAATTGTAACTGTTAACGAAACACAGTTACATTTTACTATTACTATTACTATTATTATTATTATTATTATTATTATTATTATTATTATTATTATTATTATTATTATTAGTAGTAGTAGTAGTAGTAGTAGTAGTATTCATATTATTATTATTGTTATTTTTACATTGTTTTCTGTATTCCATTATTTGTATTCGCTACTGAAATTGAGAAGATTAGACTGAAAACTTAATTGTAGGTGCAGTGTAATTACCTAAGTTGTCATGTAATTAATTAATTTGATATGTAATTAAGTTTATATGTAATTAATTAAAGTGACTTGTAATTAAGTTGACTATTACACTCTTACTACGTCATACTACCGTACTTTTGACCAATAAAACGGTACGAAAGGACGTATTTCATCCAATCATGGCTGCTTATCGCACAATTTTATCGCGTCCCTAGCATTTGTTTAATTTTATCGCGTCCCTAGCATTTGTTTAATTTTATCGCGTCCCTAGCATTTGTTTAATTTTATCGCGTCCCTAGCATTTGTTTAATTTTATCGCGTCCCTAGCATTTGTTTCTTTGTTTGCCAACATTTGAAACTGCGCTGGTCTGGACGTCAAAAAATATATATATAAAATTACAAATCACTCCAGTCGATGCACAGCAGTTTCAAATATGACTCGCATTGGCATTCAAGAACAAGAATTAATAAAAATCACTGATCATACCTATGCATCTTCTGAAATCCAATTTACAAATAAATGAAGAGCACCATTCGGAAATCCTGAATAACTTGAATACACCATGTAGGCCTAAATCAACGAGTTCCACTTCTATTACGCACACGTCCAATATAACATCAATTGAACCACCAACCACATTCAAATTTGAAAATTGTACATTCAATAATTATTCCTTTTAAAATTATTCATTCGGAAATCCTGAATAAGTTGAATACACCATGTAGGCCTAAATCAACGAGTTCACTTCTATTACGCACACGTCCAATATAACATCAATTGAACCATCAACCACATTCAAATTTGAAAATTGTACATTCAATAATTATTCCTTTTAAAATTATTCATGTTTATTTTTTATGTCATCGTCGTTAATTAAAACTTTTCTAACACTTGTGTGCAGTATATTAGTTACAGCTTCTGCTATATGATATTATGGATAGTCACGTATCAGAGATTGTTTAATATTAAGATTTATTGAAAATCATCTGTCAAGTGACTTTGATTATTGGGATTCGGATAATTGAAGTGGAATGTTGCATTTTATAAAAATGAAACTGAATCAACAAAGCCTTCTTGAGTAGTAACAGTCCACAGAGTTCAATGATGATTCCATAGTTGGCACAACTGATACCGGTAACAAGAAAACATAATCATAAAACACTACTGCCATCTAGCGTAATGTTGAGATGGTACAATAATAATAATAATAATAATAATAATAATAATAATAATAATAATAATAATACTTATTTGTCAGAAACCAGTGTACAAGGCCTGGATATGACATCGTCAGGTTCGATAGTTGATACATTTGAAAACAGCCAATTAATATTTTATTGTATTGGAGTACTTTGTTACTTCTAATCTTTATATACTTTCTTCTAATCGTGTAATAGTAAATTAAATCCCACTCGAGTTTTGATTTTCTCTAGATAAATCAAAACCTCTAGTGAGATTACTGTTGGTAATAAATGAGTTTAATAAAAGTACTTTTAAGTTAGGTTTACGTTTTACTTATAGTAGGCGTTATTATAGCGTAGTTTTTCATAGTCCTAGGTTTATTACATTTATTTAAAGTTATAATGAAATTTACGTTTATTTCATTTTTTATTTCTGTAATTATTGCAATTTTATTACTGTAATTATTGTAATGGTATTATTATATATTGTATATCACTGCCACCGAGTGTATACCCAATTGTAGCGTTAATAAATACATAATTGAATATTTTTATATTGGTTGAATGGAAGAGAAGCCCTTATGGCCTTAAATCTGCCGCTATCAGTAGGCCTATAAAAAGTCAAATAAAGAAATAAATTAAATTGTAGGTAAGATCATCGTACTTCAATCTTTATAATTAGAATGCATTTTCGGCAGCCTCCGAGGTGCAGTTTTGAATCATGAATAGAACGTCAACTGGATCACAAACAAGACGCAAGTGTTCCCTGATATGATCTGCACTACGCGTCAAATATGACGTCACGCCAAAAATTGTCTATGAACAACTAAACTTATCTCCGTACGCCCTGTACCAGAATACCGACCCTTCTTATGAGATTCCATTCTGTCTTCGGACAGTTGACTAAACATGAACAACTCTAGGCTAAATTCTGACCTAATGCCCCGTGTTACTGTAGTACTCTGCGACGTCTTAAATACAGACTTCTTATGAAGCGCATAGTAAAAAAAGTTTCACAGTTATGTGCGTATAGCGGCGCGCCGAATGCCGTATGTAGGCGTAGACTGAATTGCGTATTTAAGTTCCATCTGTTAGCGGGCGAAGCTGCATCATCCCGTGACGCCATCTGTCGGTGTCCTCCTACAAGATCCCTCATAATCCTGCAAATAGTATATACGTGCTCTATCGCATCCATTTGTGTTATCCTTTACGAGGAGTGACAAAGTGCCGTGGGATTTAGTGTGAGCCGTCCACTCCAGTAACTCTTAATAAGACTGGCCTGAGCGTCAGCTTCACTAAACCCGCACAAGGCCGGCTGAACTCCTGCCAGGCAGTGAAATACAGCAGGAGTAGTGTGGTGGCCAAGAAAGAAACGACTAATTTTCTTAAAAATACTTTACCCCGGCGAATGTTTATGTGACTGGTTCTGGGAGAGTATTTTTTGATTTCGATGAAGGTATCATTTTTCAGCTTTCATTATTTTAGCCGCAGATATTGCCACAATAAGAAATAAACAGAACATATGTATAACCCTCCCTAGTAATATTGAAATTCCTTACTCACCTACCGTTAAAAATATAGGAATAGATAACGAATTAAGTTGGAAATATCAAGTAAAGCATACTTGCAAAAAAAATCTGCTCGTTTGTTCACTCGTTAAGTCGGTTTAACCATTTCTTTTCCGCTGAAGTAATGCAGCACTTTGACTATTGTGACTTGTTGTTCACTGACTTAAAGACCGAACTCTCGAACAAATTACAACGTATTTATAATACGTGTACAGTGAAACCTCTCCTTACGGACACCCCCAAGATATGGACACTCCTCATATACGGACAGATTTTTATGTCCCAACTGAAATAATATAGAAATAATGATAAGTTTACCTCTCGTTTACGGACACTCTCAGACACGGACATGGACAGCTGTTTCACAGTCCTAAAGTTTGCTTTACCTCCTGACCGCTGGCAAAACTTGGATTTCAAGACCTAATGTGTTACAAAATTGGAAAAAATTATTTTTGAGTACTGTACATAAATTCCTTAACATTAAAGAAGACAATAAGGGTCTCGTAGATTTACACTAGTCCATTCGGCTACCCCTTGTTAGCTGCTGAAAGCTGGTGGATAAATAAAGTCATAAAACTTAACCTGTCTGATGGGCCCAAGGTTCTCGCGATCGTGAAATTTTATTCGACACATGGTAGGGTTAGTAGGATTATTTTCTTCACTTTAATCAGTTGTTCTGTTTCGAGAGACATAGCACCTGAACCTAAAGGTTAAGTTGAAAACTGTAAATTTCAGTACTGCATAACTGTAGACCTAGAATAAAATTGCATGGCACAGTGCTGTATTTTCCCTTTTCGGTCTTATCTACTGTAGTTCAAAGTTGTAAAGAATTTAATGTAGTATACTGCATTTAGAATTAAACTACAGTAAAACATTAATTTAATTTCGAACGTGAAGGGATATATATTGCATATTATAAATTTACTGTTATATTGTGGGAGCCTCCCTCCCAATAAAGGACACCTCCCAGATTCAGACAGATTGTTACGTCCCTTCGATGTCCGTAAATGAGAGGTTTCACTGTATAAGATATGTGTGCAATATCCGACGATACGATCATAATTCATCATTTTTCGGATCCTTATCTTGGCTCCGGCTCAACGATCGCAGAACTTTACACTGTCTTTCTCTTCTATTTCATATTCTGCGCACCTCAACCCCAAGTTATCTGTCGTCTCGTCTTGTGTGTCTATGATCCAACATAACCTAAATACTCGATCTAATATCATCGGTACATTGAGTATACCTCATCATAACACTTCCCAATACTCTTCATCATTCACTGTTTCAATTTCTCGTCATTGGAACTCCCTACTTCACACCTTAAAGGGCTGTCAGACATTTATTAATTTCAAAATCCGGTTGTCGAATAGACTGCTTAGACTGTGAGCTTTTCTAAAATATAATTTTTTCTAATATATGATTTTTATTTTAACATATACATTTTTTATTATTTTAACAATTACATCGATTCACATTACTGTAATTGTTAGATTCTTAGAATTACATGTGACTAGTTTTCATTTTATTATTATTATTATTATTATTATTATTATTATTATTATTATTATTATTATTATTATTATTATTATTACAGTATTATTATTATTACAGCATTATCATTATTATTTCTGCCATTTTTATATATGCTATTGTTCTAATACAGGTTGAGGGGAAGAGAAGGCTTTATGGCCTTAACTCTGCAAGTAGAAATAAATGTACTAAATAAATGAATGAATGAATGAATGATGAATATCTGGCTGTAAGCATGTTTGGGGAAACGGAGAAGTTTAAATATCTTGGGACAGTAATGAGCTGCTAATAAGTAACACTAACGAATTAATAGAAGTTCAAAGTCAAATCACCACAGCCAATAAAGCCTATTTTTCGTTAAACGAAATACTGAAAAAAACCTGCGTGCAAAAGTAAACAAACCTCAAAATATACCAAACAATTATTAGAAGTGTTCTCTGTTATACATGCGAACCGTGGGCATTATCTAAGGAGACACGAGTGAAATTCGGTATATTTGAGCTTAAAATACTCAGAAGAATTATTAACTTTCACCATTCTTCCCGGTAGGTCCCAATTTAAATTTAAATTTAAATTTAAATATACAGAATACAGAATATAATTACAACTATAGAAATAGAAATAAAATAATACAATCAAAATAAAAAAAGGAGATACAGTAATATTAACAAAATTTGAGCACGGAATGAGCAGCGCTCGTGTTCGGCCGCAGTTCAGATATATTATTAATAGGTTTATAAGAGAATATACAAAGTAAAATAAAATAGGAACTAAAATTAAAATTACAGCCACAGTGAAATTATAGAATATAATAGGCCTATATTAATATAAGAGGAATATAGAAAATAAAATAAAATAAAATAGGAAATCCTACTTTCATGGTTCCTGATGCTTAGTAAAATTTCATTTCGGTACATTCCTCTTTCATCCGTTCTTTAACACCACAATGTAAACTTGTAAATCTACAGAAAATTGTACAGACTCAAAAACAAAATTCGGACCATGTGAATTATCCGAGTTTCAGTTAAAACTAGAGCTGAAAAAAAGTATTAGGTATAGGTTACGCTGCATCGAACGTAGAGCTTTGTGTTTACAAAATACTTGTGCGCACGCGTGACTGGTTACTGTAGCGGCTGCTTGTACAGTCCGCTCCGTATGAATGAATCATCATAGAATTTACATTTACAGGATTACTTATGTTTCAAATTAATTAACTCGGAACAAATATTAAATTTCCAAAAAGCATATCATTATCAATTAAGTCAAACATAATTTCCCCGTGTTCTGAACCTATTATCTGTTCTTTGTTGGATTTTTGTTTCGGTATTCTGATACCACCTCACGTCACTTAAGCAGGTCTACATGAGTCGGATGTTCACTCTCTCTGCTCCTTGAGACAGCAGAACACCGGGCAACGCGATGCATTTTGTAAACTATGTAGGCCTATATGGAAATTATTTAGTACCCAGATATCAATACTTTTCTTCAGCCTTAGCTATAACATACTGTGCATGCTCAGTGAGGTGGACTAAATTTTCTTTCTGGGTCTGTACTAATACTGAGTTATATTTTTAATTTGTAATTTATTTATTTATTTATTTATTTATTTACTTATTTATTTATTCATTTATTTACTAACTTACTTATTTATTTATTTATTTATTTATTTGTTTATTTATTATTTATTTATTTATTTATTTATTTATTTATTTATTTATTTATTTATTTATTTATTTAACAGGACAAAGCCCCAATTACGAGTAGAATATACAGTACAGATATTTGTTTAAAACATAGAATTGCAGATAACATGAAAAAAGAGATAACACAGATACAAATGCAAGATACAAGTGTAAATACAAATGAAAAATGAAAAATGTAAAAAAACAGAGAAATAGATACTACCTAGATACTTGTCAATAAGTTTATTACGCACAATATATTTAATTTTCTTTCAATCGGTAATTATATATGGAATTGTAGGATGGGGTAGCTCATTTAAATCCAATTTTAATCCACTTTATTTATTACAGAAGAAAATAATTAAAATATGTCGTCATAAACCTATTGATTTTCCATCTTAAAATTTGTTTTTAGACTTTAATGTACTTAACCTAAGACAAATTTATTATATTGTATTAATAAAATTCATATATAAAAATCGAAATAATTTTAAATTGTATTCTCATAGTTATGAAACAAAAGGTATGAATTCTTTAAGATTGTTTGAACCAAAATGCAACACTGTTACAGTATTCAATCATAGTAGTAATTTAGGCCCAAGAATAGGCCTATATAACAAATTTATATTTAAATATCCTAATCTTGTCATTTCTAATAGTTCTAGTATTAAATTTAAAAAGTTATGTATGGATTTTATAAAAATTGAAAAATTGTAAATTTAAATTTATATACTATAAGTACATAGCAGACATAAGACAAATTATATTGTATAATTATTAATTTCAATTCAGGAATCCGCCCCTGAGGACGAATTCTACTCTTTCAGGGGCGAGCTAAAGTTTTTCTGTATATATTATATTTTATGTTACAATTATTAGCAAAATAATAAATAAATAAATAATTAAATAAATAAATAAATGAATGAATGAATGAAAGACAAAGATATAGATATAAATGAAAAATACAAAACAAAAATAATGAAAAATAGATAGGTATAGATATAATAGCCGAAACGATGCTACATCAACTACGCGATTATCTAGTGTCGGTGGAATGATGGAAAAAACAGTATTTAGTAAAAGGAGTCCACATGGTTATCTTATATTCTCCTTACAGTTATGGAAGACGTTAAAGAGAATCCAACCAAATAATCAGCCCGAGCGAGATTCGAACTAGAGGGCTGCAGAATAGGGCTTACAACCAGTTTATATTCGACCGGTCAGAGAAATCTGATGTTTAAAGAATTGCAAGATTAGAATAAATTTCAATTACTTACTAAATACAAGAGCAAATAAGTACATACATTCTATTGTAATGTTTACACTTTAAACTCATGGTTGAGTAAATCAACGAATCGATGGATGACTGAATCAATGAATCGATAGATGGATGATTGATTAATTGTATGTAGTGAGAGAGGAAGAATTATAAATTAAATGATAGGCCTACACGATGATAATCCCGTCCTTGCAAGGGTTCTTGAAACTCCCGCATGGCTCAATGTGGTCTGTCTTTGCCGTCCACCCACAAAGAATGAGAAACAACTCGAATATTCGATAAACAGAACCTGGGACGGAAGAGCTTTGCATACTGACTACAGCGACAGGCGGTCAATAGCAATATATAAATTATATTTTTCGTAACCGTTTGTGCACAAATCTAATTCGAACCAACGCCCTAGTTGTCTCATATCCCGAGTCCAGCTTCCTATCCCTGTGCTATATGGGTTACCCTATTAAGTTTTTCTACATTGATATTAATGTGTGTACAATTATTTGAATGAATATCTTCTTAAAACGAATGTGACGTTCAAAAGCTAATTCTGGTAACTGATGTGTTTTATATTTGATGCAATCGTTAGTAATGGCATACTGTAAAAGAAAAGAGAACGCCCTCATTTGTTAATTACTTAGTTATATCTCTATATCTCTCTTAACGGTTTTCACCCACCCAGGGGTGTCGGGGTTTAACTGAAACCCATTTCCGAGTCTTTTCAATCTCACATTAAACAGATATGCACTGTGGCTTCGGTACCATTTGGAGACAACGGCTACTTCCGCTATTTTTCATGTCATATTGACATTCTCGATTAACTTACTTTCTTAATTATGGCTTTTAAGGAACCCAGAAGTTCATTACTGCCCTCACATAAGCCCGCCATCGGTCCCGATCCTGTGCAAGATTAACCCAGTCTCTATCATCATATCCCACCTCCCTCAAATCCATTTTTATATTATCTTTCCATCTACGTCTCGGTCTCCCCAAAGGTCTTTTCCCCTCCGGGCTCCCAACTAACACTCTATATGCATTTCTGGATTAGCCCATACGTGCTACATGCCCTGCTCATCTAAAACATCTGGATTTAATGTTCCTAATTATGTCAGATTGACATCCTCGATACAACATTTAAACCCAGAACATGGTATCAATTTAATTATTGAGTAGGAGACAAATTATTTTATGCTCGACCATGCCGAAATGTAGTAATTATACACCTGGAAGCAGCCCTTTAATGGACCTTATTAAAGTACACCTATTCATTAAAGTTCAGTTCTTCAACCAATCAGAATACGACATTGTAGCAATATGAAAGCCCAAGTATCGATTATTCTCGGATATGCAATCGAAAGACAACTAGCGAAACGTCACGGAGGCTGGAAATCCAATACTGTCGCAGAAGGTTATGTTCTGTTACTATAATAATTAGCGTTATTTGTAAGTAATATTTAAATAAATTCAATTTGTCATCTCGTTTTTCAATGTCGAATTCAATTTCAAGGTTATATCAAGATTAATGTTTATATTACTCTCTAGATTATATCAAGGCCGTCGACTTTGTTTCTCGGAAAAAATAAATACTTTCGCGTCTGCGCACATCTCACAATTTATGAGGTAGGCTATTGCACAAGGTCAGCTCCGTTCCTCACTCACATAACAATATCATGAATACTTATGAATAATTTCAAGTTAGAAATATGGTCGAGTATAAAAAGTCGTATGAAACTTACCTATAATGGTAATTAAGACGCTCGTATGAAAATTATGAAACTCGCTTGCGCTCGTTTCATAAACATACTCGCGTCTTAATTACTACCATTATAGGCTCGTTGCATAATGTACTAAAGTTTTATATGTCAAAATAATTTTCTCAAAAGGAAAAATTCTGTGCTGTATCAAGGATACACCTGCATTAAGAATACGTCACCCAGTTTCGAGAATGAAACTGCAGTTGTGTTCTTTAATTTTTTTTTATTTTTACTTCACTTTAAAAATGCAGACTGTTAGTCTACGATAAAAGAAGTAATTAATTAAGGGCACGAGGCATGTTTTCTCTCCTTATAAGACAATATTCCGAAATTGAGGCAGTAGCCGGAAAATGGGTCCCTAGGTATATAGGCTATTTTAGATTCAATTCTCCGTTTTAAAATCTACTTGATCACGTAGTTTTTTTCATTATCGTATAAAGAGAGGGAAAGCTAGCTAATTGAATGAACCCATGCACCCTTGCGTACTTGTGGAACTCAGCACACATCAGTGAAGATGATCCTCAAAGTGAGTGTGAGTCCATCGAAGATGTGCACTAAAGTGTAAACTGCACTCTGACAATAAACTTTGAACATTACAAACGTTCTCTTCGTTATTATACAAGAAATTAAACCGTATTCTAACAGTATTCATAAAATTCGCGATCGAAATGTCGGCATAGAAATATTATTTCTTCAAAAACCTCGCAAAAACGAGCAAAATGGTATTAGACTTTTTTGTTCGTTATATTTTAAGGAATCACATCCTACAATTAATGTACTGCCTTACCTTCCAGCCTGTATAGCTATACATATATACAGGGACATCATTTTATTTTTATTAACATTTCTAATATTAACCTGGCTATACCTTTGGATCAACGATTAAGAACCGGAAACACCGTTTGCTACCCTCTTCCACGACTGGAGTTTGATAATACTTTCGTAATATACAAACAAATCACTTTACTAGGTATAGGAGGGAAGAAAATTAGTTCATCCATTTACGTAAACTAGGAAATATCAAGATTTTGAGTTTGATAATTTTAATTATATTTTTATTTAATCAAAATACAGTACACTATTAACAGTGAGTGTTTTTACTCACGAACTGGGCTTTCCATGCGGACGTATTCATTATGCAGTGTATATTATACTGTCTACAACACATTAGCATACACTATAGAGAATGAAGTTAAATTGCAAAATAAACATAATATGGATATTTAAGCACATTTTTTAAAATGGTGGCCGTTCATTTCGATACAGGCTTCAGTTCTAATGTGCATATTATCGCACTATTGTACGTAATTCCAATTACCAGGTTCGTACTTCGTATCAGTAACTCATGTTGAAATAATTCTGTACCTACTCTATAAAAGAGACCTTACGCATCGTAAATTCAATCTTCACTTCTGCCCGATCCGAAAAGTTAAAATTACTCAGACATGCTATTTACTGTCCGTCCAAGTGGTTACGTCGCAGCGTCGTAGAAAGGGAGGGAATCATGTGACAGTTACTTACTTAACGAGGCCCTTTTATTTAAGTTATTTTAAACAATTTTCTGGTTTATAATATTACGTAGACATCCAATTAATGTTCTCAGAAAAGAGCTAAGACAGCCTAGCCACTAGCTAGACAGAGAGGCGAATAGAAGCAGGTGGGGGAAACCGGGATACGATGTAGGCAAATGGAAAAAGATGCAATATTGAGAGCTCTTTCGTCACTGGAAAACGCGAACATATTTTTGGAACGTACTGTTTACTATGACCGTAAGGCTACTATGACTGTATATGCGGTCCTGGATCTGTGTGGAGGTCTGTTGAACTGCATTAGTAGAAGGGGTAGGAGTGAAGTATATTCAAAATCTCAGGTACAATAAAAATTGAAGTAAAAATAAAATTATGTCCCTGCATATATATATATAATCCAAAATGTTTCCAGACTATTGTTGGTTCCTTGTAAAATACAGCTCCTAGTCTAGTTATAAACAGATGTTATGCAGAAAATTATTTTAAATGTAAGTTCAGATTCCGAGATTTTTTTCTCATTATACGCATGAAATATTTTTATTATTGTGTTTTAAACTACGTAACTTCATTTTAGTATCCAGTACATATTTTTCAAGTATTATAAGTAATTTAGAATCCCTAGTGTGTTGTAATTTTATCAGTAGCAGTGAAAAATTAAAAATAAATAAGTTTTGTGCGAGATCGTGCGTATTTGCTTGGTTTCCGCACAAAACCAATCCGCGGTAAGTCTAAAATTCCACATTCAGTATTCCCAACCTAACACACATAACAATTTCCCTCTTCTTACCGCTTAAGTGACATATTGATTTTACTGCTTTAGGCTTTTAACATATTATTTTTAGAGACGTTCAATATAGTAATAATTATAAATTGGAAACTTACCACTGCAATTTCACCTAAATTGCACTGTTAATTATTGTTTTTAAATATTTGCAAAAATTAAGTAAACTCTACAACTCCACTAAAGTTACTGGATTCGTGATGCAAGTAACATTAAAGAAGCAGTGAAAAAAATCAACAAGATTCCAGATGCCGATGTTATTACTGCAATATGTTATATAAATAATATTGTTAAAATATTAAAATGAAAAATAAATCATTACATAACCTTATCGTTTGTTTTAAGTTTGCATTTATGGACTGGGGGGGGGAAGACAGACGTGTATCACTGCTTGTTGGAGTATAGTAAACACAGAAAACATTTTAAAGCAACAATGTTGAAGATAGATATTTTTGTTTTACAAATTTTCCGTCATTCAACAGAAACCAAGATGGAGATTTCATTGCAACTAATTAGAAATTCCTCTTTCAGGTATGTAATAAACGATCTTCGCACAAAATAATGTACGATACACGAGCGGTATGTTTTCTTTCAATTCTCGGAAATTAAAAAAGCTCAACTACGTTTCGCTTTTTCAAACTTTTCCTCGAACATGAAAACTTCAACATACCGCTCTTGTAACGCACATTACTATTGTCGTAAAAAGTTCAATTCATTTTCCCCGGAAAATGGTACGTGATGAGGAAATTTTGATTTTAAATTCAGATTTAGGACACACATATTAATAATATTCACCTATTTTTATTTCGGAGCCAGACAAAAAGTAAAAATTTGTTGTTCAGTGTAATTCCTCTGTTTTCGAAGCTCAAACTCTGTTTGCGGCACAGGACTCCTTGTTTGTCACTTAAGCCTTGATGATACAGACATTACAGCATGAGAATAATCCTTTGCCAAATGAAGCTCGGATCTGAGTATCACCCCCTTGGCCTCCACGCCATCATTTGAGCAGACGTCTCCGCTTCACCCACATCTTTTACTCTGCTCTAGCTGTAATCCTCGGAAACCAGAAAGAGGGGGATTCAGAGAACAGGGAGGGACCTGTGGGATGGAATTTACATGGATTACAAATTATGGAAATCGTCTCCACTGACGATGGGAACTGTAAGCATGCAGCGAGAGACGGAACGATCATTTCTATTTCTAATCCGGCATACTATATTTTCGGTGAATTCGCGTCGTTTGGTAGCTAATGTGAGAACAAGAATAGTTCAAAACGGGTTGCTAATGGTTCACACAATTTAATTGTGCGTAATTAAGAAGAATGAATGGAAATTAAGTTAGCATTCAAGGATTTCTAGAAAGTTGGTAAATTAGTGACTGGTAATATTTCATCCACATGATTACTGCTGCTGTCGTACGTTAGGGATGATTTGAAGTAAATTATTCTGAAGAATACTGTATGTTTAATGCCGGCTAAATAATGAAGAAACTCGTCCAATATTCTTTGCGAATTTTAAAATTGTGAAATGTTATTACTGGTAGACATTATTTTCAACCCTGTCATATTTCCACACTTAAAAAATATATTTTCTTACAGTCCATTAAAAATTTGGACAGAAGAAGTAGGTAATTGAAATAATTCTTTGCTTTAAATTTTGTGAGAATGCCAAAATTGTGTTCACAATGTATTAAAGTTTATCTTATTATTTGTACAATATTTTAATTATTGATGTAACAGGAATTCCAGTAATTTATCTATACATATACATGCATGCATACATACATACATACATACATACATACATCCATACATATATACATAAATACATACATACATACAGTCCACACCTGTGGAGTAACGGCTAGCGCGTCTGGCCGCGAAACCAGGTGGCCCGGGTTCGATTCCCGGTCGGGGCAAGTTACCTGGTTGAGGTTTTCTCCGTGGTTTTCCCTCAACCCAATGAGAGCAAATGCTGGGTAACTTTCGGTGCTGGACCCCGGACTCATTTCACCGGCATTATCACCTTCATCTCATTCAGACGCTAAATAACCTAAGATGTTGATAAAGCGTCGTAAAATAACCCACTAAAATACATACATACATACATACATACATACATACATACATACATACATACATACATAGTGTTTTGCCCAAGGGCAGGTCTTTCACTGCAAAGCCAGCATTCTCTAATCTTTCCTATTTTCTGCCCTCCTTTTAGTCTCCGATTATGTCCCATATTTCTTAATGTCATCTATCATCTGATATCTTCTTCTGCCCCGAACTGTTCTCCCGTTCACCATTCCTTTCAGTGCATCCTTCAGTAGGCAGTTTCTTCTCAGCCAGTGATCCAACCAATTCATTTTCCTCTTCCTGATCAGTTTCAACATTATTCTTTCTTCATCCACTCTTTCTAACACAACTTTATTTCTTATTTTCTCTGTACCATTCATACTCTCCATTATTCTCCATATCCACATTTGAAAAGTTTCTATTCGCTTCTCTTCAGTTCGTCGTAATGTCCGTGTTTCAGCCTCATACAATACCAAACTGCAGACAAAGCACTTCACTAATCTCTTCCTTATTTTTTTTTCCAGAGGACCATAGAATAAGGTTCTTTTTCTATTAAAAGCTTCCTTAGCTATTTCTATCCTATTTTTGGCTTCCTGGTGGCAGCTCTTGTTACTGCTTATAGTAGGTCCTACACCCAAAGTGTTTGAAGTTGTCAACTTGCTCTACTGCCTCATTTAGTATTCGCACATTTGCCTTCTTTATTTTTATTTTGATAACAATGGCCTTCATTTTGTCTGAATTTATCTTCATTCCATACTGCTCACAGGTGGCATTTAACCCCATTAACATATTCCTTAGTATCAATACAGTATTATACATAAAGCTATCTCAGTAGCTCAGATTCAGATGATTGCGGACACGGGTTCGAAATCGAAGAAGGCCAAGTACTATTTGTCGTTGACTAATGCAAGGTTCCTGAGGATTCTTCACTAAGTACATTTGTTCCCCTCCATCAGTCCACCATTACTCACCATTTCATTATTAATTATCATAATTTCTAGAAATTCACCTAAAACAGTGCGACGTGACGTAATATGTGATTGTCTTACAGGTGACATCTGCCTGGAAGACAAAGAAAGCTTTCGTTGAGATGGAAGGACATTCTAGTGGGACTTCACTGGGATCGTATGACGTAGAGCCGGAATCAACATTATGGCACCAGACAGGTGAGTCATATCTAGAAAAGCGCGATCGTTCGGAGTTAAAATATCTTTCTGGGTACAGGAGCGGTAATGTACAACAAAGCACACAATAAATATTATATCACAGTTTATTATGCTTAGATATTTAACATGGAAATAATTTATTTGTAAATACTATCTCCCTTTTAAGTTTCACAGAAAAATTTTATAAGGAAAATTGTTAGGGCAGTAAAAATGTATCGAAATGCACTTCCAGTTATTTTTATATTCTTTTATGATGAAGTCACTAAATAAACTTTTAAAATATGTGCTGGATTAAATCTTTCCTAATGTATCAACATTGTTACTAATTTACACGCGATATGACTGTAGATATTAAAGCGTGCATAAAATAAACTTAAAAAATGAAGGTTAAAGGAAAAGAACGAGCTCAATCCACTTTAGCAAATTGTTTCGAAGTGCGGTTTGAAATCTGTATTTAGCATATACAGGGACATCATTTTACTTTTGCTAACACTTTTAATATATCAACTTGCCTATACCTCTGGATCAACGCCGTTTGCTAACCCCTTCCACGACTGGAGTTCGATGATACTGGCGTAATATACAAACAAATCACTTTACTAGGTATAGGAGGGAAGAAAAGTAGTTCATCCATTTACGTAAACTATGAAATATTGCGCTTTTGAGCTTGATCATTTTCATTAAGTTTTTATTTAATCATAATACAGTACAGTATTAACAATGAGTGTTTTTACTCACGAACTGAGCTGTCCATGTGGACGTATTCATTATGCAGTGTAGGCTATATTATACTGTCTACAGCACATTAGCGTACAATAGAGAGAATGAAGTTAAATTGAAAAATAATCATAATATGGATATTTAAACACATTTTTTGAAAATGGTGGCCGTTCATTTGGATACAGGCTTCAGTTCTAATATGCATATTATCGCACTATAGACTATTGTACGTAATTCCAATTACCAGGTTCGTACTTCGTGTCAGTAACTCCTGTTGAAATAATTCTGTACCTATGCTATAAAAGAGTACCTTACGTACTGTAAATTCAATCTTCAGTTATGCCCGATCCGAAAAGATAAAATTACTCAGACATGCTAGAAAGGGAGGAAATCACATGACAGTTAATTACTTAACGAGGCCCTGCTATTTAAGTTATTTTAAACAGTTGTATAATATTACGTAGACGTCCAGTTCCTAACAGAAATTAATGTTCTCAGAAAAGTGCGAAGACAACCCAGCCACTAGCTGGCGAATAAAAGCTGGTGGGGGAAAACGGGATACGACGTAGGCAAATGGACGACAGTACCTGTGCGAAAATGAGTCAATATTGAAAGCTCTTTCGTCACTGGAAAACGCGAACATATTTTTGGAACGTTACTATTACCGTAAGGCTACTATGACTGTATATGAGGTCTTGGATCTGTGTGGAGGACGGTGGAACTTCATTAGTAGAAGGGGTGGGAGTGAAGTACATTCAAAAACTGAGGTACAATGAAAATTGAAGTAAAAACAAAATGATGTGCCTGTACTTTCCATTCCATGCCAAATCTAAAATCTGTTTTAACACTTAGATTCTCCACACTGCCATACTGTTTCATTCATAGGATTAAACTGCATGTAATCCTGCTACACACAACACCCATAACTTGTTTCAAAGAAACACGGACAAGTACCCTTAAAATATAATTTATTTCTGTGTCATTTCTGCCACAGCCCCATGAAACTCAATGTTAAGTAAAGTAAAACTTTGTAAAAACCACCGCCTGCTCGAACGCATCCATGCATCCGATGGCTGCTTATACTGCCTGCTCATTCAATGGTCAAACATGTAACATGAATAGAAAAAAATGTCGCTAGATGGCAGCTCTTAACAGCCATTGAAGTTGTGGATATAGGTCCTATGCTTCATGTTTGTAGTATGTGATTAAAATATTCCTTTGTTTCTCAACTCTAGTAGCTTCTTCTACCTCTTCGTTAATCCATTACATTCTATACTCTTGGAAGAACAAGAAAACCGGAAAAATTTTGTGTGTAGAATTTTCCTACATTATTAAGTAGAGGTTTCACGAATTTATCCACAGGAGTTTCAGACATAAGTGTTATTATTTCTAACACATTTTAATGTGTCACACTGGCATAATAGTACATTATGCAACGAGTCTATAATGATAGTAATTAAGAATCGAGTATGGATATTTATGAAACGAGCGCAAGCGAGTTTCATAATTTTCATACGAGCTTCTTAATTACCATTATAGGCGAGTTTCATACGACTTTTTATGCTCGACCATATTTCTAACTTGAAATTACCGGTATTCAGATGTATACATTTTATTTGTAACTGACAAGATCGAAAGTGACCTTGTTCTAGGTCGTGAATTGTGAGATGTGCGCAGACGCGAAAGTATTGATTTTTTTCCTAGGAACAATAATGTCATTGACCTTGACGTAGTCCCGTTGAACTTGATAATATTATAATATTATAACCTTGATTATTGAATTCGACATTGAAAAACGAGATGACAAATTGAATTTATTTGAGTATTATTTACAATTAACGCTAATTATTATAGTAACAGAACATAACCTTCTGCGACAGTATTGGTTTTCCAGCCTCCGTGACTTTTCGCTAATTGTCTTTCGATTGCATATCCGAGAATAATCGATACTTGCGGTTTTATAACGGTAGAAAGCTGACCTGTCATTGGCTGAACAGTTGTAACCTGAGTCGTCATTGGCTGAAGACCTGTACTTTAATGAGTAGGTGTACTTTAATGACATGCATTAAAGGACTGCTACCAGATGTATAATTAGTACATTCCGGCATGGTCGAGCATAAAATAAGTAAAACAACGGTTTCTTTAGTAGTTTGGAGCAGACATATGGATGAACATGATATTTTTGGTGCCGCCACCTACCATTTCAGTGAAAGCATCGTTAGAATGGTCTTATGAGCAGGCAGTATAAGCAGCCATCGGATATCGGATGCGTTGAAGCAGGTGAAACAAATTAAAACAAATTTATTTTAGGAGAACAAACGTAAATTTTTAAATAAAGTAACTAAGAATTTTATTTAATTCAACTCCGCCTATTAAAAAAACAAATAGTTGCTAGTATATTTCGATGTATTTTTACTCCGTTTACATTATTCCTTATCAAATGTTTTTGTAGAACATACGAGAAAGATGGTATTTAAAAATAATTTGATATCCATGTTAAATCCCTATGTATAGTAAAACCGTGTTTACAGGGTCTGCTTCCTTACTATTATGTTACATGAAGCCATGAAATGGAGAAACGAGTTACTGATATAATACATCTTATGACTCTGATCTAATATTGGTAGTAATAATAATATACTAACCGCAAAAGCGCGGGACGAATCCTCCGCATATGGTAGCGTCGTTACGTATGAATCAGCCATCAAGAGTGCGGTTAGGAGTCTAGCTCTGGCTGGTTCACCCTGTTACGAGGCCGGGTATCGAATCTGCGAACTTTGGCTGAGCACGCCAACGCTCTACCGACAGCTACCTAGGAAGACAATTCAAGTCACACAGAGTTTGTATGCATCAATTTTGGGTTTTTGACGTCTTATCAGCCCATTTGAAGTATGTCGATATGAAAGGAATAGTTGAGCTGGTGTGTGGTATACAGTTCCTGAGTTCGATATCCGGTCCCGGAACAATTCTTCCCCTGAAACTGTTCAAGCCATCTTCACAGGGAGCTATACCTGAAAACCAGATTTGCATAATTCTTACTAACTTCGATACTCATACCAGTCTTCTTCTGTTTTAAGCATTAATACATTTGTGTCTTTATAATACAGGTTATAATGGTTTAACTCAGAAATTTATAATAATCTCTGTATTCCTTCTTCCATATCTCGACGCGAAAATGTAAGATATCTTAAAATAGCGCTAAATTATTGGCCGAAATGTATTAAGAAATCTCAAGACTCAGAAAATTCTGAAGGGGCTTGATAATCCAGTAAATGTGTTTGTCTCATCCTTGAGCGAAAGGCGAAGTGATAAAAGCTTAATGTTTTCACAATTTTGAATACATTTTGACGGATTAATAACAACTATCTATGTAAGGACAGTTTCTAAAATATAAGAATATGATTCTTGACGCCAAACACATGTCTTGAGGTCGGCAGAACTTCCGAATGTTAAGAGAATATCTGGGATACGAATGCCTTCCAATGTTTTCAACGTGTATGTTACGATAGATTCAGAGCCAAGCGGTTTGTGTTTTAAGCTGTTTCAGAAACTCATGGATTATGAACATCTGGAACGACGTGGAGAAGTTTCGTGTATTATAACGGGTTTCAGGATAACATTTTGTGATACTGTTTCGTGCTTAGCAAACTGTTTTGAAATAATAATGTTCTTGTATTGAGTTAGAAATGATAAAAATGAAGTACAGGACATTACTTTTCCCCCAGGAATATGGTAGTTCAATGTTAAATTGAAGAAATGACACACGCATTTCAATTGAGAAACACACACACACATGCAGAGCCAGACTAAATTTTCTTGCTTGTTATAAACATGACACTCACCAGAAATACACTTTCGGATATTGCACCATGCCTTCGAAATTGATGTTCCAATTGTTTCGGAACCATAGGTCTCGTCAAAAATCAGAGGGGTCCCTTTCTCTTTTGGGCTCATTATGTAAGGTTAGGTTGTTTGGAGTAGTCTGACATAACCAGTTGAATAGAATTGGCACCCTTCTGTTCATACCTTACTTACTTACTTACTTACTTACTTACTTACTTACTTACTTACTTACTTACTTACTTACTTATTTACAAATGGCTTTTAAGGAACCCGAAGATTCATTGCCGCCCTCATATAAGCCCGCCATCGGTCCCTATCCTGTGCAAGATTAATCCAGTCTCTATCATCACACCCCACCTCCCTCAAATCCATTTTAATATTATCCTCCCATCTACGTCTCGGCCTCCCCAAAGGTCTTTTTCCCTCCTGTCTCCCAACTAACACTCTATATGCATTTCTGGATTCGCCCATACGTACTACATGCCCTTCCCATCTCAAACGTTTGGATTTTAATTTCCTAATTATGTTAGGTGGAGAATACAATGCGTGCAGTTCTGTGTTATGTAACTTTCTCCATTCTCCTGTAACTTCATTCCGCTTAGCCCCAAATATTTTCCTAAGAACATTATTCTCAAACATCCTTAACCTATGTTCCTCTCTCAGAGTGAGAGTCCAAGTTTCACAACCATACAGAAGAACCGGTAATATAACTGTTTTATAAATTCTAACTTTCAGATTTTTGGACAGCAGACTGGATGATAAGAGCTTCTCAACCGAATAATAACACGCATTTCCCATATTTATTCTGCGTTTAATTTCCTCCCGAGTGTCATTTATATTTGTTACTGTTGCTCCAAGATATTTGGATTTTTCCACCTCTTCGAAGGATAAATCTCCAATTTTTATATTTCCATTTAGTACAATATTCTGGTCACGAGACATAATCATATACTTTGTCTTTTCGGGATTTACTTCCAAACCGATCGCTTTACTTGCTTCAAGTAAAATTTCCGTGTTTTTCCTAATCGTTTATGTATTTTCTCCTAACATATTCACATCATCTGCATAGACAAGAAGCTGATTTAACCCGTTCAAATCCAAACCCTGCCTGTTATCCTGAACTTTCCTAATGGCATATTCTAGAGCGAAGTTAAAAAGTAAAGGTGATAGTGCATCTCCCTGCTTTAGCCCGCAGTGAAATGGAAGAGCATCAGATAGAAACTGACCTATACGGACTCTGCTGTAAGTTTCACTGAGACACATCTTCTGTTCATACCTACCGTACTTATTCTGATGATAGAACCTGTATGTAATTCCGACATTCTAGATCTTTTTAAGTTCCAGGATGTGGTGGGATACCTAAAAGTCTGTATTTATATTCACCTGAAAGCCTAACAACGCATATCTGTTACACACTTTGAATGGAATTTAGTTGTGCAAAATTGATACCGACATGACAGAAAGACAAATTCCCATAAATTTTTAGTCTAACTTGCGGCTGTATAATGCACTGTTCGTAGTTCGAGATATTACCTACTTACATACAAATGGCTTTCAAACAACCTGGAGGTTCATTGCCGCCCTCACATAAGCCCGTCATCGGTCCCTATTCTGTGCAAGATTAATCCTGTCTCTACCATCATATCACAGCGCCCTCAAATCCATCTTAATATTATCCTCCCATCTCCGTCTCAGCTTCCACAAAGCTCTTTTCCTCTGAGGTATTCCAACTAACATTTTATATTTATTCAGTCTATATGTATTCACCCATACGTGCTACATGCCCTGCCCATCTCAAACGTCTGGTTTTAATATTCCTAAATATGTTAGGTGTATATTATAATGCGTGCAGTTTTGCGTTATGTCATTTTCTCCATTCTCCTGTAACTTCATCCTTCTTGGCCCCAAATATTTTCCTAAAGACATGTATTACAAGAGTATGAGCCTGTTAACATTATTTTTAATCTGTAAAACTAAATTATAGCTACTGGTATTATAGAATTTTATCAGAGTCACTCATTAATATATACAGTATATATTTTGTTTAGAACATTGGCCACTGTGTTTGCTATCTTGCTTATCCACTAGTAACGATAGTCTCCACTAGAGCGCAGGTGTATAGCATCAATTGGTCAGCCCGAACTTTTTATTACATTACATGCAAATCGCGAAACACTAAAACTTGTGCTCATTGTATTTAACCTAATATGATCGCTAGAGTAAAGCCCAACTTCAAAAAAGGTAGATCACGTCTTAACCGAAAACAGATTGCAGCACTTAACTCGACTATGTTAATTTTGAGGATTAACCATTTTTTCCGTGCGTATTTACAATAAATTTTATTACCGATTATTCTGAGTCAAATGAGAGCAATGGTTTCAATTGAATATACCTTGACATACTGCGATCTAAATACTATGTCCTTATACAGAGTGTTTCCGAGGTGGTGTTACAAATTTTCAGAGATGATGGCGAAGGGCACACATGTATCAATTTGAGATAAGGAACCCTGGTCCGGAAATGACCGAGTCGAAACTTACAATTAAAACTAATTGTGTGGAAATTAAATAATTTTATTCCTCTGTACACCTTCTTTATTTAATTCAGTGCGCTGTCTGAGGGATGGAGACAGGAAACTACACTAAAGCAATGCAGATATATATATATATATATATATATATATATATATATATATATATATATATATATATCATCCAAAATGTTTCCAGACTTTTGTTGGTTCCTTGTAAAATACAGCTCCTACTCTAATTATAAACAATGTCGTCCAGAAAATTACTTTAAATGAGCCGTTCAGAGTAGAAGTGGTGTAATTCAAAAATGGGTAATGAGTGTTAAAGTAAACATTCTGTAAAATACAGCGCAATGTAACAATTTATTTAAACTCTTAGTCAGTTATTCAGTCAATTATTAGTCAGTGGATAGCAGGAAGGACATATTAATTGCTACTTTGCGCTGCATTTTACAGAATTTTTACTTTAAACCTCATTACCCAATTCTGACTTACACCACTTTTGCATTGAACGGCTCAAATATAAGTTCAAATTCCGAGATTTTTCTCATTATACGCATGAAATATTTTATTAATCATTACCCAATTCTGACTTACACCACTTTTGCATTGAACGGCTCAAATATAAGTTCAAATTCCGAGATTTTTCTCATTATACGCATGAAATATTTTTATTTTTGTTGTGTTTTAAACTATGTAACATCATTTTAGTATCCAGTACACATTTTGCCAGTATTATAAGGAATTTTGATCTCGGTCGGTCCTGATATGCACGTCTGTAGACAGCAGTGTATGTGTACAAGTTGCAGTGTCCTAGTGGAATGGAGGAGTACACGAGAGCGGAATAAGCAGACCTGATTTTCGAATACAGATGAGCGAATGAGAACAGTAGACAAGCTCACATATTGTATCGGGCGAAGTACCCACGTAGGAGTCATCCGACCCATACCATCTTTCCACGACTGTTCCAAAGGTTAAGAGAAGGAGGGCACGTGATGCGAAATTATAATTCCATTTCCTCACAAATATTTTTGCTTATAACTTTCGACTCGGTCATTTCCGGGCCATGGTTCCTTATCTCAAATTGATACATGTGCTCTTCGCCATCATCCCTGAAAGTTTTTAACACCACCTCGGAGAACACTCTGTAAAATTTATTTTATACTCTAGTAGGCCTATTTATTTTTCTTTTGACTCCTATTTCCTAGGAATAGCTGTGATAATTACAAGAATATTAAACTTTCCAACTAGGTAAATTAATTATTTTGTTCCAAATATTTTACAATCCTAAGCCATTTTGATCTTTTTTTTTTAGTATGTTATTTTACGATGCTTTATTAACAATGCCTCTTTTTATGTTAATACAGTTGTGTTAAGTTCGTTCAATCATGAATGAATCGGCTTTACTTTGCACCATCCTTTTTTATTAACTTTGTGATTTATCCTTCGATTTCTGCTAAAATATTCTCTTTCTGAATTTATTCAAGCTTTATTAGCTATGATAGCTCCGACATGTAGCCATATTGCTATGAAATTCAGACTCTTTCTCTTCTTAAGTAGTTTCTCATTCATTTGTGGATACTAGAGTACAATATGAATATCATTCCTCTGTTTTGTACTAAACATTATAGCAGATGTTCTAGAAGTGAAATACTTATTCTGGCACTTTATTTAGTAGTTTTTAAGAACAATAACAAATGAAATGTCTTCAGTCTGTCTGGAAGAAAAAGAGATTAGAGAAATGTATAGCGGTTTGAGGAAATTGCAGAAAATGAACCAAGAAAAGTTTTGAAGTCATAAAGGAGAGAATCGCAAAATAAGAAATAAAAATAAAATCCTGTAGAATATTAGTACTGTTGTAATTATTCAGGCAATAAATACGAAGAGACTTGCTGCGTCCCTTCCTTACTGCTGTCTGCTCAAGTTATCTTCTTTTATAAGCTAACATGTTGCAGTTACATTCTTTCACTCACTTCCCCTATATAAACGAGAGGAAGTAATGAGATAGTATTTATTTTTCCGTTATATGCACCGCTCTATCAAGTTCGCCGAGATTTCTCACGTGAATTTTTCTTGAACGTATAGCATACGGAAATGAATTTAATACTGTGCAAACAATTAAATTTAGTTTGTATTTTTTCTACTGAAACAACATGTACAGGGACATCATTTTATTTTTACTTCAATTTTTATTGTACCTGAGTTTTTGAATGTACTTCACTCCCACCCCTTCTACTAATGAAGTTCAACCGTCCTCCAGACAGAATCAAGACAGAATATAGTGAGTATAGTACGTTCCAGAAATATGTTCGCGTTTTCCAGTGACGAAAGAGCTTTCAATATTGAATTATATTTTCGCATAGGCACTGTCCGTTTACTTATGTCGCATCCCGATTTCCCCTACCTGCTTCTGCTCGCCCCTCTGTAAAAGCTGGGCTGTCTTAGCTCTTTTCTGAAAACATTAATTTCTGTTAGGAATTGGACGTCTACGTAATATTATACAACTGTTTAAAATAACTTAAATAAAAGGGCCTCGTTAAGTAATTAACTGCCACGTGATTTCCCCTCTTTCTACGATCCTGCGGCATCCACTTGGACGGACAATAGATAGCATGTCTGAGTAATTTTATCTGTGCGGGTTGGGCAGAAGTAAAGATTGAATTTACAGTACGTAAGGTACTCTTTTATAGAGTAGGTACAGAATTATTTCAACATGAGTTACTAGTACGAAGGACGAAACTGGTAATTGGAATTAGATGCAATAGTCTATAGTGCGATAATATGCACAATAGAACTGAAGCCTGTATCGAAATGAACGGCCACCATTTTCAAAAATGTGTTTAAATATTCATATTATGATTATTTTTTTATTTTACTTCATTCACTATATTGTACGCTAATGTGCTGTAGACAGTATAATATAAACTGCATAATGAATACGTTCGCATGGATAACTCACTTCGTGAGTAAAAACACTTATTCTTAATACAGTATTGTATTTTGATTAAACAAAAACCTAATGAAAATGATCGAACTCAAAATCGCGATATTTCCTACTTTACGTGAATGGATGAACTGCTTTTCTTCCCTCCTATACCTATTAGAGTGATTTGTTTGTGTTTTACGCCAGTATCATCTAACTACAGTCGTGGAAGGGGATAGCAAACTGTGTTTCCGGTTCTCTAAAGTATAGCCAGGTTAATATTAAAAATGTTAGTAAAAATAAAATGATGTCCCTGTACAATAATACCTGTAATTATTGATCTAAATGAGGGGTTGGAAAGCAATGGTGGATCATTAATGTTTAGGTGAGGGGTTTGGACTTTCTCCATTGCTGGTTGTCGCAATCAAAAATTAAGACATAACGTTTCGAAGGGTGGTTCTCCCTTCGTCTTCAGGTGGAAGGAAGGAGAGAAAGGAATCACTCACTAACACTTTTGCAACGAACGGTTATCCCCAAGAATTCATCAAAAAGGCCATAAATTATAACCAAAAAAAAAACAAGAACGATCCTCCCCCTGACCCCCTGAGTACCATAGTTATCCCATATGTAAAAGGCACCTCCGAAAAATTCAAGAAAATCTCCAAGAAATATAACATCAGAGCGGTCTTCAAATCAGAGAGTACACTCAGCCGAATCCTGTTCAACAACAAACCCAAAACTAATTACATGAATACCAGAGACTGCATTTATAACATTCCGTGTGAATGCGGTCGCGTGTATATAGGCGAAACGAGCAGACCTCTGTCCACAAGAATTAAGGAGCACAAGTACAACTTCAAACAATGCTTAATAGATAAATCAAGAATAGTACAGCACAGCTTTGAATCCGGACACAAAATAAAGTGGGAAAATACTTCAATCCTGCAAACTGAGCGTTCTCTGACACAGAGGAAATATAAGGAAGCCGCACATATGAGTTTTTCGGACAATGCCAGTAGTCAACCTAGTCTAATTCTTCCGGATATTTGGTTACCCATAATTGAACAAGACATCAGAAATATTCAATACAAGGGGAAGAAAGCTGTCACCAATACCACGTAGACCATCTGGGGTCATCTCCACCATTAGACAACGCAACCTAGTGTTGCAGCTTAGTAGTTAGTAGTAATGTCTGCTACCGCTAGGTGGCAGTAGTAGTTTTTTGCCCTTTGTTACTAGTTTTTTCATTTTTTACCTTCTTTATTTTCTGTCGCGGTATCATAACACTTGTCCATTTTTTTTAGTTCCCCGCCCCCTCCTTTTGTGTGTCTTTCGACAATTTTTAGCCACTTCACGCCCATTTTTTTTTATTCCGTTTGGTTTAGTGCCAACATACTGCTAATGACTTCGGGTTTTTCTTAATTAGAATCTCCACCGAAGCCAGGAAACAATCAATCAGTCATACAGAATAGCTCTACGTAACGATCCCAACAGTAGGTTTTTTCCTTTCTCTCCTTCCTTCCATCTGAAGACGAAGGGAGAACCACCCTTCGAAACGTTGTGTCTTAATTTTTGATTGTGAGAACCAGCAATGGAAAAAGTCCAAAACCCTCATTTAAACACCTGAAATTATGTTGCTTTTTTATCCAAAATGTTTCTCTAAGCCAGCTTTCAGCAGTGTAAAATAATTTTGAGCAATATGAGAATGTTATTGTTTTCAATAAATTTTTTATTCAGCTTCCTCCAATTGAAGGCTACCTAGAAGACAAAGCTTACCAAAAAATTGTTTTTTTTTTTAGTAAATGGTAGGTAATTAAAATGTAAAAAAAAGAGCACAATGGAGAAGGAAAAGAAAAAGAAATAACTCAATTATAAATAATTGAAATCGACTAAACAAAACATCATTAATTCCAGAAGAAACATAAAATTTCCTATCCTATTTGCTATCAGGTGATCACAGTCATCTAGTTGCAAAACCCAACTTAAGTGAGCAGACCGCCATAGGAAATAGATCAATCTATTCTGCAAGATTACTGATGATAGAAACCAATATTAGTTACTAGCTCACTTTTATGATTTTAGAAAGTTATATTTTTCCCCAACACGTACACTCATAGAGTGTATTCCGAATCTCACCGGTGAGCAATCTGATGGCATCACGGTGTTCCGAATTCCACCGATGACGTCATTGATGCTCCACCGGTGTCGCACCGGTGCCATCAACTTGCAGAGGTGGTGGCAATCTCCATCAGCCGCCATCAGTGAATCTGATTGGTTCTTGTATAGGGCGGGAATTAGCAGACGAATGACATCGTGCACTGTTGTGTCATGGCGGTGTGTTCTGCTTTAGTTCTGCTGTATTGTTTGTAATGAGCACAACGTAAAAACAATATGTTAATGGCTTATGAGCGAACATGTCAACGGACCAGTTATTACTACCGGTTCAAGAAATAAGTTGTCTATGATCTCTTTTATTTGAACGAGATGGCAGTACGGAAGTTTCGCAGAATTTTGCTAGCGTAGCACAGATAACCACTTACACAGTGGCCATGACAGCATCGATTCTTCCAGCAGTTTTGTTCCTTATTTTCGTTGCAACGTGACGTCATTGATGCCACCGGACCGGTGAGATTCGGAATACGCTGATAGAAAAAAGTTTTCCCGTACAGATACTTTATAAGTCCCAGAAAGGAGGCAGTGCGCATGATTAGATATACAAAGAAACAAAACTAATTTTATTACCTCAACTAGTCATTCTCTTGTGAACCAAGTCGCTCATCCTCTGATCATGTGCACCGCCTCCTTTTTGGGACATAAAGTATCTGTGCGGCAAAACTTTTTCTAAGACTATACATTTTTTCACAATGAAATCAAGTATACTAACGCTGAGAATATTGCAAGTTAGTAGGGAATTAATTTCCTAAGAGGGAAATTTTTCAGTACAGGTTTAAGTGTTGAAGTTGGCACAATTGCTATGTTCTGTGCTAATATTTTATCACAGTCTACTATATACAGTCGCGAAGCTTGAGGTGATTTTTTGCAAATCTCGTGATAAAGTGCTCCAAGCGGTTAGCAACTAGAAACAATAGACTGTCCACGGTCGACTTTGGATTGTGTCGTATTTCCATTGAGTGCTAGCTAGTTGCGTATTTCACATTGATGCTTGTGAAATGTTCGTTATTGGTTGTAATGAAAATGTTAATGGCAAAAATACAATAATTGGAATAATAATATTTTACTAGAGACGTAGAAAAATTAAGTTTGTTTCAATGAAATTTATTGATCACGTTTTATTTTCAATTCTGGTGGGATTATTATTGCTTAGGCCTACTTTTTTTTCAAAGGGTATGTTTTTAATTATAGTTGTTAATTTTGTTGTTATTTTTATTTGTTACTTTACTAGAGACGTAGAAAAAGTCTGTTACAATAAAATTTATTGATCACGTTTTATTTCCATTTCTCGTGTGATTATTATTGCTTAACCTCATCCCACTTTGTTAACTACGTAAGCCTACACTACAAGTACCGGGACACGTAAGTTACTCCATTAATTCATATTTCCATTATTATTGTTGTAAAGGGAAATGCAAATTAATATTTATTGGTTTCATAGTTAATTATCGCTATAATCTTGAATGATTGAAGCGATTATAGTAAATTTCAGTTCGTTTTGCACAAACAAAAATAATATTAACCTATTTCTTGCAGGTGTCTTCGAGTTTATGGTGGAATTTAATATACTTCATTAAAATGATAAATTAACTTTATGCATTTAATATTTCAATAATGGAAGGAAGGTGTTAATTTTTCCAAAAGAACACAACGAAAGTGTAACATATTTTGTCGTCTACTAGGAGAGAGATCTGCGATGATGAGGCTATAGTAGCGATCCTAGTGGTTGGCAACTACCCATGTATGCATTTTTAGTACATATTGAGCTTCGCGACTGTATATAGTAGACTGTGATTTTATCTTGAAATTGTTTTTGTTGATTCAGAGTGTTTCTGTAACTGTTGTCTGTTTAATTTTTCATTGATAATGAAAGTTGCCATAGATGCTTTGTGTTTATTTCTCTATTTATGTTGAAGTTCTAGTCGAAGCCACACAAGTGTTTGAACAATTCTAAAGTATTTTGTTACATCTGTTGAAAATATACAGAGTGAACCATAATTAATGTCATTAATTACAGGGGGTTATTCTTTGAGTTATTTCAAACAAAAAGTTTAACGTATTATTTGTCTTTCTTGTGTTAAATTTTACATTACCTCGTTAACATGTTTCAGTCTGCTATCGGCCATCTTCAGAACTGGTTGTTGCTGGTCTTGACGCCTTTTGTTTGTGTTTCTGTGGGGGTGTGTTTGTGTAGAGTAATATGGAGTCAAAGAGTGTGTGTTCTGAAATTGAGCAGGCTGAAACATGTTAACGAGGTAATATACAATTTAACACAAGAAAGACAAATAATACGTTTTCCGAAGTGATATAGTGTCAAACGTTGTGTAATCAAGATGTATAATAGTACATTATGCAACGAGCCTATAATGATAGTAATTAAGAATCGAGTATGGATATTTATGAAACGAGCGCAAGCGAGCTTCATAAGACTTTTTATGCTCGACCATATTTCTAACTTGAAATTACCGGTATTCAGATGTATACATTTTATTTGTAACTGACAAGATCGGAAGTGACCTTGTTCTAGGTCGTGAATTGTGAGATGTGCGCAGACGCGAAAGTATTGATTTTTTCCGAGGAACAATAATTTCATTGACCTTGACTTAGTTAAACTTGATAATATTATAATCAGGGAACGGATTTATATGGACTAAAAATATATGAAATATGTAAATATATATGTAGTTATTTTTACCAAAATATGGAATTAAATATGGATTTTTACCAAAATATGGAATTAAATATGGACTTAAAATTATAAAAAAATGACTATGTACGTTAAATATTGGTACATTTTAATCAAACTAAACAAAAAATATAATGGACGTACCTTATCTTCCAATGTAGTTTCAACAAAACACAATTTTTATTGTCTGTTACCATAACAATAGGTTACAAACATTTCTTTCAAGTGCTGAAAAGTGAATATTCTTCTATTGTCTCTGAGGATAGATTTATACTGACTAAAAGAGCGTTCGACGTCACAAGAAGTAACTGGTACATAATTCAATTTCACAATGTCTGCTGGGGATAAGTCCAAGTTAATCTTCACTGTTGATTCACCACTCATCACAGCAACAACCTTTTGTAGTTCTTCATATCCAGGGTTTTTTGAAAGTACAGTGTCCACCTTAGCTCTTACTGCATCTGCAACTTTACCTCTACCACGATTCAGTTGTTCCACAGTACTATTTATAATTTCAAAACTTTCAGATAGTGAAAGGTGCCTATTTTGGAGACTTTTGAGCGTTTTTATGATGCATGAAAATGTATGCTGAATGTGAGCTAAGTCATTCTTCACACTTATGTCACAGGTAACTGTTTTCGCAGTATCAATTGAGACTGCATCTTCAGAGTCCAATGCAAGGAGAACATTGTTAATAGAGTCTATATGTTCGGCATAATATTCAACTGCTTCTAGCCATGTACCCCATCTAGTTAAAATTGGCTTTGGTGGCAATGGAATTTCAGGGTACATTTCTTTCAACACGTTAACTCTACTGGGAGCTTTGAGAAATACTTTTTTCACTGATGAAATCAACAAATCTACTTTAGGGAAATTGTCTCTGACCACTTCTGCCACACGATGAAATGCATGCGCCACACAAGTAAAATGAGTCAATTTAGGATATACAACAGATAATGCTTGTCCAGCTTTGACCATATAAGGGGCAGCATCGCTAATAAAGAATAACACATTATCGTACATAATACCCTTTGGCCACAGGATACCCATAGCTTCGTTGAACAGTTTAACTATAGTTTTGTTATTGCACTTTTCTAGAACATCACAATGTAAAAGAATTCGTTCAGAATATTGTTCACTTAACAAACCGATAACTACATTACCAACAAGTCTACCTTCTTTGTCGGGAGTCTCATCAATGGAAACCCAAATTGAACTATCTTTAATTTCATCTCTTATCTTCTGTATTGTCTCATCGTAGATGGATGGAGCATACGTCTTCCTAAGTGTTGACTCATCCGGGATTGTATGTTGAGTATATTTTTCAAGGAATTCCCTGAAGACCTTATTCTTAAGTTTGTAGAGAGGAATATCAGCAGAGATGAGAGAACGGCACAGGTCGATGTTAAACTCAGATCTTACATTCGATGTTGTTGGTTGTGTTAAAAACAATTGTCTCTGCTTGGAATTTAGTTGTTTGTTGGCCTGATGTTTACTAGTTGTAATGTGTTGTTGCACCAGGAACTTTTGTGTAGATGATACTGCACACTGACACAAATTACAAAATAATATTTTATTGTCAGTTGATAAACCATCTTCTTTAAATTCTGAAATGTAACTTGTTAGTTTTGATTTTAAATTGACTGAATGACGTACTTTTGGCATATTTACCGTCTTTATAGTATGATTTACAAAACTGAACCTATGTGTACTCTGACTGGCATTTAACTGTTGAGCTGCACAACTGAAGTCTGTTAAAAATTTTAAATTAAATTAATACAGTTTTGTAACTTACTTTCCCATTGTTGATAGGACTGCTAATTTTCAAATAACTCTGATGTTAAAGGGATTACTGAACATGTGTTTAAATCTCTATTGTTGAAATGTATTTTTAAAAGTTAATGGAATTTTGTTTTGTTTTATTGTTAAACCTAATATAATATGGACTGTTTTATATGAAATATGGAAAATATATGGAAATTAACGAAAATATGTACTAAACTCTAAAATATGGAAAAATATGGAAAATAAAAGTAGGATTTTTCAACCCTACACATTGTGAAACATAAAGATAATGCAAAATATAAATTATATTAGCTTTATAAGTAAATATGTATTTACATATAAATCCTTTCCCTGATTATAATATTATAACCTTGATTATTGAATTCGACATTGAAAAACGAGGTGACAAATTGAATTTATTTGAGTATTATTCATAATTAACGCTAATTATTATAGTAACAGAACATAACCTTCTGCGACAGTATTGGATTTCCAGCCTCCTTGACTTTTCGCTAATTCTCTTTCGATTGCATAACCGAGAATAATCGATACTTGCGGTTTTATAACGATAGAAAGCTGACCTGTCATTGGCTGAACAGTTGTAACCTGAGTCGTCATTGGCTGAAAGACCTGACCTTTAATGACATGCATTAAAGGTCTGCTACCAGGTTTATAATTACTACATTTCGGCATGGTCGAACGTAAAATGTTTAATATAATTTTGCTGGTTTTTACTTCCTATTCGAATTAAAAATTGTTTTATATGAAACATTTCATGGCGTGTTTTGGGAAGGCCGTTGATTTAATTCCTAATACGCTCAATCAATACAAAAGAGCAGTGTATTATGATAATAAATTATTGACAAAAATTGTACGCGCTGGCCTTCAGCGGTGTATTGTAATTTCATGGTTGTTTATATGCGTTTTTAAGCTTTGATGTGAAATTTTATCGGACATAAGACCTTTTCGGTATCTCAATTACTTTCAGGACACGGTAAAATAACCAAATTCCACCGCTGTGGAGTAACGATTAACACGTCGTTAACACGCCTGACCGTGAAACGAGCGGGCCAGGATTCAAATCCTGTTTGGAATAAGTTACCTGGTTGAGGTTTATCCTGGATTATCCCTCAATCCATTGAGAGCAAATGCTGGGTAACTTTCGGCGCTGGACCCTAGACTCATTTCGCCGGAATTATCACCTTCTTCTCACTCAGATGCTAGATAAACATAGGAGTTGATAAAGCGTCGTAAAATAAGCCAAAAATTAAAAATAACCAAAAGTATATTTCTGATCATGAATGTTTATTCACGTTGTTTTATTGCAACATAGTAGGACTACCTATATTCAATATACCATGATATTAATTTGAATATTTACTCAGAACTACTGTACTTCTATCTTAGACGTGATGATAGTGAAACTAATGGCACAAATAATATGAAAAGACAAAATTTATACTCACATGACTAGCCGATAAGGAAATTGTTAAATACCCAAGAGTCTGAAGATGACCAACCTAGAAGAAAAGAAAAGAAATAATTTTTATAAATGTATTTTAACTGCAGATAGGAGGATCTGTAAAATAAATAGCTGGCAATTTTATTATTATGTAGTAACCTTCGCTGTCAATTGGATACATTACACATAATAAGCATTACTTTATAGGTCATTAATCAAAGCTGCAGTTTTAAAATCATCATTAAAATTATTTATTGTCTATACATGCCATTGAGCTTAAAAGCGGCTGGAAAGTAGAGCTTCCATACATTCTGGTTCTCGGAACCTAGAAGAAGTAAAGAGATCAGCACAAGGTTGTAACCATTTTCATGATGATATATCTAGATATTTAATTACCCGATATCTACACTTGGTTAGCTTTATTTAATCAGTAATTCGGTGATGTTTGGATAAAGGTAGTTAAGTCTTAAAAATGAGTTTTGAGATAAATAAAAATTAAACTTTGAAACTTTATTGTGAATAATCTTCTATATAAATAAAACAGATCAAAGCCACCGGTGTAGCTCAGTCGGATAAGGGCTTGCCTGCCGTTCCAGAGTTGCGCTTGGGCGCGGGTTCGATTCCCGCTTGGGTTTATTACCTGATTGGATTTTTTCCGAGGCTTTACCAACCGTAAGGTAAATGTCAAGTAATCTATGGCGAATCCTCGGCCTCATCTCGCTAATATCATATCGATATCACTAATTTCATGACGCTAAATAACCTCGTAGTTGATACAGCGTCGTTAAATAACCAAATGCTAGTATTCTTTTGTTTTCAGCACACGCACTTGTAGAATTTTACTTGTGTATTCACTTGGGGAACAAATTTCATTTATACAAAAAAAAAAAAGTCTTAACTCCCTTTACCTGAACACCATCGAATTCGTCGTCATAATCTGTGCAGTCAGTAAAAATAAAACATCTATCTCCTGAGGCACGAAATATTTCGGGGTTTACTAGTTGGAGAACTCAGCTAACAAAATAATAAAATTGTAGTGTTGCATTGTTTTCAGAGAAATAAATATGTAATCAGAAAAAAATTCTTTGAACGCGAAGGACTTCAGTAACTTTTTCACTAATGTGAGAGCGGAGATTCAATTTAAGATCTATTGACACCGTTACGCCAATGTATATACAGAGATTAGTTCTGTTTTGTATTTTAATAAGACCTGAATTATGATTATAAATTTGCAAGTAGTAATTGTTCATGTTTCACTACATTTCATTTCATAATCCTTTTCGAGACTCACGTATCTATCTCCAGTCCACTCTTCAGCTAATACTCCCTTCATACTTCAATTATAATTTTGTTTTAGCGTTCCGTATAATTCTCTTATATTTTTTTTATTAATTTTTATGTATAAGTGTTATATTTCAGTACACACAGGGGAAGGGGTTGCCTGAGCGCTCTCGGTACCAGAATTTTGAGTTATTTAAGTTTGTTCACAGTATTTGCTGGCCTACTTTGACCAGATCACTGAAGATATATAATTTCAAAAGTAAGGAATATGAATACATGCTAAAAAAATATTCATTGAAAAATCTTGAAAGCTACCAAAATAACAGCCAAATCAAAATCACTATGATTTTCTCTCACCATCTAAAAGTCCTAATATCTAGTAAATAAGTCCGCACACAGTACCCTAACTAATAAGTATTCTTTAAGAAGTTCTAAAAATGCCTAACATCATGCAGGAATGCAATTTGTTAGGTAATAAAAATCCTATTTTTAAATACATTATCGTAATATTTCATCTTACAGATTCACGACACCATTACCAACTGCAGCACAAAAGCAAAAATTCTACCGAAAACGGAAGAAAGAGATTGAGAAGGATTCACGGAGGCCGAGAAACTCGTAGTTTGAACCCCGACAATGTTTGTTGTTTCATAAACATTCCGACTAATATTGTATTTATAGAAGTTACTTTGGGAAAGCTATAATAATGAAATATATTATTGCAAATATAATATAATTACTTCCAAACCAACATTACATTTATTTTTTGAAACTTTGATTTTTTCAACCCCATAAGTTACCATGAGCTCAGTGGAGAACCCACGGTGCATAGCGCTACCACCAACAACGAATGAACACATATCCATGGGGTCCAAGGAAAGAAATGGAGTTGATGATGAAAGATTGGAAGTGTAATTATAATGGCGAAAAGAATGTGAGATCCAACGCCGAAAGTTACCCAGCAATTCTACTTGTTTTGGTTGAGGGAATATCTTGGAAAACCCTCAACTAGGTAGCCTAACTTGCTGCAACCAGGATTTGAATCCGAGCCCACCCGTTTCACGGTCAGACGTGCTTTTACTCTACAACGATGGACATTTTGATGGATACTACCATATTTCAAAATATGAAATGTTTTCTTTTAGGGAACTCACATTGAGGATATCCCATTATGTTGATTAACAAGTAGGATATTAATTTTATAACCCAATTTAAATCATATCCCATGATGTTGATCAACAAGTGAGATATTAATTTTAGGACCAAATTTAAATAACATTGGGCATTTCCCATTAAATTTTTTTTTTCATGTAACCTATGTAATATTTTGTATTTTGAATAGACAGTTATTGAAGGACTTTTGATATTTATGTCTTTAAATTTCCCATTAAGTTGATCAACAAGTAAGATATTAATTTTAAGATACAATTGAAATCACATTGAGCATTTCCCATGTTGTTGGTCAACAAGTAAGATATTAATTGTAGGATCCCATTTAAATCACATTGAGCATCTCCTATAATATTGAAGAACAAGCAAAATAATAATTTTAGGACCCAATTTAAATCGCATTGAGCATCTCCAATGATGATGATGAAGGTGATGAACAAGTAAGGTATTAATTTTAGGACCCAATTTAAATCACATTAAGCATCTCACATGATGTTGATTAACAAGTAAGATATTAATTTTAGGACCCATTTAAATCACATTGAGCATCTCCCATGATGTTTATTAAAAAGTAAGATATTAATTTTAGGACCCATTTAAATCACATTGAGCAAATCCCATGATGTTGATTAACAAGTAAGATATTAATTTTAGGACCCAATTTAAATCATATCCCATGATGTTGATCAACAAGTAAGATATTAATTTTAGGACCAAATTTAAATAACATTGAGCATTTCCCATTAAGTTGATCAACAAGTAAGATATTAATTTTAGGATACAATTTAAATCACATTGAGTATTTCCCATGATGTTGATCAACAAGTAAGATATTAATTGTAGGATCCCATTTAAATCACATTGAGCATCTCCTATAATATTGAAGAACAAGCAAAATAATAATTTTAGGACCCAATTTAAATCGCATTGAGCATCTCCCATGATGATGATGATGATGATGATGATGATGATGATGATGATGATGATGATGGTGATGAACAAGTAAGGTATTGATTTTAGGACCCAATTTAAATCACATTAAGCATCTCCCATGATGTTGATTAACAAGTAAGATATTAATTTTAGGACCCATTTAAATCACATTGAGCATCTCCCATGATGTTGATTAACAAGTAAGATATTAATTTTGGGACCCATTTAAATCACATTGAACATCTCCCATGATGTTGATTAACAAGTAAGATATTAATTTTAGGACCCATTTAAATCTCATTGAGCATCTCCCATGATGTTGATTAAAAAGTAAGATATTAATTTTAGGACCCAATTTAAATCACATTGAGCATCTCCCATGATGTTGATTAACAAGTAAGATATTAATTTCAGGACACATTTAAATCACATTGAGCATCTCCCATGATGTTGATTAAAAAGTAAGATATTAATTTTAGGACCCATTTAAATCACATTGAGCATCTCCCATAATGTTGATTAACAAGTAAGATATTAATTTTAGGACCCATTTAAATCACATTGAGCATCTCCCGTGATATTGATCAACAAGTAAGATATTAATTTTAGGACCCATTTAAATCACATGAGCATCTCCCATGATGTTGATTAACAAGTAAGATATTAATTTTAGGACCCTTTTAAATCACATTGAGCATCTCCTATGATGTTGATTAACAAGTAAGATATACATTTTAGAACCCATTTAAATCACATTGAGCATCTCCCATGATATTGATCAACAAGTAAGATATTAATTTTGGACTCAATTTAAATCTCATTGAGCATCTCCCATGATGTCCCCCTCGGTAGCGTAATTGGTATAGCGCTGGCCTCCTATGCTCGAGGTTGCGGGTTCGATTCCGGCCGAGATCGATGGCATTAAGTGTGTTTAAATGCGACAAGCTCATGTCAGTAGATTTAGTGGCATGCAAAAGAACTCGCGCGGGACAAAATTTCGGCACACTGGCGACGCTGATATAACGTCTGTAGTTGCGAGCGTCGTTAATTAAAAGATAATTTCTTTTCTCCATGATGTTGATCAACAAGTAAGATATTAATTTTCGAACCCAATTTAAATCACATTGAGCATCTCCAATGATGTTGATTTAATAAGTAAGGTACTTAAATCACAATGAGCGACCCTCATGATATTGATGAACAAAAAAGATATTAATTTTCGAACCCAATTTAAATCACATTGAGCATATCCCATAATGTTGATTTAATAAGTAAGGTATTAATTTTAGGACCCAATTTAAATCACATTGAGCATTTCCCATGATGTAGATTAACAAGTAAGATATTAATTTTAATGCTCAATTTCAATCATATTGAGCATCTCCCATGGTGTTGAATAACAAGTAAGATATTAATTTTAGGACCCATTTTAAATCACATTGAGCATATCCCATCACATTGATTAACGAGTAAGATATTAATTTTAGGACCCAATTCAAATCACAGTGAGCATCTTCCATGATGTTGATCAAAAAGTAAGATATCAATTTTAGGATCAAATTATATCACATTCGGCATCTCCCACGATGATGCTTAGCAAGTAAGATATTAATTTTAGGACCCAATTTAAATCACCTTGACCATCTAACATGATGTTAACTAACAAGTAAGATATTAATTTTAGGACCCAATTAAATTACCTTGAGCATCGAACATGATGTTAATTAACAAGTAAGATATTAATTTTGAGACCCAATTTAAATCACATTGAGCATCTAACATGATGCTGATTATCAAGTAAGATATTAATTTTGGGACCCAATTTAAATCACCTTGAGCATGTAACATGATGTTGACTAACAAGTAAGATATTAATTTTAGGACCAATGGTCATTAGACTTAGTTTTCTTATTTTGATGAGTACTACCAACTCTTAGAATAATGAATATTTTACACTCGGTATAAGTATGCATCTGTGTAGTATTTCATTATGAAGTCTACCAGAATCAGAACGTGAGAATGGACAGATAATTATTTTATGGTCAGCTCTTTATATGTTGGTGTAGTTTACACTACAGGTATGGTATCTATGGTTGCAAAGTTAAGCACTAAGCTGACGAAACATATTATCTTCTCATGAATATCTGCAGTTTCCATAAACATTTAGTGAATTGACAGCATAACAAGTATATGTTAGTGGGCAGAAAGGAGTTCTTGATGTGGGCGCACCTACATAGTAAATGTGTCTTTAATCCCATAAGTCACTTTCCTGAGATTTCCCGGAACGCTCTTGGGCTTGCAACCCCACCCTTTCGCCCAGAGCACTTCAGTCTGACCACAGCCTCAATTAGTACTCCATGCCCTTTCACGGGTCCCTTTATAACCATAATATAGTTTAATGTAAACGTCATTTGACTTAAGTCCTCTGGCACCATTTACCAATTCGCTGTTCATTATGCCTCTACACGGCTAGGACTAATCTCCATCCCCCACCACTCAGCATTGATAGGAGGGAAAAACCCATCGGGAACCATAACTTCAGGTTCAGATGTTTACGTAATCAACTTTCGGCTGGCTGTTATTATTTTGTGCCTCAAAATGACTAGAGACTTTAGAATTAATGTATTCTGTGGTATTTTTCTTTATATGAAGTATAATACTGTGTAGTATCACGACCATACTCATCAGAGACCGGAACTTTGGCAGAATGCCTTTATAAATGTGTTAAATCTATCTTCATTATGAAAGTAAACCTGTACGAATTATACCTTTGTGATTGGAACGTCACAATTTTATTTTGCCCTTTTTTGCCTTTTTAATATAAATGCTTAATTTACAAAATAAATGCTTTTTTGCCTTTATTTGATTATTTATCTATTATTTATTATTAAAAATTGCATACAGGTATATTTTAATTTATTTCTATAACCGCTACAATGAAAGTGACTCACCGAATGTATATTATTGTCTTTCAGTCAGTTCATATTCTCTTTTCAACAATGAGTGCTGCCGTACAAAAATGTATAATACTAAGCGTTTTAATTATCGCTTGACAAGGCAACAATGAGTGCGGGTCTAACGTTATTTTTAACGGCTATTTTTCTTTCAGTTTTCATTGCGACTTTGTTGTAGCTAGCTAAATATTTCATATCGCAGCATATCAGTACAACCAAACACAAAAATGCACTTTCCAAGGCTACTGGGAAGAAGATTTCTTTGCTTCCAACAATAATTCCAACATCGAGTCGAAAATCTCAATTTGCATTCGACTTATGTAAAGCTTTTCTTGTTGCCGAAATCCCTTTGTGGAAAGTGCAAGGTTGTGGGTCTAGTGCAAGGTTTTTGTAATTGCCTTTTATTACGTATTTTAGCTATTTATAATGCCTTTTTTCTTGCCTATTTTATCTATTTATGATGCCTTTTTGCTTGCCTATTTTAATGATTCATAATGTGTAAACTTCCGGTCTCTGTTCATAAATATAATTCCAAATAGTACTCCAAAAATAATAATAATAAGAATGATAATAATAATAATAATAATAATAATAATAATAATAATAATAACAATCGCTGGTGCTACAGTCCTCTAAATGCCCAGACCGACATGCCGACTACTGGCCTCACGTCCACATGCCGAAAGAGAGGTGAACGATCATCCAACCAAATGGAGGTATCATGTCGTTAGCACGACGATCCCCCCAGCCGTTAAAACTTTTCCGTAATGGGATTTCACTACCTATCTTAGCTCCTCAAATGCATCACGAAGCTGAGTGGGCACCGGTTCCATACACGGGCCTAAAATTTCATGAGAAAATGTCTGTTCCTATGAGGATTCGAACCAGCTTATATTCCGTAACTCGAATCCTAGGCAGGATGCTTTACACCACGATGCCGTTCTCTATAAAGATTAGACGTTCATGATCTATAGCTGGAGTATCATCTTATCACCGACGTAGCTCGGTCGGCTAAGACGCCTGCCTACCGATCCGGAGTTGCGCTCGGGCACGGGTTCGATTCCCGTTCGGGCTGATTATACTGGTTGGGTTTTTCCGAGGTTTTTCTCAACCGTAGGGCAAATGTCATGTAATCTATGCCGAATCCTCAGCCTTATCTCGCCAAATATAATTATCTCGCTATCACCCATTCATCGTCATTAAATAACCTCGAGTTGATACAGTGTCGTTAAATAACCAAGTAAAAAGAACTATCTTCTTCAAAAACAAAAATTTGTGACATAAGAAATATGTCAGTACTTAATGTATGCGGCAAATATATTATGGACATTATGGACAGAATTACTCGTAGATGGAACTAAATGCAATAGAAAGCCGAAAGGGATATTCTAACATAAATAAAAAAGGAAAGGAAGGACGGAAGACACAGAAGAAGATGTAACAGAGTTCATTTTTCATAGTTGGAACATCAATCCTTGCACGCGAATATTTTGCAGAAAAGTAGAAATTTCTCACCGAGTCAGAAATAACTCTTCCACGCCAGTCGGATGTAAAGAATTATTTCCTCTTGTGTCTCGAGATGAGAAGAAACAGAACGTCCTCTTTATTTTCTCGAACATGGAAAACAGGATAAAGAAACCTAAGCAGGTATTGTTTCACTGACTATAGCAAAGAACGGAAGTACACTAATTTTGTTTGACTTTACAAACGTCTACTGTATGCATTTAAGACCGCATCTCATAGAAATATATTTTATGCCATCCTAGCATTATAAACAGGTTGTTACTACATCCAATATCGTGAGTAATCGTCTTATTATAGCACGCGTGCCAATAATAGCAATGACGTATTCGCTATGACGTAATACCAGAACGCTTGGGTGGGGATGCACGCAACTCGTCTGGCCACCTTGCTTACCGCTTCTACGCGCCACGTAACAAGAAATGAAATGCAGGACAGAAGGTAACGTATCATTTATTTCCAATCTTTAACAATTTTGTATCACTTTTGTAATATCACATAAAACAGTACTGTGGTTCAGAGACTCTATATTAACAAAATAAAGGAACATTTTGTAACATAAAATTTGATACCTAAAATATAACTAGAGTTTCTAATAACTGTAAGGTCATCCATTTATCTTTATTCAATGGTCATGCATACGAACTTAATATGAAGATTTTGTCAGCTATGGATGCCGAATGGGCGACGAATTATTTCATAACTTATTTGCTACAATTTATAATGCTAACATGCCATAAAGTGTTGTATCCAACTCGTGGATAGTCTTATTATGACACTCGTGAAAATTGTCGCACTCACTGCGACAAACATTCACTCATGCCATAATCATTAAGATTATCCACTTGTTTCATAAATAACTTTTATGCTCGACCATGCCGAAATGTAATAATTATACACCTGGTAGCAGACCTTTAATGCATGTCATTAAAGGTCAGGTCTTTCAGCCAATGACGACTCAGGTTACAACTGTTCAGCCAATGACAGGTCAGCTTTCTACCGTTATAAAACCGCAAGTATCGATTATTCTCGGATATGCAATCGAAAGGGAATTAGCGAAAAGTCACGGAGGCTGGAAATCCAATACTGTCGTAGAAGGTTATGTTCTGTTACTATAATAATTAGCGTTAATTGTAAATAATATTCAAATAAATTCAATTTGTCATCTCGTTTTTCAATGTCTAATTTAATTTCAATGTTATCTCTGTAGGTTCTTATGGCCTAGCATGGTCAATGTTAACATCTGTTCCTCGGAAAAAAATCAATACTTTCGCGTCTCCACACATCTCACAACATACGGGACATTGGCCAAGGTCAGATACAAAGAAAATTAATAATATCAAGTTAGAAATATGGTCGTTTCATAAATATCCATACTCGCTTCTTAATTACCTTCATTATAGGCTCGTTGCATAATGTACTATTATGTTTGTCTAAATAATGAAATAACAAATAATTTTCTTACAGTTAATTTTGATTAATCACCGTGCTCTTTTCACACCAGGAGTCATTTAAAAATGTGAGTAAACATTAGATATGAAGGAATTTGTTGGACTAAATTACAGTCAACTCTGGATATAGAGAACTCGGTTATAGTGAACATTTGGTTATAGTGAACTCAAATGTTGGTCCCGACCCGCATACATTAAAAATTATATTAATATTTCCGTTTATAGTGAACCCTCACTTCAGTTACAGTGAACCTAAAAGTATAACGTCCCCAAGAAAATGTAACATGAAATGGCCAAAATAGTAATTCAAGAAACTCTTTCTCCTATAAACGTCCAAGAATATGTTCAGAACAAAATCTCAAACCTTCTACTCTTTAAGTGCATTGAAAGATAAAGAATTTGTTCAGCTTCCTGGAGAGCTTGAAACATGTTAAAGAGAATAGTGTACGGAGTGAGGGGTAAAGGAAGGATTGTAATTCTGACTCCTTTAAAAGAGGTTATTAGAAGAATAGGAAGAAAAAGTGTTTTCTTTTGTAAAAGTGAGTAGAGTGATGACCGAAGAGTAAATACAAGAAGGATTACAGTAAATGGTCCTCAAACCTTCCTCCCGCATCTTTGTAAAAGTGAACCCGGGAAAATTCCAAGGCCGAGTACACATTAGCATACCTCTAGTGCAGCGGTGACCAAAGCGGGTGTCGTGATTACATCGTGTAACCACAGACATTGAAAAGGGTACGAGGAGTTTCCTGTACATTGCTGTGTGTTTCATTCACGTACTGAAAGCAAGCAGTGGCGGCATCATGTCGCTCTACAAATTCTGTCTCTACAAGTAGTAAGAGGTGGTTTCATAAAGAATGAGAAGGATTACTTTTTTGTTGTTCTGTCAGACAAAATGTAATAAATGTTTACTTTGCTCAAGGTTCAATTAGGAACATATAGAAACATTAATTGCCACGCTGAATAATGTATTATTATTATTATTATTATTATTATTATTATTATTATTATTATTATTATTATTATTATTATTATTAGTATTATTACTGGCCACTAAGTATGTGTTTCTGTCATTCTTCTGTACGTACATGAATATTGATATTTTTAGATGTTCTTCCTACAAGGATAAAATTATTACATGTTATCTCAATTTTAATCTACTTAATCTTTAGGAGAGGGTAACTATTTATTATTTATTCATTTAATAATAATATTGTAGAAAAATTGATTCAATATTATGTGCCAACGAACTGTTAAACGTCAGGAATTGACATGTCTTAAATCATAGCCAGGAAGAGAAAGATGAGATAAATAAATGTAAGGAAGTCAACTACCTAATGGGGTTTGAAATATCTCGTGCTCTAAAGCCTTTTAATAGAACAGATTTCTCAAAAGAGTAATGATTAAAGTAACTTAAATAACTTGTCCATAAGAAGTTTTTAATTTTGAAAAACTACGAATTTCTCGACCAAGTATCGAGAGAAGATTTTAGGAATTTCCTGATTATTTTCAAGAGGAAGATTAAAAAAAGAAGCAAGAAAAATCGTATATTATTCACTGGCTCATGATGACAGCAGTGACATTACTGATACAGCAAAGCTTGAAATTTTTCTCCCCGGGACTGATCAAGAAGTTAGTACAGGAACCACCACTGGTTGTAGTCTTCATGCCAAGTGTCTATCCTTGGTCTCCTTACTTCATAGGCTGTCTGTCGCATGTAATCACTGCAGCTCGAGTTTTGGTCACCGCTGCTCTAGTGGGAAGAGGTGCGAAATCGGCCAGTGCCTACTATCAACATAGCCAGATTAGATTCAAGTTTCGAACTATGAACGTCAGAATGTCGAAGCTTAAAGTTTTTAAGTTGGAAGATAAAGCAGACATTAGTACTGATATTGAACGTGGTCCGTCCCAAACAGACATTAATACTGTATGTATAGGAACGTCAGTAGTATAAAAACAGTCACTTCGGTTTTAGTGAACCTCGGATATAGTGAACGAAATATGCTGATCCGCAGAGGTTCACTCTAACCGGAGTTGACTGTATTATTTTCAACTTTCTGGGTTTGCTTCTTTCTGTAGAATGTTATCCAATTATCATGTTGAAGCAGGTTCTGGACTTTCTGGAATGAATTAACACAAAAGTGACTTTATAATCCCTTCAACCTCTACATAGGCAGTAACCAAGCTTTTATAAATGGAGGGAATATTACGTGGGGAGATTAAGCCGTGTGGCTATTTCGCTGTTGTCCAAAGCTTGGTGACCTCGGGGACAAACGGCTCAGATCTCTTCTCTACCCCAGGGAGACGTGATACAATGTCTGCATGCTCAGCTCGTTACAAATTCCAACTCACCTTCAGTTCCTATCCTGAGGGAAATGGTTGTATTTTCCTTGCTATAACCAAGAAACTTACACACACCAACTTCCTTTGGATTCTAGACATGCCAGCAGCAGAGACGGCACACGTCCCAATTTGTCTGGTGGAGATAGTCTGTCTATCTTTTAAACTCGTCATCGCCACTTACTTCAGGCGGTTCACTTAATTCCTTGGAATTTTCGTTCGCTGTTTTCGAGTGTAATATATCTTCAAAATGTGCTTAGTATTAGGGGAGAAAATAATAGAGGGACATCATTTTATTTTTATTTCAATTTTTATTGTATCTGAAATTTTTAATGTACTTCACTCCCACCCATTCTACTAATGACGTTTCAACTGTTCTCCACACAGAATCAAGGCCGCATATAGTAAACAGCACTGAGTTATTGAGTATAGTACGTTCCAGACATATGTTCGCGTTTTCCAGTGACGAAAGAACTTTCAGTATTGAATCATATTTTCGCATCCCGATTTCCCCCACCTGCTTCTGCACGCCCCTCTGTAAAAGCAGGGCTGTCTTAGCTCTTTTCTGAAATCATTAATTTCTGTTAGGAATTGGATGTTTACGTAATATTATACAACTGTTTAAAATAACTTAAATAAAAGGGCCTCGTTAAGTAATTAACTGTCACGTGATTTCCTTCCTTTCTACGACCCTACGACATAATCACTTGGACGGACAGTAGATAGTATGTCTGAGTAATTTTATTTTTTCGAATAGGGCAGAAGTGAAGATTGAATTTACAGTACGTAAATTACTCTTTTATAGAGTAGGTACAGAATTATTTCAACATGAGTTACTAGTTACGAAGGACGAAACTGGTAATTGGGATTAGGTACAATAGTCTATAGTGCGATAATATGCGTATTAGAACTGAAGCCTGTATCGAAATGAACGGCCACCATTTTAAAAAATGTATTTAAATATCCATATTATGATTACAGTATTTTTCAATTTAACTTCATTCTCTATATTGTACAGTAATGTGCTGTAGACAGTATAATATACACTGCAAAATGAATAAGTCCACATGGACAGCTCACTTCGTGAGTAAAAACACTTATTGTTAATACTATACTGTATTTTGATTAAACAAAAACCTAATGAAAATAATCAAACTCAAAAGCGTAATATTTCCTAGTCTACATAAATGGATGAACTACTTTTCTTCCCTCCTATACCTAGTAAAGAGATTTGTTTGTGTTTTACGCCAGTATCGTCGAACTCCAGTCGTGGGAAGAGGTAGCGAACGGTGTTTCCGGTTCTCTAAAGGTATAGCCAGGTTAATATTAAAAATGTTAGTAAAAATAAAATGATGTCCCTGTATAAGTTAAGTTTTAAATTGTTGCGCTGATAGTATATACGCCTAAAATGGTTTTAATTATTTCATGGAAGATATAGCACGGTCTATCATAATAATTGAAATTGTTTTTCGCTTGAGATTATCTCGCATTGTTTTGTAAGGGTTGCATTGCCAATAATGCGAGCGATTTCTTGCATTTGATTTCTCCTTTGCAGGCCTATATTTTCTTTTTCATCCTTCTCCATGAAACAACAAGTAAGGGAACGATGTCTGGAGACGTTGGTGGTCAATGAATGAGACCACTGCAGACGATCCATCGTCGAGGGAAAGTGCGATTTAGATATGAATTATGACACTTTATGGCTGTAATTTTCATCATATCTTTTGTGCTGAAACAACATACGACTGCTTACGGCCATGGAAACCACCTCGTTGAGAAAATGTACAGTACATAAATTGGTCTATTAACCCTTAAAAGCCTGAATTATTTTTCGTGAAGATTTTCGTTTATTTCGTTATAGACTAATTAAATGGATGTAATTGAACACAACAATGCTTTTGTTTTCTATTGTTGAAGTGAATATGTGAAATTATAGGGCGTTACCATATGGTAACGCTAGGTCATTTTGTTGTCAAATCTTAAAGAATGAGTTATTGCCTTATAATGAAATCTTTCAAGCAATTTATTGAACTTAACTGAACTTTAGCAGACAAATAATATATTCATCACTCATTCAGTGTTCTGCCCAGGTCAGATCTTTCACTGCAAACCCAGAATTCTCCAATGTTGCCTATCTTCTGCCTTCCTGTTTGTCTTCTCATAGGATCCATATATCTTCATGTCGTCTATCATCTGATATCTTCTTCTGCCCCGAACTCTTCACCATTCACTCCCGTTCACCATTTCGTCCAGTGCATCCTTCAGTAGGCAGTATCTTCTCATCCAGTGACCCAACCAATTCCTTTTCCTCTTCCTAATCAGTTTCAGCATCATTCTTTCTTCATCCACTCTTTCCAACACGGCTTCATTTCTTATTGTCTGTCCACTTAACACGTTCCATTCTTCTCCTTATCCACATTTCAAATGCATCTATTCATTTCTCTTCACTTCGTCGTAATGACCACGTTTCTGATCCACACAATACCACACTCCATACAAATAATACAACAAATACAAACATAAGAAAATTACTTTCACAATATCTGAACAAATATACATAATAAAATTATTGTCGCAATATACTCGTATGAACAAAATACATTTTCGTAACATAACGCTTTACATTAATTTTTTGTGTGATTTTTACATATTTCGGTAGTAAGGTAAAACATTTCTTATGATATCACAAAAAATATGGGCTGCAGAGACCTACATCAAATTTTGAGAAAGCTGTATGCCAGAAGAGCATTTTCACTAGCACATCGCTGTCTTTTCTTTCCGGGTATCGGAATCACTAATGTTCCATTCCATCGTATCTTATATAATTAGATGTTCTGCGAGTGACGTCCAGAAAGTAAATTTATCCGAAGCCGTTTACAGAAAGAAAACACAGTTTCATGAAAAGATTTATTGGAACAAATACAGGAATTGCTGAACTATTTTTAAACATATTTCCCACCGGAACTGAGACATTTGTCACACTGTGGGATCAACTTTTGTCCCTCGTAGAAGTCTCCCGCCTGGAATCGGAACCAGTGTGTGAGAGCCGTTTGCACCACTCTGTTGATCCTACGGTATCAAGAAGTCTCAATTCAGGTGGAAATATGTTGAAAAAATAGTTCAACTATTCCTGTATCTGTTCGAATAAATCTTTCCATAAAATTGTATTTTATTTCTGCAAACGGCTCCAGGGAAACTTACTTTTTGGACACGTCTCGTAGCTCCAATATCGCTGTATTTGGAAATAAATGGTCACCCCTTGCCTTTGGAGTGCTCTCGACTTCTTCAAATCTCCCATTTGAATTCTAATTCATTCAATGATGAGCCAGATCTTCTACTTGGCTGCCAAGCATTTTGTATAGCTATATCTAACAACCATGTGAAAATGGACTAAAACAGTTTTTATATAGATAAAGCGAATTTTTATAAAGAAAACAAAATTTGTCACATCTCTGTCTTTAAAAGTCACTCTCTGGAGAAATCGATTGAACTGTTGTAACATACTGTTTTATCCACTTACGTTTCCCTGATAGCACCATTTCCACACATTGCAATGTTGACGGTATCATTCTCTTTCTACCACAGATGACTCTTCAACTTCCTCTTCTTCTATAAAAGGAATATCGTCTGGTCCACCTGTTCTGTCGCTATTAACAAAAATAACCCCAGCTTCAGTACTTAGGTTGTCGAACATGCCACCCTCTAAATCTGCAGAGTTCACGTCAGATATAAAATTGGGCTTTGGTGGCTGTATGTAGAATGCTCTAATTTTTCGTTTTCTAATTCCCAAAGTATCTCATGCACTTCCACGCACCTGTTTGTAACATTCATTTTGTTACTTGTACTTTCTTGTAACTCCTGCATCTTACTGTTAGAATCAAGAGAGTACAAAGAATGAGTGGCAACATATTAGCCTAGCGTTACCATATGGTAACGTAAGAAACAATGTATTACATCCACAACAATGTTATGGATTGTAAACTTGTGCTTGATGTACACGAATACTCAATCAACAATAAGTAAAATGGCACAACAAACATTACAATCAAGTTCATCAAAGTAACAAATAAATTATCTTACTTCTTGTTGCTCTCCAAAATTGCTGCTGAGAAAGCAACATCTAAATCGCACAGTTTCTTATGCCCAACTGGTATAATAAATTTGTGATTTCATAATGTAATAAGAAAGAACCAATCATGTAGCTTGGATTCACAAAGAAAAATTCCAGTTTTATTAATTAAGGACGGGTATGAAGCAAGTTATATTGCTTTCTGCACTGCGTTACCATATTGTAACGCTAGGCTAAAATGGGTTAAGGCGATACGATAACATAACTGTCCCAATCTAGTGGTAGATGGTCATAACGCACTACACGTTTACAGATAAACGATGTGAGGAATTTATTTCTGCTCTGGTATGTGGAATTTCTTCAGATCATGTTTCATGTTTTTTGTCACTGAGGAGAGTTTGTCACCGAAGAATGTCGTCATCATATACATTTTGTCGTCATTTTTTATACTGAGGGGATTTCCTCACCAAAATAATAATAATTTATATCGTTGTAAAGTAGATGACGTAGCTTGCGCTGAAGTTTCAGCTTTCATTGTTTCGACACATTCCGCAGCTCCAATTCTACCTCAATTTGCTGAGTGGTTCGAATACTCTGTAGGTTCTTTTATAATGGTTTACTTATCTGAGGAAATAGCCATCAGTGAATTACAAATGTCGCGCTGATCACATCTCCATACAATCCCGGTTTTCGTAACTTTGTGCTTTGTATACATATGTCCATTATAGATTAATTTATCTCTTTCTCTAGCCTATTACTTTGTACGAATCGAAATAATTCCGCCATACCTTAACTTGAAGATTTTGAAACCAATGAATCCTGTAACTTGAAGATTTCAAATCCAAAAAATGTATTTATCCTTGGAAACAATATGAACAATATGAACACAATGAAGGAGGAGATTTTATATTACGTATAATTTTATATAGGTATGATGAAGGGAAGCGACACGAGGGGGGAAAAATTGTGGTGACGAATAGTGATGAGGAAATTAAATTGGTGACAAAATATGGTGGTGACAAAAGTGATTTGTTAACAAAATATGGTGGTGACAAAAGTGAATCGGTGACAAAATGTTGCAGTGGTAAAATGTAATATGTGACGAAATCACCAGGTGACGAAAATTCCGGATCCCTTTGCTATGAACCCTTTAAAAGTTTTTATTTAAAAAGTAGGAGAAAAGAAGGATTTACTAGAAATCGACATTAGAACAAAATTTTTGAAAAGTTTTTTTTTTTAAGTAACGCAAAGCGATAAATGAAATTATATACACAGTATGTAGAACATAGCTCCGTTACGAGAGTCCGTCTTTGCCTTCTCATAGTGTTACGCAGTAAAACTCGAGGATACGGCGGGCATAAAAAATGAAAGGTTCCCATGAAATTTAAGGGGAAAGGAGAATTACACAGAACGCTATTACATATTTATTATTATTCTTTTTTCTTTCCTTTCGACGGACTATCGAACTCAAAATTATATCAAACTCACGACAATTCTATATAAGTTGTGTTTGTAAGTTTTCAGTTTTAACTGCACTTTTATGTGGAACTCTATTGAATATTACCTTAGAAATATGGTGACAGTTCAGAATTTGCAGTACTTAACCTACTAACCATCGCGCGAGTTCATGAGGTGTTATACAGAATTTCATGCCACATCAGTTTTTATGGCTGCTACGCCGAACTTAAATATCGGTGGGAAGAAAATTACAGGCACTTTGTTACGGCGCTGCATGGCCATTATCCTACAGCAGTGTTACATAAAACCTTCAGAAGTTTAGTTTATCCTCTTTTATTAGTTCGCAGAAGAATGTATATTGAACCAGAGTCAAATCATGAAATCCATAAACTTGCATTCATAAATTTAACTTCGTTGAGATTTACAAAATCATACAAAATATTGTAGAAAATGTGCAAGACGAAAAATTGAAGGAATAGTACCTAAGTTTATTATCTGACGGCTTCTCACCAAAGAGTAAGGGATCATATTTCGACAGATCAGAAATTTGTGTGAAAATGAGAATTAAAATAAGTTCCCTTACGTTTTAAATGGAACGCTACTTCTGTTGTTTTGTACATAAGCTTCTCACAATTTTGTCCCCTGCGGTGGCTAAGTGGTAAGATCTTCAGCCTGTCACGCATGCGGTCCGGGTTTGAGTCTCATTGAGGCCTGGGATTTTTCAGACACTTGTGGCAGACAAATTCGCAGTTGGGTTTTTCTCGGGGTTCTTCCGTTGAATAACATGAAAATGACACAACACATTATTAGTCCTTTTTATAACTTTCACAATAGTAATTTATGTAACTAGTGTATAATCTAGGTAATTATGGCACGAGTGAAAGTTAGGCGCGAGCTCTCTAATTTTCACGGGTGATTATACACGTGTTATTGTAGCATTTAAATATGTAAAAAAAACTATTATAAATTTACAAAATGTATTATGACGTAATAGAGACAGGAGTACTGATATGACGTAATATAGGCCTAATGCATGGTTGCTAAGTAACCGTTTCTAAGACAGTGTTATTTTGTTGTTGTTTTGAAGCTTTTTCTCAGAGATACGTTGAATAAAGTGTTGTGAAGGTGGTGATGACTCATGGAATACTAATTGATAGGTGACATTTTCTGGTATCAGTGCTAGAATTAGGTGAATTATGCACAATTTATAGCGTCATAATAAGCGTGTATTTTTTCATATGTTATTTCCATATAGGTATCAGTTATAATGTGGTTCCTTTAATTGTTTCAGATATATTAGTCTATTGTGTACTGTATGTTCATAAAAACTGCATCACACAAGCCTATTTTTAACTATTGCATATAATAGATGAAATGAGGAGAAGTTGAAGAGTGTTAGTGGAAAGATAGAGGAAACGGTAAGTACTTGAAGGAAAACCCTTTGCGACGTTGCTTGTTCACCATAAATTCCATCACGATCTGGTCGAAGATCGAACCAGAACCTTCTCGATAGAAACCAGCGCTCTAACTCTTGAAGCATAGTCATAAGATTTAATTTGCGATAGAAGCGGTGGGAAGCAAGGCGGTAAAGCCACAATATGTAAATATCAGAGAAAATATTATTTGTAATGTGTGTGACAGGCTGTAGTACGAACAGTAACTAAAAACCTTTCAATTTAATTGTATAGCAAGAACAAAGACGTTTCACGCAAATCGAAGGATTGCAAAAATGTCGTGTTCCTTTTTATCTAATAGTTGATTTAGCTTATCATTGCTAGCGCTCTGCCGGTGGAATTGAGAACACTAGAACATTGAGTTATGGCTGCTTCGATTTCGATGTGCACGGAATGAAACTCAAGAAATGATTGTTATTAGTGATATGATCTCTTACAATTATGTTACAGTATTTATTTTGCATACTTTTCGAATAATAGTGACAATTTTAAGCATTTTCTACCTTCCTCTACCTTGCATTTTCGTGGATTCACAAGTTTCGTGATTTGTAGCGAAACATGTTTTCTAAGTAGCCTATGAGTCGTATGATGGCGGTACCTGTTCTGCCATGTCAAGTTAAGCGTGTGGACTAGGGGGACGGGCAGTGTATCTTGGTGAGGTTGGTTTGTGAAGTTACGTTGTACGTTTGAAGACATTGAGGTATGGAGTGAAGTGTTATAAACGGTTTTTTTTATACGAAGGATTAAAACATTGTTTCGTGTGGTGATGTAAAAACAGCAAAATATACCCAGGAATCTTAAAATTTCCGTATTGTGCAGGTTCGGAGTATATACTAAACATATACGTCAATTGTGCAAGTGTTTAGTTAAAGTGTAGTATTCACTATGCTGCATTTCATCGTTGTTAGTAGTAAATATTATTAATAAATCTTGTGTTTAGGCAGAAGTTGATCCAGGTCAAATATTGGGAATTTGGAAACCTTAAAAAAATTGTATAAAAAGGTAAGATCAAAGAAGAGAAAGTGATATTTGTGTGTTTGAACTTTTTAACTGTAAAATGAAGACTTGCTGTAAGATCAACAGCAGGGATACATTACTTTCATTCATCAGTAAAACAGCAAGAGTGTATCAAGACATTGCTTGAAATGTGAAGGACCCAAAACTTACACAGGAAAACTGACTTAAGGTATGTTAAATGTGTAAAATAGTATCTTGTAGGTAAAAAAATTGATGTGAGGAAAACAATGGCCTTTCCTTTATTTTTAGCCTGGTTTTAATAATAGATTTCATAACGTGTTTATATTCAATTTTATGGTTACGCGCAACCAATTTGGAATATAATTAATTTGTAAACTGTCTGCAGGACCTGATGCATTTTAGGCTATTGCAATACTTAATTGTCAATAATGCGTATTTTTTCTAAGTTCGTTATTGTACTTTGTTAAGGAATTACATCCACCATTGAGCACTAATGTTCGGTATCTAGACAATGTACAAGTATCAGTTTTGTAATGTGAATACTGCGGTTTAAATAATTTAAGATACTACCTGTTCTCAAAGTAACAAAATACCTCTTACCGAGCGACTTGGCACAGACGATAGCGTTTGTGACTCTTATTCGGGAGGTCTCGAGTTCAAACCCCGTGGCGGGCCAATCTGACTGGGCTTTATCATGGATTTTCTCAGTCACAAAGACAAATACCGGATTGAAAATTTACATAGGCCTACCGTGATTCATTACCGTCCACTCCCGTGGAGTAACTGTCAGCGCGTCTGGCCGCGAAACCAGGTGGCCCGGGTTCTAATCCCGGTCGGGGCAATTTACCCGGGCCACCTGGTTTCGCGGCCAGACGCGCTGACCGTTACTATATACCGTGACTATATATATATATATATATATATATATATATATATATATATATATATATATATATACATATAAATTAGGTAGTAAAGCTTTCCAATTGCATATCTCATAGGCGAATAAATTATTTTTATTATATGAATAAAGTTTCGCGCATCAACCATCTCACCAGCTCCTCTCGACTGGCCGTCTTACAGCCCAGACCTGTGACAATGCGCTGTGGGGTTTCATCAAGAATATTGTTGCACAGGGGACGGTACGACACCATTGATGAATTTAAGGATGTCGTGCGACGCGCTTTTCAACAGATTACAACAGAAATGCTGAGGCGAATGTCATACCGAACCTGGCGACGTATTATTCTTCGAACTTACATAAATAATGTGTATATTTGAAGTATTTATAGGGGTTAACGGGACTTTGTGCCCATCCTGTATATCTTGTAAGGTTTATGCGAAAGAATTAAATACTGTTAAGTTTTGTGTTTACTGAACCAGTACCGATCGTACACGAGTAGTTGCCGAACTGAAAGTAAGCTATTCTGGCGCAATGCAGAAATGAAATTACGGCACTGAACTTCATTGCCAGTGAATCACATTTTTTTGTATTAGAAGTATAGCGTTGGCTTTCTGTGCTCGAATTTGCAAGTTCGATCCCGGTCCAGGTCGATGGCATTTAAGTGTGTTTAAATGCGACAGGTTCATGTCAGTAGATTTACTGGCATGTAAAAGGACTTCAGAGGAACAAAATTCCGGCACACCGGCGATGCTGATAGGCTATAACAGCCGTGGCGAGGACGTGACTCACGAGACATTGTGGCTCGCAGTGATAGCTGTGCATTTCGCTTGCTTGTAACCCCCGCCAACCCCCACCCTCTCACTCACTGGAGTCAAATTCCGTTCCATTTGCATTTGTCTCTGACCTGCGAGTGGCATATGTCTCTCTCGAAACCATGTACGAAAGTTCCAAGTAGGATGGGAGGACGCATTATTTATTTATTTTTTTTGCTGTCAATAAGATGAGAATATTAAATGTATGATTTATTCACAAGTATTACGAGGAAAACGATTGTATAACATAAAACGGCATTATAAATGCTATTGATGAAACATTAAAAGTTTAAGTGTTGTTGTCATCATCATCATCATCTCTGTACGTCGACCCTTTTTCAGCAGATGTACGAATAATGCGGTTAGCTCTTCAATTTGAACTCACCGATTTACTATGTGTTGTCAAATGAAAGCTAGATATAAGGACTTGATAAATGTTGAACTTTAAAATCTTTGCCGAAAAATAAATATCCGAAGCTTCGTTCTTTCCCTTGCTCTGTTGAAGCCATGTTCGCTACAACTTAAGTTTGTGAAAAATTATTTTCAACAATTAAGATAGTAAAAACCATTTTTATATCACGACTGACAGACAAATACCTTCGTGATCAACTACGTCTGGCAGTAAGTGACATAATTCCTGATTTTGAAACTTTGTCGCAGAGACATTCTGAAGACAGTTAATTTTAGGTTGTGATATTGTTCATTTATTGATAATTTCTTTCTTTATTACACGTACTAAACATTAGTTTGTAGCCTTGTACTGTATAAAATAATATATTTAAGTGCTTGACGTAAGGAAGATGAAAATCCGTTAATAAGTCAGACAGTTGCTTCACTTCCCCTTCGGGTGTCTGCCTCTCTCCATAGGTGCTATGCACGTTGCACAGTGGCTCGGCGCACGATTACATTTTCGCCACCGCTGGGCTATAACGTCTGCAGTTGCTAGCGTCATTAAATAAACCATAATTTAAATTTGTACTATGCATTTATCCATGGGAGCTAGAAAAGTCGTACTTCTTAGCATTTACTTTCAGCTTAAAGATCTGGGAAAATAATGTCCGCTTTTTTATTAAACCGAAACATATCCCCTCCCTCTGCAGTAATCACAAGACAACCAATAGCAACACATCTGAACAGTATGCTGCGCTCCTGACGTAAACAGCAACTGTATATCATAAAAAAAGACGCACGAGAAACTTGTTCCGTTCCAAAGCAGCTGGGATTAATTTAGAACTTATTGCCTGATGTATAATACAGTACAATTATTTAACTATTTATCTTTCATAATAATTGCAGTGTTAAAAAGGATTTATATTGGATGTATTTCGAAATTAAGTAACACAATCTGCGTTACCCAGCAATGCTGCCCATAGCGTACACATCAAATTTTAACTTAAAAAGTGACCGATACAATGGAGGATTCGAACCTCTCCTCTGCTTCATGTTGTGAGCTTTCGAATCGCAGAAAGAATAGAAGGAAATATTTATTTTCCTGACATGTTTTTGAGATGGAAATGATGATGGTCTTTGTTATTATTTATTTTTATTGCTCCATTGTACATTTCCTTTCCTGAATATCTCTGCGACATACTTTAAAAAGTTAATTTCCAAACTTTGTTTCTCAGTAATGATACCGTACTATTGACATGGTATGCTTTTCCTATATTGTGACAAAATTTTCACCAACAATATTGAATTGAAAGAACGTAAACGCACGTCTATTAATTCTGATTTTATATGCATATCTGTATCAACTGTAAAGTTAATACCAAGATACCAACCCAGTGTTTAAAGAATCAGTTAAGTTTTAGAATTCATAACTGAATCACATACTGTAAATATGATAATGAAGTGATGCGTATTGATATAATGTTGCCATAACAAATTTGGTAGGCCTATCTGGAACTCGAAAGTTTGTGAAGAAAGGAAAAAGTGTTTCCTTGAATTTTTAGTTGTCTTCGTGCAAAAGAGAAAACATCTCAACATGGGTATTTTTATTTGCTCTCACAAAACTATGGTTCATCATATACTGAACATAAAATTTCTAAAACCATTTTAATAACTCTGTTATCGTCATTCAATTAACTTTTTTTTTGCAAACGAACGTTAGAATCTTACTAAAAGCTGTTGACCTGTTTTACGCCTTATTGGAGGGGATGAAAGACCGGAATTCAAAGAAATGCAACGTATCACAGGACAGAAATACAACAAACCTCTCTGTCTTTTTTACCATTCGCGCTCTCTTCTTTGTCTCCGATATTGGAGTCAGATATGTGGAAGTATTGTGTATTTATATTCAAACAAACCATGAAATATACTGACATAACTCGTGTGTTTATTTTCATTTTATTCAGTTACTTCAAAAACAATGGCCTTTGTTTCTAATATGAGACGTTGTGACGAAAGATGATAGATTGGTTTCAGTAGTATGTTTATGGAGTGAACATTTAAATAAGGAACATAAAGATTTATGTTGTCAAAATATAACATTTGCACCTTCACCTCATTTCTTTTGCACACTGAGACTTCAACTGGATATATATGATATGATATCTATAGTGTACATTTTATATTCCCCCATTCGCGGATGCACACAACAGCTACACATTGCGAGCGGAGGAAGCTAAATATTTGCACTGTAATACAACACAAAACTTAACCCCAAACTACATAATATAAATACTCTTATTTATGGCGATTTATATAAGTATATAAATATGTATGAATTTATAATGTTACTGCCAAAATAATATAAGCCTAATGAGCTCGGACTTCATTGCCCATAGGAAAGTGGATAGGTATTTGCGCATCTTTTCTTTCTTTCTTTCTTTCTTTCTTTCTTTCTTTCTTTCTTTCTTTCTTTCTTTCATTCATTCATTCATTCATTCATTCATTCATTCATTCATTCATTCATTCATTCATTCAAGGGCAGGTCTTTCACTGTAAACCCAGCATTCTTCAGTCTTTCCTATTTTCTGCTTTCCGCTTTGTCTCTCATATGACTCATAACTTAATGTCGTCTATCATTTGATATTTTCTTCTGCCCCGAACTCTTCTCCCGTTCACCATTCCTTCCAGTGCATCCTTCAGAAAGCAGTTTCTTCTCAACCAGTGACCCAGCCAATTCCTTTTCCTCTTTCTGATCACTTTCAGCATCATTCTTTCTTCATCCCTCTTTCCAACACAGCTTCGTTTCTTATCCTGTCTGTCCATTTCACACACTCCAGCCTTCTCCATATCGACATTTCAAATGCTTCTAGTCGTATCTCTTCACTTCGTCGTAACGTCATGTTTCTGCCCCATCCAATGCCACACTCCACACAAAGCACTTCACTAGTCTCTTCCTTAGTTCTTTCTCCAGAAGTCCGCAGAAGATGCTCCTTTTTCTATTAAAAACTTCCTTTGTCATTGCTTTTCTCCTTTTGACTTCCTGGCAGCAGCTCATGTTACTGCTTAGGCCTATATTACACCCCAAGTATTTGAAGCTGTCCACTTGCTCTACTGCCTCATTTATAATTCGCAAGTTTACCTTCTTTATTTTTCTTCCTATGACCATGGTCTTCGTCTTGTTAGAATTTATCTTCGTTCCATAATCCTCACAGCTGCCATTTAGCTCCAGTAGCATATCCCTTAGTATCATCTCCTCTTCTGCTAACAACGCCATATCATCAGCGAATCTTATACGCTTTATTCTTCTTCCTCCTACTATCACTCTTCCCATGTTCTGAAAACAGTTCTCCACTAAATTCTCCAAATAGATGTTGTACAGGTAGGTGATAAAGGGCATCCTTGTCGGACTCCTCTCTCTATTTCACTTCTTTCAGACATTTCTTCTCCTATCTTGACTTTTACTCGTTGTTTCATATAAAGGTTACTGAACAACCTCCTTTCTTTTCAATCCACGCCAATTTTCTTTAGGATCCCCACCAGTTTATTACAATCCACTCTGTCAAACTCCTTTTCTAGGTCCACAAATACCACATACACTTCTTTATTCTTCTCTAGGTATCTTTCGCCGATTGTCCGTAGCAATCCAATTGCATCTCTCGTACCTTTTCCCTTCCTGAAGCCAAACTGCTCTTCTTCCTGCAGTTCATCTTAGAATATAAACGTCAATTCAATATTCGCAGAAGAATCTTCGCCGAGTGTGATATCAGGCGGATAGTTCTGAACTCGTTACATTTCTTGGCATTATTTTTATTCGGTATTGGAGGCAACACTGTCTCCGTAAAATCTTCAGCTCAGTCCCTTTCTCATATATTTCTTTGCATAATGATAGAATTTCCTGCTTGTCTTCACCCAAGCATTTTACTAGTTCAATGGGGTTTTTCATCAACTCCTATTGCTTTCCCATTTTTCATTTCCCTAAGCGCTAGATCAACTTCTTCTCTTGAAGTAGGGAATCTTTTTTCTTCTTATTGGTGCCAATTTTGAGGCTCAAACCATCCTTCGGACTGCTGACTAATAAGTTCATTTGTTCATGCATACGTACGTAATATGAGCCGTTCAGAGCAAAAGTGGTGTATGTCAAAATTTGATAATGAGGTTTAAAGTAAAAATTCTGTAAAATACAGTGCAAGGTAGCAATTAATATGTCGTTCTTGCTATCCACTGACTACTAATAGTTTAAATAAATTCAATATTAATTACTACTTTTCTCTGTATTTTACAGAATGTTTACTTCAACCCTCATTACCCATTTTTGACTTACACCACTTGTGCTCTGAACGGCTCAAATATTAATTCATTCACTCCATACATGCGTACACGCACGCACACACACGCGAGTTGATATCTCATATTTCAATTGCACAATTTTAATATATCAACGTTACAAAAATTGATTTTAAATATGTATGAGTACAGGAATTATTATTATTATTATTATTATTATTATTATTATTATTATTATTATCTATACTAATAATAAATCTGTAAGCGAAATTTTTCCGGTAATTTTTGCTTTTCCAAAAATAATTGGTGTTGACATGTATAATTAACCATCCTGATTCCGAAAATCGCTCTTTTGACATTTTGTTTGTATGTCTGTCTGTCTGCATGTTTGTTACCTTTTCACGCGATAATGGCTGAACCGATGTAAATGAAAATTGGAATATAAATTAAGTTCGCTGTAATTTAGATTTTAGGCTATATGGCATTCAAAATACTTTATTTAAAAGGGGGGTTATAAGGGGGCTTGAAGTAAATAAATCGAAATATCTCCCCTATCATTGATTTTCATGAAAAATGTTACATAACAAACGTTTCTTTAAAAATGATTTCCGATAAGTTTTATTCTATGGACAATTTTTATAGGACTCGTATTTAATGATATAAATGAGTTGTAAAATAACAATGCCACCTAACGGGCTGTAATGAAATCAAAACAAAAGACTTCGTCTATAAGGGGCCTTGGACAACAAGAGGAAGCTATTCAAATACAGAGAATGTTTCTGTGTTTGTATGAAGTAATCTCGGAAGCTAATTAACCGATTTCTATAATTATTATTTTACCATTGGAAAGTGTAGTTTCTCTAGATGGACATAATGCTATAATGTTATTACAGTAATTTCTGAGTGAATCGAGGACAGGTAAGATTAAAATAGTTTCTTATGAATCGATAACTTGATAGGCTATTCTGTATATTCGTTTCCTTTATTTCTTAAAATAATGTTTATGTACACATTCATTTTCATCTCAGAGAATTAACGAACAACGAGTGTGTGTTGTTTCAGTTTGCAGTAATAGTACGTTATCTTAGCATTCCATTATTTTATAATCCAAATTTTAACTATACTCAATTGAACCGTGTTAAAATACATAAAATACATATGCAATAAATGCAATGCAAAAAATTGGGGTAATGAACCAAGCAGATTGTTGCGCTGTTGTAAAAGTTGTTCCTCCTGAGATTCAGGAGCCCCACACCAAGTTAAATCTTAGGCCTAGTTATCGAAGTACATCCGTTATCAACACACTTTTTAAATAATATAATATAATATAATATAATATAATATAATATAATATAATATAATATAATATAATATAATAAAGTATTTCAATAAAATTTCAATTAAGCAACGTATTAAACGATTTATCCGATAAAACACGAAAGTTGCCTGGACTAAATGTCCTATTTTAATTATGTAATTATTTTATATTTATTTCTCAGAAGTGCAGCGGAGCGCACTGGTACGGCTAGTTATTAAATAAAGTATCACAAACAATGAAAAGTAGGCGTGACAACTTCAATGATGTTAGAATGTAATCAACTCGTATTTCGGAAAGTTTAATTTTGATGCCGCCATTTTTTCTGAAGTCTTCGAAAACCGATATAAATATTACTGGAATTTGTATTGAGCGACAATATACAAGCAATATACAAGAAAAATGCGTGAATATAGGAGACTCAAAAGACAATACTCGTACATATAATTCTAAAACAAGCACATTGTTTTTTCTCACGTAACTCTAACTTCACATGCGTTATTCAAGATAAGCTTTGTTCCACTGCCAACTTTAACTCCTTTCTTTAAAGTTGTGTGAATAGTTAACGATGGAATATCAAGTTTCTCGCCAGTTTCAATAATATATCCACCAGCAGTCTGTCGGGTCCATTGGATTTTCTTTCTTTTCCAAAGGCTTCGACAACCTGACTGCAATATGGCAAAACCTTCCTGTGAACTTCTTGCAATAATCTAAAACACTGAGTTGTATGTTTTTAATGTGCAGCTGGAGTTTTTATGAAGAACCGCTGTTCTTACTTACTAAAAATTCTTTTAGAATAGTATTACTTACAAAATTGAAGGAAAAATACGAGTATCTACGACAAAATAGCTGAGAACAAGTTGTGACATTTTGACGGTTTCTCTGTACAATAGTGATAGCTCTATCACAAATTACAAACTTCCGACGATCATTTTTAGAATATCTGAATTTTTCAGCACTATTTTCAAGCTCTAGGAGTTTATATATTGTAGGTATTTGCTATATTAGCAAAATTTAAGTGCTCATTCAGTACAGGATCGAGTTTCTAAATTGCACAACATTACAAGATAAATAGTTTTGAAATTGGTAATTTATAATATTGATAAGTTGATTTAAATTCGGGAAATGTAATTATTCTACTTCTATTTTTTTTTCGTAAACAAATTTCCGACGTTCCTTAGATAAATACAGAAGCATCGAGTATTATGGAGTATTCGGCTAATATTGAATAGTGATGTTTCATCTCTGTAAAATGTCACAACCTACCGGAAACCACGAAAACTAATATATATGATCCTCTGTAGCTACGGTTGCAGTATCGCTTGGGTTGTACTAGTGACAACTTGTTAGTAATCAATTCTATGTTCTGTTGTTTTCTAATACTTTTGCAGGTAATTTGATATTAGTAGATGGTTACTAAATATGCATGAGAAATACAATTCAATGAAATACGTCATGTAATGATGTAGTTAATCTTTTTATCTCGGTGGTTTTACATGTTTCTCTCTCCACGATCATGTGGTAGAAGTTTATTTCATAAAATGGCTATGGAAATAATATGGAATACCAGTATTCCGTATTGCCCTTACTTATTACCGTATATCTCATAGGCCTCTCAACCGGATGAAAAATATAATTAAGTTGAAATGAGACATTTTGTTATCGGTACTTTTACGTGTACAAGAATAAGTCTAATCCTGTTATCAGATTTCCGAATAACGGAAATGAACATTGGCTATGTTGATATTAAACCACTGTATTTGGTTTGGATTAGATTATGTCAATGCACCTTGTTTTTTTTTCTTTTTTTTTAAGTTATTTCAAGAATTAATTTAGAATTTTAGGCTTTTCCAACTACTTAACACGATTTTTAGTAATCGTTTTAAATAAAAGTCAACATTAACAGTTAAAAATCGTTGTATTCCATATTACTCGAGAAATTCACATTTTTTATAGTGGTCGTTATTTACCTAACATAAAATTAATTTATTGATTTGATGATATGAAGAGCAATTAAAAAGAAGTCGAGCAAATCATATATTCACTAATCATTAACTTTGTAGCAATAATGTTTAAATGCTTAACAAAAAATACAGTATTCCATAATATCCAAAGTTTCTATATAGTCTGATGTATCGTCATTTATTGTAATATTGAGTCTTGAAATTTGAAGAGGATATCATATCGTGTTATTTTCTTTTTTGAAAATTTTCACGTTAAATAAGCCTAGTAAGTTGTTATTTACTGTGTTCGTGTGTGTGTGAGACAAATATTTCTCAATTGCCATAGTTTCTTGAAGTATTTCATATTCTTATATCATGTCAATATTCAGATTGCATGTATGTTGACTGTAGCGATATCTAGAATCGTATTCTAGGTAGAAGGAGCTAGTTGTCTACGATCTAGCTGACGCACTATTTTTTTTCGAGGGCCGAACACGGAAACGAACCATGCACTTAGCACAATAGTGACCTATTGTATGCTAAATACTTATATGCGATTATTGTCAAAGTCAGACGGTCGAGTTGATGAAGTTCGTGAATCTAATGCTGACAGGTGGATAATCCTACTTCAGTTTAGAGTCCAATAAAATAACATATTTTAATTTGATGCAAATTCAGCAGTAATTGATTCTAAGTAGGCTATACATACGTCTAATAATTTCCTTATATAAGTACAGGGATATCATTTTATTTTTACTTCAATTTTTATTGTACCTGAGTTTTTAATGTACTTCACTCCCACCCCTTCTACTAATGACGTTGCAACTGACCTCCACACAGATCTAAGACCGCAGTGAGTTAGTGAGTATAGTATGTTTCAGAAATATGTTCGCGTTTTCCAGTGACGAAAGCGCTTTCAATATTGAATCATATTTTCGCACAGGTACTGTCGTCCGTTTGCCTACGTCGCATCCCGATTTTTTCCCACCTGCTTCTGCTCGCCATCTCTGTAAGGGCTAGTAGCTGGGCTGTCTTAGATCTTTTCTGAAAACAATAATTTCTGTTAGGAATTGGACGTCTACTTAATATTATACAACTATTTAAAATAACTTAAATAAAAGGGTCTTGTTGATTAATTAACTGTCACGTGATTTTCTCCCTTTCTACCATCCTGCGACATAACCACTTGGACGGACAGTAGATAGCATGTCTAAATAATTTTATCTGTTCGGGTCGGGCAGAAGTGAAGATTGAATTCACTGTACGTAAGGTACTCTTTTATAGAGTAGGTGCAGAATTATTTCAACATGAGTTACTAGTATGAAGGACGAAACTGGTAATAATTGGAATTAGATACAATAGTCTATCGTGCGATAATATGCACAAAAGAAATTAAGCCTGTATCCAGATGAACGGCCACCATTAAAAAAAAATGTGTTTAAATATCCATATTATGATTATTTTTCAATTTAACTTCATTCTCTATATTGTACGCTAATGTGCTGTAGACAGTATAATATACACTGCATAATGAATACGTTCGCATGGATAGTTAAGTTCGTGAGTAAAAACACTTATTGTTAATACAGTACTGTATTTTGATTAAACAAAAACCTAATGAAAATGATCAAACTCAAAAATGCGATATTTCCTAGTTTACGTAAATGGATGAACTACTTGTCTTCCCTCCTGTACCTAGTAAAGTCATTTGTTTGTATTTTACGCCAGTACCATGGAACTCCAGTCGTGGAAGGGGGTAGCAAACGGTGTTTCCGGTTCTCGATCCGTTAATTCAAAGGTATAGCCAGGTTAATATTAAAAATGTTAGTAAAAATAAAATGATGTCCCTGTATATCTACAGTGTGATAATATGGTGGCCCGGGTTCGAATCCCGGTTGGGGCAAGTTAACTGGTTGAGGTTTTTTCCGGGGTTTTCCCTCAACCCGATATGAGCAAATGCTGGGTAACTTTCGGTGCTGGACCCCGGACTCATTTCACCGGCATTATCACCTTCATACCATTCAGACGCTAAATAACCTAGATGTTGATACAGCGTCGTAAAATAACCCAATAAAAATTTAAAAAAAATCCAGGCGTTTGAGATGGCAGCGCATGTAGCACGTATGGGTTAATCAGAAATGGATATAGAGTGTTAGTTGGGAGACCTGAAGGGAAAAGACCTGAGGGAGGCAGACGTAGATGGGAGGATAATATTAAAATTGATTTGAGAGAGGTGGGATATAATGGTAGAGACTGGATTAATCTTTCACAGGATTGGGCCCCGATATTAGGCTTATGTGAGGGAGGCAATGAACCTTTGGGTTGCTTAAAAGCCATTTGTAAGTAATATAGATATTTAAATGTGTGATTCTCTTCAGTGTTATCTGGAGGGAGCACAAAAATTATAATGCCTAAGGAAAGACTAAAAGGTATATTACTTACTGATAAAATAAGAGGCCTACAAAATGTTATAGTGTCCCGATCACTTTAGCAAGATCTCTTGGCAGGATAAAATGATCCTACCTTATACATTTCAAGGTAGGTCACGAAACGTGCACCGTCTATACCAAGACGCTATGTCTATTGTTGGGAAGCATGGCAAACCTGATAGTTTCTTAACTCTCACCTACAATCCGCAATGACTTGAAATAACTACTGCTTCACGCCCACATGAAAAACCAACTGATCTTCCTGGCATTGTTACTTGCGTTTTCGCATTGATACTCAAGAACTGAAGATATATAGGTTCAAGAAATAGTAATATGCGTTACAAGAGCGGTATGTTGAAGTTTTCATGTGCGAGGAAAAGTTTGAAAAAGCGAAGCGTAGTTGAGCTTTTTTAATTTCCGAGAATTGAAAGAAAACATACCGCTCGTATATCGTACATTATTTTGTGCGAAGATAGTTTATTACATACCTGAAAGAGGAATTTCTAATTAGTTGCAATGAAATCTCCATCTTGGTTTCTGTTCAATGACGGAAAAATTTGCAAAACAAAAATATCTATCTTCAACATTGTTGCTTTAAAATGTTTTCTGTGTTTACTATACTCCAGCAGGCCGTGATATACGTCTGTCATTTTTTCCCCCCAGTCTATAAATGTGAACTTAAAACAAGCGGTAAGGTTATGTAATTATCTATTTTTCATTTTAATATTTTAACAATATTATTTATATAACATATTGCAGTAATAACATCGGCAAATATTTGAAAACAATAATTAACAGTGCAAAGATCTATTTTCCATTTCTAAACATCTTCTTGACAGGCAAAATTAAACTTGCCGATGTTATTTATAATTCTGCACATTGAAATTAATTGTGCAATTATTCAGAGTCTGAAATCTTGTTGATTTTTTCACGGCTTCCTTAATGTTACTTGCATCACGAATGCAGTAAATTTAGTGGAGTTGTAGAGTTTACTTAATTTTTGCAAATATTTAAAAACAATAATTAACAGTGCAATTTAGGTGAAATTGCAGTGATAAGTTTCCAATTTATAGTTATTACTATATTGAACGTCTCTAAAAATATGTTAAAAGCCTAAAGCAGTAAAATCAATATGTCACTTAAGCGGTAAGAAGAGGGAAATTGTTGTGTGTGTTAGATTGGGAATACTGAATGTGGAATTTTAGACTTTCCGCGGATTGGTTTTGTGCGGAAACCAAGCAAATACGCATGATCTCGCACAATAGTAATATGCGTTACAAGAGCAGTATGTTGACGTTTTCATGTTCGAGGAAAAGATTGAAAAAGCGAAACGTAGTTGAGCTTTTTTAATTTCCGAGAACATGAAAACAAACATACCGCTCGTGTATCGTACATTATTTTGTGCGAAAATAGTTTATTACATACCTGAAAGACGAATTTCTAATTAGTTGCAATGAAATCTCCACCTTGGTTTCTGTTTAATGACGGCAACTTTAGAAAACAAAAATATCTATACTCCAGCAGGCCGTGATATACGTCTGTCTTTTTTTCCCCCCAGTCTATAAGTGCAAACTTAAAACAAACGGTAAGGTTATGTAATGATTTATTTTTTCATTTTAATATTTTAACAATATTATTTATATAACGTATTGCAGTAATAACATCGGAATCTGGAATCTTGTCGATTTTTCACGGCTTCCTTAATGTTACTTGTATCAGGAATACAATAGCTTTCGTGGAGTAGTAGACTTTACTTAATTTTTGCAAATGTTTAAAAACAATAATTAACAGTACAATTTAGGTGAAATTGCAGTGGTAAGTTTCCAATTTATAATTATTACTATGTTAAACGTCTCTAAAAATAATATGTTAAAAACCTAAAGCAGTAAAATGAATGTCGCGCTTAAGCGGTAAGAAGAGGGAAATTGTTATGTGTGTTACGTTGGGAATACTGAATGTGGTATTTCGCACTTACCGCGTATTGGTTCTGTGCGGAAAACAAGCAAATACATACGCACGATCTCGCGCAAAAGTATTTAACATAAAGAAAACCGTTCAGAGGGGCGTGTTTCATTATTACGGAAGCAAATAACTTCCAAAATGTCAGCATTTGCTGCACAAGCCACCTAGTAATTCTTTATAGATCCGTTGATTGAGGAATGCACACTGTTCAAGACTGTTTAAAATCATTGTATGTAGTGTTTACTTGACAGTCCGGGACAAGTACTTAAATACCTGATAATGATAACGGCCGGTACCAACTCCTCGAGGATCTATGTTAGGATAGATACTCGAGGAGCTGGTACCGGCGGCCGTTCATTATCCTCAGTAAGTTATACCATACATGACGCATCGTGTCAGTGTTGTCACTAAGTACCGCATCAGCGTGCTCCCAACTGTAAGGAAGCATGCCGAGATGTAAGGCCTACTCTACTATTTTGCGAAAGGCAGACCAGCGAATAGGGATTATAAAGAATGGACACTTCGCGTCGGTACCTTTGATGTAGCCGGACTGATTTCAATGACCTTCAAGCCAGCTAGAGCGTCAGATTCTGCTTTCTCCCTAGAGTTGGCGCTGACATCACACCAGCTAGCAGTCGACACGGCGGAAATATAACACATACAATTAATACATCTAGGTACATTATGTACTCAAATAAAATAAATTGGATCCATTAAATAATAAATCCGTCATTAACTGTAATGTCTAGACTCTAGAGTTCCTTTATAATGAGAGTTGAGACGTTGACCCCAACAACAATTAAAATATGTAATGATTTGATAGCGCTGAAAATGGAAAAACAAAACTCTTACGAGAAGTAAAACCATATACCTATATTATATTATTATACAAATATTAAACGAATTCGATACTTAATTTTATAATGTATTATATTATTTTATAATATAATGTATTAAATCTGAAATATAAAATATTATTACAACTAGTTTGTCACTGAGAAATAAGGAAAAGCTGTTAACTTTAATTTATTTGAAGCAAAGCGTTACTGGATTATGCAATAAGCTAGGCGATGTTTGGATCCTGTGCCTTAACTCTATTCTCAATTAATTATCTTAGCGTATGCTCGATTACACTAACCTCTAGCGCTTGAAAGTGGAACTAGCCGCTGGCGCACAGAGAAACAAAACACAGGAAAATTCGCTCAGTGTCCATTCTTTATAATCCCTATTCGCTGGGTAGACCCGCCGGGCTGCTGTAGGTTCTTTATCGCAGCTATCACGATTTGGGCTAACTTCCTGGCCTTCATCTGCGTTGATTGTTGAGTTTTTTTTTTTTAGCAAAGATTTGTTCTGGACCGAAGCTAGATAGGACCTTAAATAAGCATAACTGACGAACAAAGAATTCATCTAATAGGGTTCAAAAGTATGAAGAAAATTTATCAGATATTTAAGTACTTGTCCCGGTCGTTCAAGGAAACACTACATACAATGATTTTACATACGTATTTTGTACCGAGGACGATGGAGGGATGAGTGTGCTGAGCAAGGATGAACAATTGTGGCGGTGGGTCATACGTGACAGGGCTCAGGAATAAATTATTTAAAGAATCTCAATAAATAAACAAATTGTGTTCCATCTGATTTATTTACAGCATCGTAGTAATAGAAATAAACCTGTCTGTACTCGTTGGAATCTATAAGCATTTCCGGACACATGTTGTAATGAACTATTTTGATTGTCTACATGTGGGAAATACATACCTGAAATTATGCCCCGTATTTTTTAAACATCCCGTACATATATATATATATATATAATTTGAACTGGTAATAGAAATTACGGGAAAACGGCTGAATGGATTTTAATAAATGACCCCTCATTTTGAAGCTTGGAACTCAAAGTTTTTCAGAAAATCAGTGAAATGTCAATTTTTCAACATAATTTTCCTATTTTCCAAAATCCATCTGTCGTCACTTTTGAGAACTAGCTGATTGCATTTCAGAATAAAACAAAACACACACTACAGTAAACAATATTACACGAAGGCCATGATCTGCAAGAATGCTGACATATTTAGAGCTCAAATTAAATTGGTTATTAAAAACTTAACTTACTAAAAAATAATTTACAGGTTCGAGTCTGTGGTATGTAATTTTCTGGGTACAGCTGTGTATTGGATATTAATAACTACAAAACTTGAGGTGGTTTGATGACTTACCATTAGAAACGAAATATTATTGTAGTTAATGCCGTGATGTGACTATTTTTCATTAATTACACATATTAATACTATATTGATGATATGAAAGTGAAACTTTTGTGGTTATATAAGTAGATGTAGAGAATAACTTAAATTAGATTTTGATTTCTATATTTTATGAGTGGCGGCTATATAGTAGGGCCTATATGTTACTGAAAGCTATAAAATTTACGTAATATAATGATATTATTAAAAATCAAATATTTTTATATTTATTAATCAAGTGGGGTTGGGTCTTTTTCATATATTTAATGGCGGTGTGTTGTATTTATATACGTGGATCTCTTCAGTATTGGCTCGAGAAGGAGTATCTTTCATTATTATGGAAGCAAATAACTTTCAGAATGGCTGGTATTCTTCATTGAAAATAAATCTGAAAAATGTTTATTTGAACGTCTAATGAACTTAGTTTGCAGCATTTGCTGCACAAGCCACTAGTTTATATTTTATTTCGAAAAATATAGATTACCTATTACTTAAGGAAAATTAATTGAATTTTTCTGGAAAACGAAATTAAGAAAGTACAAGAACTTAGTTTTTTACCAATAGAATATAACAATATCAATAATTCTTATTCGATCACAGTAAATAGATATTTAATATGATTTGCACACTGCTTAAGTCGAAATGTACTAAAATAATAGGATTAAAAATAACACATTTGTTTAATTAAAACAACTCTTGAAATTTTTTTTCTATTCGTTTTGATTTTGGCGGGCGTCATACTGACTCCTAATTTCGTCAACACTTCAAACTTAAGTACTCTATTACAAAACTTTTTTTGTCTCTTCGAACAGTATAACAAAAAATTTACACATTAAAACAATAAATGTATATATATATATATATATATATATAATTTGAAATGGTAATGGAAATTACGGGAAAACGGCTGAACGGATTTTAATCAATGACCCGTCATTTTGAAGCTTGGAACCCACCGTTTTTCAGAAAAATAGTAACTTTCAGTGAAGCGTTAGTTTTGGTACATAATTTTCCTATTTTCCAAAATCCATCTTTCGTCAGTTTTCAGAGCTAATTGCTTTTCAGAATAAAACAAAACACACACTACAATAAACAATAGGCTATTACACTTAGGCCATGGCCTGCAGGATTGCTGACATATTTAGAGCTCAAATTCAATTGGTTATTAAAAAATTCAAGACTTACTAAAATAAATTACAGGTCTGATTCTGATTCTTGTAACTTTCTGAGTACAGCTGAATATTGGATATTAAAAACTACAAAACTTGAGGTGGTTTGATGACATTATTACCATTAGAAATGAAATATTATTATAGTTAATGCCATGATGTGACTATTTTTCACTACTTATACATATTAATGCTATATTGATGATATGAAAGTGAAACGTTTTGGGGTTATATAAGCAGATTTAGAGAATATCTTAAATTAGATCTTCATTCCTATAATTTATTGAGTGGTAGCTATTATATATTATATAACTACAAAACTTGCGTAAGATAATATTATTATTAAAAATCAGATATTTTTATAGTTATTAATCAAGTGGGGTTGGGTATTTTTCATATACTTAATGGCGGTGTGGTGTAGATATTTATATGCGTCATTCTCTTCAGTATTGGCTCGAGAGAGCGCACAAATTACATTTCCTAAGGAAAGAACAAAAGGTATTACTTAGTGATAAAATAAGTGGCCTACAAGATTTTGTAGTCTCCCGATCATTTCAGCAAGATCTCTTAGGAAGATAAAATGATTTTACCCTCTACATTTCAAGCTCTCCATGCAGCAGCTATACCAAGATGCTATGTTTATTGTTCGAAAGCATAGCAAACCTGACATTTTTACAACTTTCCCCTACAATCCACAATGACCTGAAATAGCTATTTCTTTACTCCCACATGAAAAACCCACTGATCGTCTGACATTGTTACTTGCGTTTTCGCGTTGAAACTCAAACCGTGAAGGTGGATAGGTCCAAGAAAAAGTAGTTGGCATAAAAAAACCATTCAGAGGGAGTATGTTCCATTATTATGGAAACAAATAACTTTCAAAATATCTGGCATTCTTCATTGAAAATAAATCTGAAAAATTTTTATTTGAACGTCTATTGGACTTAGTTTTCAGCATTTGCTGCAGAAGCCACTAGTAATATATAAAATCCTAGTGCTTGCAAATAATGCTGGAGTGTATGCCAATTTTTCAATTTTCATACGTTGTGTATTTCGAAAGCTCTGTAATGACTCAAACTGCGAAACAATACAATTCATTAAACTTTGACTCAATTAATTTGCCAACCGACGCATACCGGATTACTTTAATTACTACTAGATTAAAAGGATGTGGCTGAAGTGGTGTAGAACGGGAGATCACTTTTCATTTCCCCTCGCTGCCAGACTTGATGATTTTATCAAGCTTGTTAATTAGAATTGACTGTAATTCCACCAAAAATTCAACTGCAAACAATATAGTCGTACAATTAACTGAACCATGTTATCTCGATCAATAGCAGCGGCTGTAATACAGAATGTTACGGATTCTACATGTTACGTTAACAAACATTTTTCAGCAGACCAAATCTGCGAAGCAATATTCAGGAACGTAAAAATAAGGCCTATGTTGCTTGGATGTGTAGGAAAGTCATGATCGACCTCGTTTATTATTCTCCATATATATTTATCGTAACTACTATACCAAATCTTTCTTTTAATTGAAGACCTCCTCGAACAAAGGACGTAACATCAAATTTTTTAAATACAGTATGTCATGTACTGTAGATGAAAAAGTAATTTTAAATCATTTATTTGTAAATCAATTTCATGTTGAAGTTTGCCGATAAGCTATTAATGTTTGACTATAATTATATGTGTACAAAACCGCCTTTGCTTATCATAAAATAAATAAATTTTCATTAACGTTTTCGATACATGTGTATCATCTTCAGATGTGAAATGTTAACTTAATATGATGAAAACCTTGCCTATTAGATGGAACTTAATGTGGTAATTTTCGGGCCATATTAGTGTGAATGCTTGGACTTAACTTAGGTTGATCTATGATATACATGCTATGTTAGGTTAAATCACTGCGAGTCATGTGATATGATCTAAAATATAAAATGAAACTGTTTAAGAATTGTAACCACTATTAGCGTAGTTATTGAAATGTGAACACTTTGTATAAACACTTTAAAAGTTTAAATCACTTTGAACATGTGTTGGCTATATTTGCCGATTTAAATCACTGCAAGTCATGTGATATGATCTAAAATATATAAAAATTAAAACTGTTGAAGAATTGTAACCACTATTAGCGTAGTTATTGAAATGTGAACACTTTGTATAAACACTTTAAAAGTTTAAATCACTTTGAACATGTGTTGGCTATATTTGCCGATTTAAATCACTGCAAGTCATGTGATATGATCTAAAATATATAAAAATTAAAACTGTTGAAGAATGGTAACCATTATTAGCGTAGTTATTGAAATGTGAACACTTTGTATAAACACTTTAAAAGTTTAAATCACTTTGAACATGTGTTGGCTATATTTGCCGATTTAAATCACTGCAAGTCATGTGATATGATCTAAAATATATAAAAATTAAAACTGTTGAAGAATTGTAACCACTGTTAGCGTAGTTATTGAAATGTGAACATTTTGTATAAACACTTTAAAAGTTTAAATCACTTTGAACATGTGTTGGCTATATTTGCCGATTTAAATCACTGCAAGTCATGCGATATGATCTAAAATATATAAAAATTAAAACTGTTGAAGAATTGTAACCACTATTAGCGTAGTTATTGAAATGTGAACACTTTGTATAAACACTTTAAAAGTTTAAATCACTTTGAACATGTGTTGGCTATATTTGCCGATTTAAATCACTGCAAGTCATGTGATATGATCTAAAATATATAAAAATTAAAACTGTTGAAGAATTGTAACCACTATTAGCGTAGTTATTGAAATGTGAACACTTTGTATAAACACTTTAAAAGTTTAAATCACTTTGAACATGTGTTGGCTATATTTGCCGATTTAAATCACTGCAAGTCATGTGATATGATCTAAAATATATAAAAATTAAAACTGTTGAAGAATTGTAACCACTATTAGCGTAGTTATTGAAATATGAACACTTTGTATAAACACTTTAAAAGTTTAAATCACTTTGAACATGTGTTGGCTATATTTGCCGATTTAAATCACTGCAAGTCATGTGATATGATCTAAAATATATAAAAATTAAAACTGTTGAAGAATTGTAACCACTATTAGCGTAGTTATTGAAATGTGAACACTTTGTATAAACACTTTAAAAGTTTAAATCACTTTGAACATGTGTTGGCTATATTTGCCGATTTAAATCACTGCAAGTCATGTGATATGATCTAAAATATATAAAAATTAAAACTGTTGAAGAATTGTAACCACTATTAGCGTAGTTATTGAAATATGAACACTTTGTATAAACACTTTAAAAGTTTAAATCACTTTGAACATGTGTTGGCTATATTTGCCGATTTAAATCACTGCAAGTCATGTGATATGATCTAAAATATAAAAAATTAAAACTGTTGAAGAATTGTAACCACTATTAGCGTAATCATTGAAATATGAACACTTCGTAAAATCACTTTAAAAATATATATAGAAGTTCCATCTAATAGGCAAGATTTTCATCATATTAAGTTAACATTTCACATCTGAAGATGATACACATGTGTCGAAAACGTTAATGAAAATTTATTTATTTTATGATAAACAAAGGCGGTTTTGTGCACATATAATTATAGTCAAACATTTATTTGTAAGTCCAGGCTTAGGTGTTATTAACCAGTTAGCATCCAGTTGTCTACACTCAAACCATTACTCACTCCAAGAATAAGAATTCAAACACGGAGGATATGAGTGACTGACGGGCATGTGAACAAGCGGTGAATGGTGTGTACAGTCGAGTTAAGGGGAGAGGATGGTATTTTTTTATAACTTTTTTCCTATTTGGTGTAAAATTTTAATTTTTTTGTGTGTAGAGGGCTCATAGCAGTAGCAATTCAACTAACCATAATCTTAAAAAAATTATTTGGGGGCCCAAATTTGAAAAACAAAATACCCAATGCAGGATTGCACTAAAACCGATATATCTAAACCGTTTTTAAAGATAGATTCAAACGGGTTTTTGCAATGTACTTACAAAAGCATGTTGTACAAACTGTCTGTAACAGAATTTTGATATTTGTCCCTACGTTTGTAAAATAAACAATTAAAATTTAATAACAATTTTCTGATTTCCTTTCTTGCAAACAAACGGACGTATTTTTAAAATGAAATCAATTAACAAAATTATATTATAGGGAAAAGTTCCCTAATAGTCTAAAGAATGTGTGTTCTAAATTTCATGCATGTATCTTTAATAGTTCAGAAATTATATCGATTTTTGTCTGGCAATGTTGCAAAAAAATGAAGTTACTGGAAACCGATAAATGTGGGCGTGTGATTTAAAAATCCATAGCGCAGGAAGTTTAAAAATGGCGACTCAACATGCTATAAGGGCACAAATACCCACAAAATGTTACGCTATGCATTCCACATATATCACAGAGTATTTTAAAGATTTTTTTTATTTACTTATTTTTCATCAAAAAATATCATCCTCTCCCCTTAATAAACAACAGAAAATAGCATTACTATCGACTATACTAAATGGTACCACATCTTTATATATTTGGTATGAACTTATTCCCCACACCTGTGGAGTAACGGCTAGCGCGTCTGGCCGCGAAACCAAGTGACCCGGGTTCGATACCCGGTCGGGACAAATTACCTGGTTGAAGTTTTTTCCGGGGTTTTCTCTCAACGCAATACGAGCAAATGCTGGGTACCTTTCGGTACTGGACCCCGGACTCATTTCAGCGGCATTATCACCTTCATCTCATTCATACGCTAAATAACCTGTGATGTTGATAAAGCGTCGTAAAATAACCTACAATGAACTTATTTGCAATATATATGCAATAGAATATATGTTATAGACATATATACAATGTTTGTAATAATAAACGTTGTTGCATTATTAATAGACAATATATTTACAATACGAAGACGTAAAAGTTTGTGTCTTTAGAAGTAGATATTCATTTCAGTTGCTATCACATATGGATCCATTACAGTAAAGCACAATGTGTGTCTTACATAAACAAGTACTTTTTCATAGGCATCTTTTAAATACCTCTTCCAAACCTCATGGACTATGTGTCAGATGCGTGACAGTGGCACAATGTCCAACACACTATGTGGAGAGGTGCACTCATTACGAGTAAGTAGCCGGGATCCGAAGGAATGAGCGCCGTTTTAAATCATTAAGTGAAGGTTTTATTATTTATTTATTTATTTATTTATTTATTTATTTATTTATTTATTTATTCTGGTGTAGTTAAGGCCATCAGGCCTTCCCTTCCACAACACCAGGAATACAAATACAATAATAGAAATAATCAGAAAAAAAAACACTACATACAAAGTAAAGCTACACAAGAAATAAAGAGAGAGAAAAAAAAACACTATAAACAAAGTAAATCCACACAAATATACACAGGTTGGAGTCACACAAACTTTAAGTGAGTGATTAAGTATCATAATTAATTGTATCCTAACTAATTAACATAAACAAGAAACTTTCAATTTTAATCTTGATTAAAAAAGAAAAAGAAAAAAAACACAAATAAATACTTCTAGCAATACCTAAAAACATTAACTAGGATAAAATTTTCCAATTTAATTTTGAATTGTGATAAAGTCCGGCAGTCCCTGACGTCATTAGGTAACTAATTCCAAAGACGAGGTATTTCTACAGTATAGGAAGATGAGTATAAAGACGTTCTATGATGAGGGATAGAAAGAAGTGCTTGATGTCGGTTTCGAAGAGTTGTAAGAAATTGAAAGCGCGATAACAGATAATTCGGAGTAGAAGTATGCATGATTCTAAACAGAAGAGACAGTGAATGTATTGTTCTTCGATCCTTCAGACGCACCCATGAAAGTAACTGGAGGTAAAGTGTTATATGGTCAAATTTACGAGTATTGCAGATGAATCGTATGCACACATTATGAACACGTTGTAGTCTCTCAGCTAAGGGTGAACTTATATTAGTTAGCAAGTAATCGCAATAATCAAAATGGGGCACTAAAGGGAAACTAAGAGGTGGAACTTAAACTGAGAGGATCCAATCCGGCATCGTAACTGGAATCCGGTGTGGCTTAGTGGATAAAGCGTCAGCACGTAGAGCTGAAATATCGGGTTCGAGTCCCGGTGAGAATTTTTCTCCCCTCCACCCATCCTTCACCATGTGGTAATGCAGAATTCCTGCACGAAAATATCATGCATACTTCGGTACATCACAATAATCTGTACACAAAGGTTACATCGACGGGACAGGGATTGTCTAACGCGGTAAAAGACTTCAGGATTATCGTATATTTCCCCTGCTTGCAGCAAATATTCGCACCACCAGACAGGTTTAAAATAAAGCACTCCACTAGGTTACGAGGTACAACAAAATGTGAATTTGTAGAGTCGTCATGAACTGAAGAACGTTTTCTGCCGGTGTAATAAAGCCTTTGAGGAAAATATGACATTAGAGAAACCCGAATGTTTTGGTGTCGCATACAACCTGCAGGAGTTGTTGGTTTAATCACAGTCTACTATATATAGTCGCGAAGCTCAATATGTACTAAAAATGCAAACATGGGTAGTTGCCCACCACTAGGATCGCTACTATCGCCTCATCATCGCAGATCTCTCTCCTAACAGACGACAAAATATGTTACACTTTCGTTGTGTTCTTTTGGAAAAATTAATACCTTCCTTCCATTATTGAAATATTAAATGCATAAAGTTAATTTGTTATTTTAATGAAGTATATTAAATTCCACCATAAACTCGAAGACACCTGCAAGAAATAGGTTAATATTATTTTTGTTTGTGCAAAACGAACTGAAATTTGCTATAATCGCTTCACTCATTCAAGATTATAGCGATAATTAACTATGAAACCAATAAATATTAATTTGCATTTCCCTTTACAACAATAATAATGGAAATATGAATTAATGGAGTAACTTACGTGCACCGGTACTTGTAGTGTAGGCTTACGTAGTTAACAAAGTGGGATGGGGTTAAGCAATAATAATCACACCAGAATTGGAAATAAAACGTGATCAATAAATTTTATTGTAACAGACTTTTTCTACGTCTCTAATAAAGTAACAAATAAAAATAACAACAAAATTAACAGCTATAATTAAAAACATACCCTTTGAAAAAAAAAGTAGGCCTAAGCAATAATAATCCCACCAGAATTGAAAATAAAACGTGATCAATAAATTTCATTAAAACAAACTTATTTTTTCTACGTCTCTAGTAAAATATTATTATTCCAATTATTGTATTTTAGCCATTAACATTTTCATTACAACCAATAACGAACATTTCATAAGCTTCAATGTGAAATACGCAACGATCTAGCACTCGATGGAAATACGACATAGTCGAAAGTCGACCGTGGACAGACTATTGTTTCTAGTTGCTAACCGCTTGGAGAGCTTTATCACGAGATTTGCAAAAAATCACCTCAAGCTTCGCGACTGTATATAGTAGACTGTGGTTTAATCACTTTTCACTCTGTATATGCGATGTGTTACTGTGGACAGAATCCTAACTTTATTATGAACGCTTTAGTTTCGTTCCTGCAAAGCTCTTCTGTGGGAAAGGGGTCGTTACGTAATGATGAGGTTAACACGACGGCAGGAGAAACTTTAAATAGACACTCTTACCCACATCACTTCTCACTTACCTGCCATACAGAGCACTTAATTTGATGTCTAACTGGAAGCTACAGTACAAAGCTTACAGTCGGGATTCTGTAATAGAAGGCTGTTATTCCCGAGACCTTTGCGGGCATAAATGTATGCTTTAGTCATGCCGAAAATTTCAATTAAACAGTGCATCCTGTTTATAACTTGTACCTCTGTGTGACTATAATTTGGTATATATGGTGTGACCAAAACTACTTCCGACTTGGCAGCTTACAGAGAAGGGGGAGCAATGTTGTCATGTTGTCCATCTTGTGTGTAAGCGAGCGCGCTGCCAATAGAGTGCAGTAACGAATAGCTGACATAAATGTATACATTACTAACCAACAACTAGGTCTATGCACTGAAATTAGTGTACATTATTTTTATTGGTATATTATTATTATTATTATTATTATTATTATTATTATTATTATTATTATTATTATTATTATTAGTATCAATATTTTTAGTAGTAGTAGTAGTATCATTAATATTAGTAGTAGTAGTAGTAGTAGTAGTATCATTAATATTAGTAGTAGTAGTAGTAGTAGTAGTAGTAGTAGTAGTAGTAGCAGTAGCAGTAGCAGTAGCAGCAGCAGCATTATTAGCAGTAGCATTATTAGCAGTATTGGTATTGTTATTATTAGTATTGGTATTGTTATTATTAGTATTGGTATTGTTATTATTAGTATTGGTATTGTTATTATTAGTATTGGTATTGTTATTATTAGTATTGGTATTGTTATTATTAGTATTGGCATTGTTATTATTAGTATTGGCATTGTTATTATTAGTATTGGCATTGTTATTATTAGTATTGGCATTGTTATTATTAGTATTGGCATTGTTATTATTAGTATTGGCATTGTTATTATTACTATTGGTATTGTTATTATTAGTATTGTTATTATTAGTATTAGTATTATTATTATTATTATTATTATTAGTGTTGTTATTATTATTATTATTGTTGTTGTTATTATTATTATTGTTATTATTATTATTATTGTTGTTATTATTATTGTTGTTATTATTATTGTTATTGTTGTTATTATTGTTATTGTTGTTATTATTAGTATTGTTATTATTATTATTATTGTTATTATTATTATTATAAGTAGTAGTAGTAGTAGTAGTGTAATATTATTAGTATTATTATTATTAGTATTATTATTATTATTATTATTATTATTAGTAATAGTAGTAGTAGTATTATTATTAGTATTATTATTAGCATTATTATTAATATTATTAGTAGTAGTATTATTATTAATATTATTAGTATTATTATTATTATTATTATTATTATTATTAACTTTACTAGTAGTAGTAGTGGTAGTAGTAGTAGTATTAGTAGTAGTGTTAATATTATTTTTAGTATTATTATTATTAGTAGTAGTAGTAGTATTAGTTTTTCAATGTAATGTTGCTAGAAAAGCGTTGAAAGAACTAAAAACAAATTTAAATTTACTTTTATGAGTGCCAATATTTGTCCATGTAATATTGTTAGAAAAGCATCTTGCTGAAAAGCATTTATGTGTGTTACAATTTCCTCCACTTTTCCCTATTCCGCGTAGTTTCAAGTCTTGAGGACCCTGCGTCATCTTCATCTACACGGTTTTTTTCTTTTCCAATATTGATAACAGTGCTCTTATTCATTTTAACTAAAGCAGCAGTTCTCATTACGACTTACGCTAAAGGTAAAAGAGGCCCGCCATTATCTTTTTCCCTCTCAAAATACTCTCTTACGTTACACGCCATTTTTTGTGCTTGACCGTTTAACGGGGCACTTTGTACAATATTCTTTTTTCCTCCGCCTGCCTTTCCTTCCTTCCGACATTGCACAAGTCAGCTGTTCAGAAACTCTCGCAGAAACTAGAAAACACACACTAGTCACACACTCCACAATGCCAACCAAGATAATATATGTTAAATATAATTTAAACATAATCATTATCGATACACAAGAACAATAATAAAACTAAACAATATCGTCGCTTAAGAACCAATACCGCGTAACTGACATTTTTGGTCAAAACTGTTTTTTTTGCACTGATGGTACCTTCACTGTCATCTGCATGCATTGACAAGCGCGGGAATTTGATTGCATGAATAGCCTGCGTGCGAAGGAGGGGGGGGTGCAATACCGCGTATCTGAAGTCACGAGAAGTCTGTAGGAAATACCGCGTATCTGACAACAGATAGGGTGTTATGTCTACTCCCTGCGCGCCATCAGTACGGAAGCTGGTTCTCGTTACTGACTTGTAAAATTGTGTCAACAGTGTGTGATATTCTGAGAAGATTAAAGAAGTGTTCAGTTTCAATTATTTGAAAGGTAAATTTAACTGAATTATTTCACTAATGTCAATTGAATGTTAGTTGAGCTGAATTCCCGCAGAATCTTATTGCAAGTTCATTCCCTGAAATATAGTACATTTAATATTTTATTATATAGGCCTACAGATACAAGAAAAGAAATGGACAATGAATCAGACGACGGTCAGTTTAGCGAGAACGAAATCTATCTGTGCTATGTTCTGCATTCAAGACGGGAGAAACTTCTTTGAACATTAACAAAGGTATGGCATAAGAAGTATCACAGTTATTAAAGATTTATTTTTCTTCAGTTACGGAATCATAACAGCAAACGTAATTTAAGTAGCCTAATATAAATAAGCATGAATGAGCCGCTAAAATAATTTGCGCTACATTCAGTGGTCCTAAGCTCGGTCCCTTCCATTTCCTCCGGTAGGAGGAAGATCTAAATTGATGATATTTACTACACATGTCTTTTAATCAATTTATATCACATTTATAAACACTAGTAATCTCATCTTATTCCTAGGTGTACTGCCTGATAATTCAAATGCAAAAGAAAACCGTACTTCTGAAAATGGGTTGCTGCAGATCAGGCATTGTCCGTCCAGTGTTACCGGTAAGGTTATGATCACATTATGCAGTCTGGTATGATTTAAAGCAACACTATTAAAATAATACCGCTAGAAATAGGATAGGACAGAAACTGAAGACAATACCTCGTCAATGAAGGATCTACACTAAATTTCGGATGCGTCTTCAGATGTAGACGACCCCGAAGAATTCGTGAGTGCTACTTATTCTACATTTTTACATTCGTCAGAAAAAGGTAAAGAGAAGAATCTTCAAGCGTTTCATGGAAATTTGACAGAAAAGAGAAAAATAAGTTCAAAGCCACACAAGGTTAAGTGGAAGAAAATGAAAAATAGAAAACTTGGAATGGAAGAGGAAGCTTATCTTAGCTACAAGAGGTCGAAAGATGGCAAAGTGACACATGATACGGAAAGAGATGCAAGGGATTTGGGGCCAGAGTGTAGTTATAAAATGTGCCAAAATTCGAAAGTAAGAGGCTGTAATTTAATTTCTAATAAGAGAAGACACATCTTTCAGGCATTCTGGAAAACTATGACTTGGGGACAGAGGGCCGTTCACGTATAAAATCTTGTGAATTTCACTCCTACTAAAAGACCTGGCAGTACAAATTCTGAATCTAGAAGAAAGAGAACATTTGTCTACAATCTAAAAGATGATGAGAAAAAAATTCAGGTTTGCAAAATGATGTTTCTGTGTACATTGGGAATTAAAGAATGAACTGTGCGATATTGGTTAGCTAATAGTACTGATGGCGTCCCTTTAGTAAAAAGAAGTCATGTTCTCGTGCAAAAGCACAGAAAAAAAAAGCATCAGTAGCCTGTCTGAATTACCGTCACATTACTGTATGTACAACCGATTGTGCCATAGTTTTTATGATGGTATTCCACACTAGGATTACTCAAGGATTACTTTATGTGATTTCAGCATAGACCTCTAATTATTTATTGTGTTTAACGAATATTGTGCCTGAGAAGTTATCATCATTATTATATTTTTATATGATTTTACTTTCATTATTCGCAAGTGAGTCAAGTCCATTGTCAATAATAATAATAATAATAATAATAATAATAATAATAATAATAATAATGTGACTTTTATTTCAACTCAACAATAGGATTTTATTCTTCCAACAATAATTCGTTTCTACAATGCGCCTTAAACGCTCTCGTCAACAATGGATTTTCACTCAACACAATATTCGTTATAGCACTCCACCGACGACAATGACAATTTACTTGGACTATTACGAACAACAATGGACTGTTAATCTTAACTAATATTTACAAACACTACTTACAAATCAGAACTATCAGTTCTCAGTTCACAGTTCTTCTAGCTCAGTCACTCGAGTTCACAGTATCTCGAACCACAGACCTTCAGAGACAGTTCACTGTACTCGAACTCAGATCCCTCCAACTGCGGTCCACTGCACTCGAACTCAGGTCCCTCCAACTGCGGTCCACTGCACTCGAACTCAGGTCCCTCCAACTGCGGTCCACTGCACTCGAACTCAGGTCCCTCCAACTGCGGTCCACTGCACTCGAACTCAGGTCCCTCCAACTGCGGTCCACTGCACTCGAACTCAGGCCTTCGGATGCTGATACAGTTGCGGACGCACACTCGAGTCGAACTCCGGTACACAAGACTGGCTTGCTTGCTCTGGCTTACTCGCTGACTGAATAACTGAAAACTGCTGTTGTTCCTTCGCGACCGTAATTTATAACCACAGCGACGTAGCCTCGAAAGTTCGAATTCGCGAGTCTTCCACTTCGACGGATTTCTCGGCCTCTCTAGGCAAGCAGAAGATGCGCGCGCAAACTCCCTCTCCACTCTCTCGCCGCGTGCCGTCCCAAAGTGCTTCGCGCGATCTTCTCTCTTGCGGGACGCTGGTCGTGAGTTCGAATCTCACGTCGCTGTCACATTGCTCCCTCCTTAGGGCTGCTCGTCCCGGGCAGTCCCTTGGTAGGCTGCTAATCGGTCCAATGTTTGGGGTCCTCCGGCTGCTCCCTCCTTATGGTGGCGCCACCCCATCCTTGGCTTGGCTGGGCAGCGATACTCGTACTGCGTGGGCGCCGTCTTGCTTTTCCACTTGGCCCTCCAAGGAGAGCTCGCCGGCCACGGGTTGGTCTTCGGCGTCCATCAGGAACACTTCATCCCCACCAAGACGGAGTATACGGCGCCGGACGTCCACCGTCGCATCGAGTAACCGCATGGCGTCGAGTCCCAGGCCGACGTCCTCGGTGATGTTGGCGACGAACACCCACATCTCCAGTTTCCTCTTCCCCAAGGTCAGGTCCAGGAAGACCTCTCTCTGGATGGGCAAGCTCTCGCCTGAAGCAGTCCGTAGCTCGTATTGGCGCAGCGGCGTCCTCCCAGGTAGGCCACGCACGACGTCTGGTCTGGCGATAGTGAGCATCTCCCCGGTGTCCACTAGTACTCTGCATGGACGGCCTGTTATCCGTCCTTCAACAATCAGCCCATCGTCGCACCTTCTGTCGACCGGTTTCAGGACGAGACGAGGGGACGGTGATGAAGGCGCCGACGTGCTCCTCCTAGCATCGGCCCCCTCTCTCTCCCGACTTGCCAGGTCGATCGCAACTCCTCCGCAGGTGCCCAGGTTCACCGCAGGACCAGCAGGTGGGCACCCGTCGTCTCCGTTGCTCAGGCGACTGTTGGTTTCTCTCGGTGTCAGCCACCTCTCCCTCCTGCCGGTGGCCGGAGCGGTCGCAGTCCCTACTTAGATGTCCCGGTCTCCCGCAGGACCAGCAGTTGGGCGTCCGTCGTCTCCGCCGCTCCGTTGACTGTTGGCGCTCCTCGACGTCGGCCACCTCTCTCTCCTGCTTGTGGCCAGATTGGTCACAGTCCCTTCTCAGGTGTCCTGGTCTGCCGCAGCACTAGCAGGTGGGCGCCCGTCATCTCCGCCGCTCCGTTGACTGTTGGCGCTCCTCGACGTCGGCCACCTCTCTCTCTCCCGCCTGTGGCCGGACCGGTCGCAGTCCCTTTTCAAGTGTCCCGGTCTGCCACAGGACCAGCAGGTAGGCGCTCCTCGCCTCTGCCGCTCGGGTGGCTTCGGTTGGCGCCCCCCAGCATACGTCGCCGTGACGCTCCTGACCCAGTGCGGTGTTGAGACTCCCGCCGCCAACTTGGCTGCCTCCATCCTGAGGGCCACCGCCAGAGCTGCGTTGATGGTGCGATGCTCTGCCAAGAGTAGCTGTTGTCTTATTTCCGGGTCTCAAACTCCGCTGCCGAAGGTGTAGGCCGCCTCTCCAGCGATGAAGTCAGTAGGCAGGCACCTGAGGGCCTTATGGGCCAGTTGTTCCACCGCCATCGCAAATTCTTGCAGGGACTCGCCTGACTGTTGGACCCTCGTTTTCAGTTGGGTCCTGAATGCTGCCGCAAGTTGATGGTCACCATATCGTCCCTCCAGGGCCGCCATTATCTCAGCGGCTGTCCCGTCTTCTGGAACGCTGTGAAGAATCTCCGACGCCTGTCCCTGAAGTGCGGCCTGCAGCTGAGTGCTTTCTCTGCTGGCGTCCACCCATTGTACTCTGCAATGGCCTCGAACTGGCGACGGAATATCGCCCAAGACGTCGTACCGTCGAACTTCGGCGTCTTGACGTTGCAATGTCTGGCTGAGGGCGATGGTTCCACATGGCCACTAAATGAGGTCCTCAATTCTGTCGTCGATCTTTCCACGGCCCGTTGAACTTCCTCGGCAAATATCTGTATCTGTTCTCTAGCCTGGCGATCCACCAATGCGAGGATGTGCTTGTTTTCTTCAGCATGTCGGTCCATCAACGTGAGTATGTGCTTGTTTTCCTCGGCGTGTTTGTCCATCACCTCACTCGTCTTGTCCAGCAACTCGCTCGTCTGCTCTTGACGACGCTCGAGATCGCGGATTTTGCCGTCGAAATGGTCTACCTCCTGTCTCAATTCGGCTACTGTCTCGTTTATAGTTGTAAAATTCTTGTTTAGGTTGTCAAGATCGGCGACAATTCCATCTACTTGGGCCGAAACGCTTTCAATTTGTGTAGTGACGTCATCTTTCACTCCGCTTATGTCGCCTTTCATCTCCGTTTTCATTTCACTTATGTCACTTTTCATCTCCGTTTTCACTTCACTTATGTCGTTCTTCAGCTCACTGATGTGCTTGTTCATTTCGTCTTTCATTTCTGCTTTCATTTCCACGATGGCTTGCAGGATCTGCTGTAGGTTCTCCATTGTCGATAATGTCCCGATTCTGACACCAGTGTGAATTTATTTCAACTCAATAGGATTTTATTCTTCCAACAATAATTCCTTTCTACAATGCGCCTTAAACGCTCTCGTCAACAATTGGATTTTCACTCAACACAATATTCGTTATAGCACTCCACCGACGACAATGACAATTTACTTGGACTATTACGAACAACAATGAACTGTTAATCTTAACTAATATTTACAAAGCACTATTTACAAAATCAGAACTATCAGTTCTCAGTTCACAGTTCTTCTAGCTCAGTCACTCGAGTTCACAGTATCTCGAACCACAGACCTTCAGAGACAGTCCACTGTACTCGAACTCAGGTCCCTCCAACTGCGGTCCACTGCACTCGAACTCAGGTCCCTCCAACTGCGGTCCACTGCACTCGAACTCAGGCCTTCGGATGCTGACGCAGATGCGGACGCACACTCGAGTCGAACTCCGGCACACAAGTCTGGCTTGCTTGCTCTGGCTTACTCACTGACTGAATAACTGAAAACTACTGTCGTTCCTTCGCGACCGTAATTTATAATCACAGCGACGTAGCCTCGAAAGTTCGAATTCGCGAGTCTTCCACTTCGACGGATTTCTCGGCCTCTCTAGGCAAGCAGAAGATGCGCGCGCAAACTCCCTCTCCACTCTCTCGCCGCGCGCCGTCCCAAAGTGCTCCGCGCGATCTTCTCTCTTGCGGGACGCTGGTCGTGAGTTCGAATCTCACGTCGCTGTCACAATAATAATAATAATAATAATAATAATAATAATAATAATAATAATAATAATATTATTATTATTATTATTATTATTATTATTATTATTATTATTATTATTATTTTATTATAAAATTATACTTGTGAGCAACGTTTTAGTAACAATTCTACTTCTCTATTCAAATACTTAGTGTGAAAATAAAGTACCTAGTAACAGATTATTATTATTATTATTATTATTATTATTATTATAATAACAATAAACATTGAACTGTGTCTTCGTTTTTCCTTTCCCAAAGTTTCAGCATTTGATTGACTAAGAATGCAGCAATCATTGTCTGGAACGTAATCTAGTGCTGATTCAAGCTACAGCCTACCGACCTTGACCTCAAGTCAGACGATAGGACAACAATTCAGATAACACATTGACATATACAAGAGCACGAATAATATTTCCAGAAGGCAGTTTTCACGCAAAGAAAACGCTTGTCAACATGTATCTTGAAGCTGCTAAAGTTTGCTCACAATACCGCGTAACTAACAAAATGTAGTCAACGGCAGAGTTCCAATACCGCGTAAGTGACATGACCAAATGTCTACGGCCATGATCATCCATTTTCACTTAGTTATAAATTAGTTAGCTATTTCATCGCCATAACCACTTTTCAAGACTATTCCGTTATTTTTATGGTTTTTATTCGGTTTTTTCTTTCTCCTGTAAAATTTACATTTTGTCAGTAACGCGGTATTGGTTCTTAAGCGACGATATTTTTAATTCACACGACAGGCGCTAATCAGCCAACTCAGTCATCGTACAACTTGTAAACATAGACAAGGCAACACCGTCCCATTACCATGTTTACGCGTCTCTCGTGATTGGTCGATTTTAATGATTTCCATGGTAACATGCTGAAGGCGCCATTTGTTAGGTCGGAAGTAGTTTTGGACATACCATAAGTTGTAGAAGAAACGAAGCATAGCCGTCGTTTCTTAGTATTTTATTATACACCGAATATGGGTACTATTATTATTATTATTATTATTATTATTATTATTATTATTATTATCATCATCAAAGTGCTCCCCATAGATATTAACCCTTACGGACTCAATATACTCTCAAAAAATATAGGCTACATAAGTAATTAAATGAAAAATACAACAAAAAAAAAAAAACGAAAAAAAGGGCATGGGAAATTACAATTGCATTAATGTGGCACCATATGATTAATTACAATTTGATAGGATTTTTTAAACTGTTATCACAGTGTCAGAGAAAATTGCCGTCGAAATTCTTCGAAAAAAGCTGCGATAGTCCCTCGAGCACCTATGAGCAACCCGAATAGCTCAATGTGAATTAAGGAATATTTCAGCTTTAAATAGTTGATTTTTTTTTATTGGGTTATTTTACGACGCTGTATCAACATCTAGGTTATTTAGCGTCTGAATGACATGAAGGTGATAACGCCGGTGAAATGAGTCCGGGGTCCAGCACCGAAAGTTACCCAGCATTTGCTCGTATTGGGTTAAGGGAAAACCGCGGAAAAAACCTCAACCAGGTAACTTGCCCCGACCGGGATTCGAACCCGGGCCACCTGGTTTCGCGGCCAGACGCGCTGACCGTTACTCCACAGGTGTGGACTAAATAGTTGATTGTAGACTCATAGATCGACTTCTTCTCATTGTGGACCTCGGCTGACTGATGACACCCTACTCCAAAACGTATCGTGGGGTCAGCATTGTACGCTGAAATGTCTACTAGTTTCGTTGACCCATTTTCAGCTAGACAAGAGATTTCTTCTTCTATTAACCAGCCCTTATTTCTTAATGCGGTATAAGATGTGTGTAGAGTTCAAGAACAATCCCTATTCAGAGAACCGCAAGACGTGTGATAAAGTTTCGATCTCCGGGCAGCCATGCCTGCACCGGGTACCGTCAAGAAATTTTCCGGGAAGGGAACGAAGATCTGCTAAATTTTCTGTCATTTTCCGGCTAGATATCCATTCATTAGTCATTAGTCGAGAGTCCTTTTTTTGTTAGCAATCCAAGTGTTGGCGGCTGTTACTTCGCTGAACATCTCAAGACCTTTTGTGATGAGGACCTGGATTTCATAGAATACCTCTAATGTGAACATTCAAGTTGCAGAAACCTGCAAGAAGTATTCTCATTTATCCACTCGTTCAGACGATTGAAGAATTTTCTACCCTTTTCCATGAAAAAAATGCTAGTGCAAACACTCGTGATGCCCCACTTCGATTACTGTGATATTCTGTTTACTGACCTAAGCGTTACTTCGGCGCAGAGACTACAACGTGTTCATAATATGTGCGTCCGTTTCGTCTGCAATATTCGCCGGGCTGATCACGTAACACCATCCCTCGAAATGTTGTCCTGGCTCCGTCTAGAAGATCGTAGGAAAGTCCACTGTCTTTCCCTTCTCTTTCACATATTGCATTTCTCCACTCCTGTCTATCTTGCGTCTCGTTTTCAAAATTTATCCACCCATCATAACCTAGACACACGATCACAACACTCCTCAATATTATCCATTCCCTCTCACCGAACATCCTCATATTCATCTTCTTTCACAGTGGCTGTTCCTCGACTTTGGAATTCCCTACCGAGTAATGTCAGGGACTGTCAGACATCAAACCAATTTAAGAATAGGCTAACGAGATATTTTTCTAACAATTCTTGTTAACAATAATAGCTGTTTCAAGTTTCTCAATGTTTAATTGTTATATATTTCACAGATAAATATCTAAATTATCTCATTATTATTATTATTATTATTATTATTATTATTATTATTATTAGTATTATTATTACTATTATTATTATTACTATTACTATTATTATTACTATTACTATTATTATTACTATTATTTTTAATGTTATTATTATTATTATAACTATTTTTACCAATGTTTATTATTGTCACACTAACATTAGTTATCCAATTTTCATTATTTACTTTCATGTTGTTTTATGATCTATATATTAATGTAATAACTATGTAAGCAAATGTATTTAATTAGAATTAGAGTCTGGCTGGGCGGAAGAGAAGGCCTACTGGCCTTAGCTCTGCCAGATTAAATAAATAAATTATTATTATTACTATTAAATTATTATATTACGTTCTCTAAGATTATACGTATCAGAATTACATAAAACTACTGTTCAGGAAGCGTTCATACAAAATGTATGATTTCATATCCAAGCGAGTATCGTGACATAACACAATATTCCGCTACTGTTTAGGTTGCTAGGATATGCTTATTTTAAATAAAATAAGTGTATAATGAAGTGAGATGGCGGTGAATAAAGGTATGAATTACTCTATGTATGTTACATGTGTAGACTACAGAATCTGAATTAAGTAAATTTGATACTACAGTTAAATTATAAGACTATAATTATAAAATGTATTTGTGAAGTAACGCAAGTATTAATTTCTGTTGACTTCGTGTGCAATTACAATTTTTAGAACAATTTTATTCACGTCGGCAGAAGATTTACGACTAACATGAGTTGATATAACCGTCATTACTTTAATCCGTGGTGATATTATTTCAGACGGCTCCTTTTATCTCGAGGTAAAAATGGGAATATATGGTTAACAGTGTAATCTTGACATCATATATACAACAGAAACATCTGTTCCATCTGGTATATTGTTTATGCTGTAATAGAATCCGCCGCTTCGAGATGTGCTTCATTAGGATGATGTCATTATTCTTTTATAACGTCTCGCGTATAAATTTCAAGAAATTTTAATGGTGTGAATTCTTTCATGTCTTCCTTCTTGCTTGTCTACTGTACTAGGCTCATAGCATCAGATTCTTTCTCAGATTAAGCGTCTGTTAAAGATACATTGTAAATTTCAAGCTGTAGAACAATTGCATGCAAATATTTTGTCACGCGCCGTACCTGCGAGGTCTAAGGCGTCATGTCTTCGACTATCTGTACAAAATAAGCTGTGGTTCGAATCCTCATGGGGGAAGAAATATTCTCGTAAAATTTCGGCCAGAGTATGGAACCGGTGCCCACTCAGTATTGCAATGAATTTGGGGAGCTATACAGAGTAGCGAAATCTGATGCGAACCAGCTGTAACATCTGGGATGTCATCGTACTGAACAACAAGTAAATCCAAATTGGTTTAATGGTCGTTAAACTCTGCTTAGGATTGTGGACATGACCTCAACAATCGGCTGGTTAGCTTTGAACCTTCATGGGCTGTTGCCACAAGAAAATTAAAATCGTCATTAGCTTCATGATTTGTGTCATTGACCCGTTCCGACTCCTTAGTCATGAAATATTTATACTGGGTGTTCATTTCAAAGTGTCATGACGTCACTGTTGATGAGTCAGCGATTTTAAGCGAGTTTCAGCTTTTGTGTCAGAGAAGTTGCTTATTAATCAAGGCGATCAATCTGAACTTGAGAACGTGTACGGTATAACTTAAACGTCGTAGCAACAGATGGCGGTCTATACGGTCTGTGTGCTACCATATCCTCTTTTGAACTGTGTTTTGCGCGGACAAGTCATACTCAGGGTATTTTCTGTCATCGGTTGAGTACATTCCACAATACCGTCGCGAGGGGTGACTTTGTGCCATTCGCGAAAAACGTATGGAAGTATTCTTTAAGACCGTGACAAGGTTTTAAAGTCTACTTCCTTACGTTTAGTAGTCTTTAAAACTTTGTGACGGTTTTAAAGACTACTTCCTCACGTTTTTTTATGAAATGAGCGAATGGCACAAAGTCACCCTCATGGCACAAAATCACCCCGCTCGACGGTACAAATCAAATGCTCCGTGTCCATGTTGACCGTCGAAGTTAATGTCAACAAATACGTAAGTAATCGTCTTAACCCTCTTCCCATATCCCGAATGTAAGAAAAAAACTCACCTCAGTACATGTTTCGAAACAGTTCACATTCTTGCTACTACAGGTGTTACCGTACGTATCGGTAATTACTCTTCAGAATGAACGCAGTACTTGCTAGGCAACTTCTCTGGCACATAAGTAATACACCTCTGCAGAAGTGTAGGAAGATTGAATTCTCTAGGCTCATCGACTAGCCACATGACGACATACAGCGAGCCATGACACACTTTGAACTGAACACCCGGTATAATTAGAACTGAAATTAAATATCAATTTGGCTCATCCATCGCTTTCAATATTTCTTAATCGTTTCGGTTGGTAAACATTATCTCTTGAGTAATCGATGCGAGTCCATGCGTGTAGATCTATATACTCTATACCATCTATTTGTACAGTTTGTGATGGTCTTATTAATATTTTTATCTGTAATTCTTCTCACTTCATTACGCAACTAAAATAATTGCATATTATATAAAATATACACAAAAGTGAAAGTGATATATGTTACTTTTTAATAAGGGAGAAACAAAACAAGTCATATTTTTATTTATTTAAAGTTATTATGCCGATATTTTCTAAGTCCTCTGTCTCTATAGTTATTCTACGGCAACCGTGGCGAAAATGTGACTCGCGAGCACATTGTGGCTCGCAAAGATAGCTATGCATTTCTCTTGCTTCCTACCTCCCACAACCCCCACCCTCTCACTCACTGGAGTCAAACTCCGTTCCATTTGTATTTGTCTCTGACCTGCGAGTAGCGTATAGTCACAATGTCTCTCTCGAAACCATGTACCTCTACAAAAGCGAAAGTTTCAAGCAGGATGGGAGGACGCATTTTTTTTGCTGTAAATATGATGAGAATATTAAATGTATGATTTGTTCACAAGTATTACGAGGAAAAAGGTTGCATAACATAAAACGACATTATACTACATATTACTCATGAAACATTAAAAGGTTAATCATTATTATTATTATTATTATTATTATTATTATTATTATTATTATTATTATTATTACTATCTCTGTACGTCGATCCTTTTTCAGCAGATCTTCAATTTAAACTTGCAGATTTACGATGTAATGTTACAATGAAAGCTAGATGTGAGGACTTGACAAATGTTGAACTTTTCAAATATTTGCCAAGAATAAAAATCCGAAGCTTCATTCTTTCGCTTTCTCTTTTGAAGCCATGTTCGCTACAACTTACGTTTGTGAAAAATTATTTTCAACAATGAAAACAGTAAAAACCAAATTTAGATCACGACTGACAGACAAATACCTTCGTGATCAACTACGACTGGCAGTAAGAGACATAATTCCTGATTTTGAACTCTGTCGCAGAGCCATTCTCAAGACAGTTGATTTTAGGTTGTGATAATGTGTCCTATGTTTTCTTATTCATTTCTTCCTTCGTTACACGCACTAAACATTAGTTTGTAACCTTATAGTGTATAAAATTATATTTAAGTGCTTGACGTAAAGAAAATTAAAATTCGTTAATAAGTCAGACAGTTACTTCACTTACCCTTCGGGTGTCCGCCTCCCTCCATAGGTGCTATACACATTGCAGGTTACACAGTGGCTCGGCGCACGATCACATTTTCGCCACGGTTGGTCTAGGGAGTTAAAAACTGACTTACCCACTTTGACAACATAGTACTGCTGTGTTTAGATAGCTTGGCCAGTCATAGCATTCTGCGCAGTAAACCAGGCAAGTCCATTTTATACTAATACGGAAAAAAGGTGTATATCGTTATTTGATGTGCAGCTGCTATTGAGTTCATTTCTTGTCCGTGTGGAAGTGCATAATATACTATGTATTGCAAAAACATTAGTATTGTAATGAAACTAATAAGGACATTATAATTTACTTTTTTGCACAGTCGTGTTTTTATTGTATTTATAGCTATTTTTGTTAGGCTTGAAAGTTAGAATTCCCATACAGAAACTTGTTGCTAGGGAAACCATAGATCATAACATAAAATTATAGTCTACTTTAGGGGAGAGGATGGTAAGTTATTTTTGGTGAAAAATGAGTAAATTAAAAAAAAAATCTTTAAAATACTTTGTGATGTGTGGAATGCAGAGCATAACATTTTGTGGGTATTTGTGCCCTTATCGGATGTTGAGTCGCAATTTTTAAACTTTCTGCGTTATGGGTTTTTAAATCACTCGCCCACTTTTATTGTTGTTTCCGGTAAATTAATTTTTCATTTTCTTTTCTTTAAAATACCCTTTGATATGTGTGGAATGCATTGCATAACATTTTGTGGGTATTTGTGCCCTTTTCAGATGTTGAGACGTCATTCCAACTTCCTGCGTTATGGATTTTTAAATCACATGCCTACTTTTATCGATTTCCAGTAACTTCATTTTTTTGCTATATTGCCAGACAAAAATAGATATAATTTCTGAACTATTAAAGATACATGCATGGAATTTATAACGCACATTCTTTAGACTATTAGGAAACGTTTCTCTATAACAGAATTTTATTAATTGATTTCATTTAAAAATACGTCCGTTTGTTTTCAAGAAAGGAAATCAGAAAATCATTATTAAATTTTAATTGTTTATTTTCAAATGTAGGGCCTAATATCAAAATTCTGTTACATACAGTTTTCAGAACATGCTTTTTCAAATACATTCCAAAAAACTGTTTGAATCTATCTTTAAAAACGGTTTAGATATATCGATTTTAGTACAATCCTGCATTGGGTATATTTTTTTTCAAATTTGGGCCCCCAAATAATTTTTTTTTCACAATATTTTTATTTGGTTAAGTTGCCACAGCTATGAGCTGTCTACATACAAAAAAATTAATATTTTACACCAAATAGGAAAAAAGTTAAAAAAAATACCATCCTCTCACCTTAAATAGACCCATTACAGTACACTTATTGTTACTTAGTTACCATCACAGTGCAGTTTTGTGAATGCTTTGGAATAGTATTGCTCTGAATTTTCGTAAAGATTATGTTCCTGACCGGTGTAAAATCACATTGTTTTTACTTCTCTACTAGGCTTACTTCTCTACTTTCTAGTTACGACACTCACTGTACCAAATTCTGCACGGTACGCATTCAGATGTTTCAGATGTATATACAATTACTTCAAATCAAATTTGTATGCTAGAGCTAGAGAATGTCGTGTCGCAGTACTGTATTTTACCTGTTTCCTCATGTTGACTAAATGCTGATATTCAATGTGTCACATGCACGTCAGTACAGTAGATGATGATAAATGCCTGGCATTGTTTTCCTTTTCTTTTATCGATTTCTTCGGTAGAACTCTGAATTGTCAGTTTCGCGAACACATGACGCTGAATTCTCGTCCGTCTCAACCGACTGTCGAGTTAGCTTAAAATTTGACAGTCTCTATTTGCGTCAATAACTTCATTTTGCAAATCACAATTCCATACATTTCATATTGGAAACTATATTGCTATAGCTGTCAAAATGTGAAATATCTGTATCATAAAGGTAGGTACAGAAATAGACGTGCTATGTGACTGTGAGTATACTCAGGAAAGCATAATATATAAACTTCAAATTCAGTATAAGGTGTTACACTTGTCTATTGAACCACGTTCGGGAAACAGCAGGTGGGTGAAGTGACTTGCATAAATTTGTGGTATCAAAGCGCAGAAAGGATTTGAAAACGAGATGTAGGTCTGCATATCAGAGTAATCAATTATTCTTGCTGAAAAATTATATTATTCCACGGGATTATTATTTTTATTTTAGTTGGTTATTTAACGACGCTGTATCAACTACTAGGTTATTTAGCGTCGATGAGATTGGTGATAGCGAGATGCGATTTGGCGAGATGAGGCCGAGGATTCGCCATGGATTACCTTGCATTCACATTACGGTTGGGGAAAACCTCGGAAAAACCCAACCAGGTAATCAGCCCAAGCGGGGATCGAACCCGCGCCCGAACGCAACTTCAGATCGGCAGGCAAGCGCCTTAACCGACTGAGCCACGCCGGTGGCTTCCACGGGATTATTAGATAGGCCTGATGACGAATAATTTCTTTATATTACCATGTCGCAATGTGACTTGCCTATCTGATTTTAGAATTGAAAGACGTACTTTCCCTGCACTTTAATAAAACAATTGAAGATGAATGCAGCGAGTAACATCCGGCATCCCTTTGATTGCTACCTACGCAGAGGAATTTATCTTTGTATAGCCGCGCCAATCAAAATATTGTTGTTGCCAATCAGATTCGGTTATTCTTTAGTCACTGCTATTAGTCTACGTGGAGTCATTTCCATGTTGCCACATTGTGTCTTAAATACGTATTATTATACAGGGTATGAGTGGTATAAGTAGGCCTACCATTATTTTGATGATTATTCATGTTATAAGAAAGAAAAAAAAATGCAATTTTTTTTTGTAATTGCAATATTTAAATAATTATTAAATTTTACAACAATAGACATTTTGCAACGTTGCTGGATGGGGAGGAGAGAGTTTAGAAGTAGGTACACAGTACAGCTCAAGCGGGGAGGAGGGGTTTAGAAGTACACACAGTACAGCTCAAGCAGGTACAGACATATGTAATAAATGATCTGTTCTAATCCAGGAGCGACCATAACAATACTGTTGTTTATATAAAATGAGCAGCAAATACAAACTTTCAATCTCATTAATAGAACATTATAGTAAATTGACATTTCATGTAACAGTATTGTTCCATTTCTATTGTACGTCTAAAAATAAGCAATAATGGTTTTCTGCATAAAATCACACGAACTTTTTTCTAATGCAAAATTTTAATCTCTACCGCTTCCGTAAAGCAGTATCATTTTTAAACAAATTTCTGGTTGTGTGATTTTCGAAACGGGGCAAGAGACTTTTAGTTTCTAATAATCGTTGAGAAACTACTACAAAAGTTCGCAGATTAGGTAACCTTCTTTGAGGAAAACGTTGATAGTACAGCCTTCTTGCCTCACTTCAATTACGACGACTTTCTCCATAAATTAATAACATATGATATTTCTAAACTTTGAATGACGTTGTAAGTTGTACAGAGTACTGCCTGCTGAATACGTTGCCACGTCTCTCGCGCCAGAATATTAACAAATTTAAGCATTCATTTTTATATAATTTCACGAAAACGTGATATAACATACAAATATGTATTTAAACTAATACTAACTCTTTGCTAGATATACTTACTGTTGTAATTATTGTTTTTGTAATTTTACTAACGATATAAGCAGTAAAACGCAAATGAAATAAGGAAAAAAATATTTTTTCTGGGAAAACTATGAGGTTTTCACCCTATGTTGTGTGGACATGTGCAGTGGGTACGCGGTGCCGTCCCCCGTGCACCGTCGTGCAACAGGGAGAGATAGAGAGCATACCCGCTAGCAGCTACGAGAGCACTATAGTGCACTGCGTTTTCCCCGGGCAAGAGAGGCTAGCCCCAGCGTGCTCTGTGCTGACGACCCCTGCTGTAGACCGTCCCCGACGACTGTGAAAAGGACGGAAATTATACCACTTAGTCTACATCCTGTATTTACGGGAGCCTAAGTACTGTAATTAATTTTATGCTCGACCATGCCGAAATGTAGTAATTATACACCTGGTAGCAGACCTTTAATGCATGTCATTAAAGTACACCTACTCATTAAAGGTCAGGTCTTTCAGCCAATGACGACTCAGGTTACAACTGTTCAGCCAATGACAGGTCAGCTTTCTACCGTTATAAAACCGCAAGTATCGATTATTCTCGGATATGCAATCGAAAGAGAATTAGCGAAAAATCACGGAGGCTGGAAATCCAATACTGTCGCAGAAGGTTATGTTCTGTTACTATAATAATTAGCGTTAATTGTAAATAATATTCAAATAAATTCAATTTGTCATCTCGTTTTTCAATGTCTAATTTAATTTCAATGTTATCTTTGTAGGTTCTTATGGCCTAGCAAGGTCAATGTGAACATATGTTCCTCGGAAAAAATCAATACTTTCGCGTCTGCGCACATCTCACAACATACGGGACATTGGTCAAGGTCAGATACAAAGAAAATTAATAATATCAAGTTAGAAATATGGTCGAGCATAAAAAGTCGTATGAAACTCGCCTATAATTGTAATTAAGAAGCTCGTATGAAAATTATGAAACTCGCTTGCGCTCGTTTCATAAATATCCATATTCGCTTCTTAATTACCTTCATTATAGGCTCGTTGCATAATGTACTATTAAGGGATTTATTATCTGATATATTTCAAAACAAAAAGGTTTAATAAACTTTTGCTCGTTTTTGCTTTCTTTTCGAGAGAAGAATTGTTTCATATGAAACATTTCATGGCATGTTTTGGGAAAGTCATTTATTTAATTCCCAATATGCTCGGCCAATTTAAGAGAGCAGTGCATTATTATAAGAAATTATTGAAATAATTTCAGTTTTATCCTTCAAATATGCAGAAATTTAATCTGAACAAATGCATATTCAAATTATTTTTTACAATGAAAACGCAGGATAGACGCAAGGAAATTAGTCCAAAACATCACACTTAATAATATGGTCATAATGATGTTAAAGTACACGGTGGCCTAAAAGTCATTACCTATTATCCAACTTATATTATAATTTCAATCTCCCCATGGACTCAAATGCATTTTAATATCATCTTCCCATCTATGTCTCGGCCTTCCCAAAGGTCTTTTTCTCTCCGGCCTCCCAACTGACACTCTATATGCATTTCTGGATTCGCCCATGCCCTGCCCATCTCAAACGTCTGGATTTAATGTTCCTAATTATGTCAGGTGAAGAATACAATGCGTACAGTTCTGCGTTGTGTAACTTTCTCTATTTTCCTGTAACTTCATTCCTCTTAGCCCCAAATATTTTCCTAAGCAAATTATTCTCGAACACCCTTAATCTCTGTTTCTGTCTCAAAGTGAGAGTCGTATGATATATTTTATATAAATCTCAAGTGAACAGTTTAGGCATTGAATTTTACCTTTATTCATATTAACAAAATAGCCTTGTTCCCATGTATCTTGGAAACTGAAATGAAACCAATTCCACCACTTTACACACTCCTGATTAGAACGCTATGGTACTGAGTTCAAACTCTGCTTGCTGCACGTACACGGAGACAGGCAGAATATTTGTGGAGGAGTGATGTATACAGTGCCCACGAGGGAACATTTTGCCCATCCCTGGTCTATTCTATAATATGAGAGTTGCTGTCGGCGTAGGAGAATGGAGAAAGTTACAAAGCACAGAACTTCACGCATTGTATTCTTCACCTAACATAATTAGGAACTTAAAATCCAGACGTTTGAGATGTGCAGGGCATGTAGCACGTATGGGCGAATCCAGATATGCATATAGATTGTTAGTTGGGAGACCGGAGGGAAAAAGACCTTTAGGGAGGCCGAGACGTAGATGGGAGGATAATATTAAAATGGATTTGAGGGATGTGGGGTGTGATGATAGAGACTGGTTTAATATTGCACAGGATAGGGACCGATGGCGGGCTTATGTGAGGGCAGCAATGAACCTTCGGGTTCCTTAAAAGCCATTTGTAAGTAAGTACATAAGTAAGTAGGATATTAATGTCGTATACGATAGATGAATGTTGAGAAAAGGCGAAGTATATACAGGAAAAAAGAGTAATGTCCTCGCAAATAAATTAAATCATTCCTTGTTCGCCCATTATCTTTTCATGGAGTATATTAAAAGTATATTAAAACTTGTAAGGTGATCTTATTCAAGATTTATGTATTAGTGTGCCACTTTAAGGTAATATTTAGAACATTGTTTTGTGTTAAAAGTTCTGTTGCTCTTAATGTCGTTCGATAGAATAACGTACAGAATAATAAACAACAACTTACTTTAAGCACGTTCTGACTATATCTCCAGGGCTTTTCTTTGTACTTGGGAAGGAGATGTTCGGAGTGTGGTAGACTTGCTCTCTTCCTCTTCCTCTTTCTTTATCTGTCCTCACGTGTCACGATGTCTGAGAGCTGTATAGGTATAGTACAAGTCTGACTGAGGAATGAACAGCAAAAGAATATTTCTGTGAAGAAAAACGTCTAGTCGCCAACAAGATATCTGTACAACACACTTTAATAATTTCTTTTATTAATTCTGCGATCTTGCTTTCTGAATTTTCTTCCTTTGTATGTTTGTAAAATAATGTAATGCACCTGAATATACAATTAAGTTTCGTGAATTGCCATAATTTCACACAAGATAATTCCATTACCTTTTAGTGTATGTTAACTTAGAATAACAAAATCAGACAAAATCTTTCCTTAAAAAAAGTAACCAGATTTCATTAGACATATGAATTTTCTTCCTTTGTATGTTTGTAAAATAGTGTAGTGCACCTGAATATACAATTAAGTTTCGTGAATTGCCATAATTTCACATAAGATAATTCCATTACCTCCAGTGTATGTTAACTTAGAATAACAAAATCAGACAGAATCTTTCCTTAAAAAAAGTAACCAAAACGCATTAAGTTACGAACGCAATTACGACTGTGTTATGTAAATTCAGGGGAATGGAAGATGAAGAGTGCAGTTTCCTTGCCTCAACATAAAAACATTGCCACAGTAGGGCACAAAATAAATGTTCACGTTTACAGATATTATATAATGCATTTCTAGTACAGAAAATAATTACCTAACATTACACGTTTCAATTTACATTATACTAAAATGTTTTAGCGATCTGAAACAATTAAGCTTATTTGTATGTGTGAAAAGAAAAGGAAAAGTAATAATTGATATACGCTACATAAAATGCTATTTTTCATAAAACATTGCACCGAATTACAAGGTACATTCACAATATATCAAAAGAAAAGCATATACAAATTTTATTCAAAATAAATTTTCTCAAGGAACTTTGCGAAAAATATTTATTTTCGAACTTGTTGAAAGGTATGTTGACATATACCAACATTAGGCCTTGATGAATTTCTTTTTTTATTTTCTGTCTGATTTTTATGTTGAAGGGCTGTTTTGACTGTGCAATAGAATATTTTCTATGTGCCTTTTGCTTTTACAGTGTTTATTCTAAGAATAGATTTGTCATATATTTTTTTGCACAATTTGCAAAATACAGTGTTTTTTTCCTTCAATAAGAAAATATTACTTTCCGAACTTCTCCATAAGTTCGTTCCTCAGTATTGTAATTATGAAATAGCGAAATTAACACTAACACAAATATTTATTTATTTATTTATTTATTTATTTATTTAAATATTTATTTATTTTGCTAATAATTGTAACATAATAGTACATTATGCAACGAGCCTATAATGAAGGTAATTAAGAAGTGAGTATGGATATTTATGAAACGAGCGCAAGCGAGTTTCATAATTTTCATAGGAGCTTCTTAATTACCATTATAGGCGAGTTTCATACGACTTTTTATGCTCGACCATATTTCTAACTTGATATTATTAATTTTATTGTATCTGACCTGGAGCAATGTCCCGTATGTTGTGAGATGTGCGCAGACGCGAAAGTATTGATTTTTTCCGAGGAACAGATGTTCACATTGACCTTGCTAGGCCATAAGAACCTACAGAGATAACATTGAAATTAAATTAGACATTGAAAAACGAGATGACAAATTGAATTTATTTGAATATTATTTACAATTAATGCTAATTATTATAGTAACAGAACATAACCTTATGCGACAGTATTGGATTTCCAGCCTCCGTGACTTTTCGCTAATTCTCTTTCGATTGCATATCCGAGAATAATCGATACTTGCGGTTTTATAACGGTAGAAAGCTGACCTGTCATTGGCTGAACAGTTGTAACCTGAGTCGTCATTGGCTGAAAGACCTGACCTTTAATGAGTAGGTGTATTTTAATGACATGCGTTAAAGGTCTGCTACCAGGTGTATAATTACTACATTTCGGCATGGTCGAGCATAAAATATAATATAAACATAAAAACTTTAGCTCGCCCCAGAAAGAGTAGAACTCGTGCTCAGGGGCGGATTCCTAAAAAATAAATAATTAATAATTAAATAAATCAAATACGGTACTAAGAATATACGTGTTTTTTCGCAGGATCTCGAGTACATATGGTACGTATGGTGTTCGTACGGACCCACGCTAAGCAGGAATAAGAAAGATAGTAGTGGACTTTGTTACGAAACCAACTGTACTCTCGCAGTTCCACCCCAACCCACGGGTCATGACGTTATTTATACTCCATGAATTCCAGACTTCAGTCTGGTGATTCGGTGACCCTAGACCGAGGTCTGATATAATTAGTATTATGAAATAATTTTTGGCTCATATTTTTCTTTCTTCCTTAATTTTATTTTTTTGTCTTTATTAAAGAGTGATCCTGGAGGATACTGGTATTTTTAAAATCAAACTTAACTACCTAACAGTTTTTGTAACTTGCAGTAAGTTGTAATATTTCATATCGTCTTGCTAAAACCGCCACTTTTGTATCTTATGGAATTTTTGACAATTAAGATTTTATTTTAATGCCTAAAATAATATTTTAGAACATATTATAATATTTCTGTGACACATTTTGGCGTTTTAAAATCAGTTTTTTAAACATAAAAATCTGAGATCTAGGCTCATGGGACTATAACATGAAATCACGAAATTCTGGATTAAAGCACGAATTCATACGATGATGGGCGAAGAAAATTACCATTGTTCTACAACATGGGTGTCCAAACGACTATAAAACCAGGAGATATTGCACGTCAAGCATGCTCTGCTAAGGTCAATAACTTTCGAAAGAAAATAGGAAAAACGATCTTAAAGAATATGCGCTGCGGGTTGCTTACTCCAGAGGTTAGCTCGTACGAGTTGCAATTGGACATAGGGAGAGCTCTATTTGTCTCACGCGGTGAGCTACTCCGCGTAAGAGTGGAATTGTTCACTTGGTTCACATTCTGCACAATTAGGTATTGTTCGCTTGTTTCTGTCGCACTGGTTTTAGTAGCTGTTCACTTGTCTTCTTAGGTTTTTCCAGTCTTCCCAATGTCTTGCTCTGCTTGACCAATGGCTTCCTACTCGTTCACTGAAGAGGTCAGCCCATCTTCGTCTTGGTCTTCCGGGTGATCTCTTGCCAATGCGGGGATCCCATAGTGTGACTTTTTCCGTCCATCTTCCGTCTCTAAGTCGTGCAACATGGCCTCCCCACTTCCATTTGGTGTTGGTGGCTTGCAGTGCTGGATCTTTAATTGCTGACATCTTTTGTAGCACTTCGTTTAGAACTCTGTCCCTCAGTGATAAGCCTAATATCCTTCTCAACATCTTCCTTTGGCATATTTGGAGACTGTTACGAAGTTTGGCAGTAAAGACCATGTCTGGCACCCATATAAAAGTACAGGAGTTACGCAGGTCTCCAATATTTCTACTCTGAGTTTCTTGCTGAGTGTTCCCTCCAGTACGATGAACTTGAGAATCCAGAATGCCTTCCGCGCGAGAGAAATCCTTCGTTTTATTTCCTTCTCTGTCTTCTGATGAAAGGAGACTAGCTGTCCTAGGTATACGTATTCAGATACGTATTGTATTTCTGCACCATCAATTATTACGGGTGACTCCGGCCCGTTCGACATTACGTGTGTCTTGGTCATATTCATCAGGAGGCCTGCTGATCTGCTGGCGTCGCATAAATCTTGGAGCATTGACTGCAGTTCTCTGGGTGATTTGGCGAACAATACGACGTCATCAACAAACCTTAGATTATTTAGTCTGCTACCGTTGATGTTTATTCGACAATTCCTGTTCCAGTTCAGTTTGCGAAAAATGTTTTCCAGTACACTTGTGAATAATTTTGGGGAAATTGGGTCTCCTTGTCGCACTCCTCTTTTGAGACCGAATGTTCGTCCTTCGATCTCGGTTTTCACTTTGGCACAGCTTTGATTATACAGTTTATTTAGTATCGTGATGTATTTGTTGTCGACTCCCTGCGTATGTAGTGCTTGCATTATACTCGAATGTTCAATCGAGTCGAAAGCTTTGCTGTAGTCTACAAAGGCCAGGTATACTGTTAAATAAAATTCTTCAGCCTTTTCCATGATCTGGCTTACGGTTTGAAGATGGTCTACCGTGCTGTACCACGTTCCAAAAATATGTTCGCGTTTTCCAGTGACGAAAGAGCTTTCAATATTGAATCATTTTTGCACAGGTACTGTCGTCCATTTGCCTACGTATTATCCCGATTTCCCCCACCAGATTTTATTCGCCAGCTAGTGGCTGGGCTGTCTTAGCTCTTTTCTGAGCACATTAACTTCTGTTAGGAATTGGACGCCTACATAATATTATACAACTGTTTAAAATAACTTAAATAAAAGGGCCTCGTTAAGTAAATAATTGTCACGTGATTTCCTTCTTTTCTACGACCCTACGACATAACCACTTGGACGGACAGTAGATAGTATGTCTGTAATTTTATCTTTTCGACTCGGGCAGAAGTGAAGATTGAATTTACAGTACGTAAGGTACTCTTTTATAGAGTAGGTACAGAATTATTTCAACATGAGTTACTAGTACGAAGGACGAAACTGGTAATTGGGATTAGATACAATAGTCTATAGTGCACATTAGAACTGAAACCTGTATCGAAATGAACGGCTACTATTTTCAAAACTGTGTTTAAATATTAAAATTATGATTATTTTTCAATTAAACTTCATTGTCTATATTGTACGCTAATGTGCTGTAGACAGTATAATGTACACTGCATAATGAATACGTCCACATGGACTGCTCAGGTCTGAGTAAAAACACTCATTGTTAATACTGTACTGTATTTTGATTAAACAAAAACCTAACGACAATGATCCAACTCAAAAGCGTGATATTTCCTAGTTTACGTAAATGGATGAACTACTTTTCTTCCCTCCTATACCTAGTAAAGTGATTTGCTTGTATATTACGACAGTATCATCGAACTCCAGTCATGGAAGGAGGTAGCAAACGTTGATCCAAAGGTATAGCCAAGTTAATATTAAAAATGTTTGTAAAAATAGAATGATGTCCCTGTACAATCTTATCAGATTTTCTTATTCTTTATACTTAGATATTTTGCTGTATTTATGAAATTGTTCTTAGCATTTTCAAATTCGAATATATCTAATGGTGTTTAAACATTATCTTTTATTAAACTGTACACCCGGTTTTGTTATTACATTTTCATTTTTGACTTAAAATTATTTCTTTTGCCTTATACTGATCAATAAATAATTAATTAAATAGGCCTATGTCGTAGTCTGAAAGGCAGCAGTTCGTGCATAAGATCAACAACCCCTCCAGTAAGTTAATTCTGAGTAACGGTAAACTTTATACTTGGAAAGTTTTCACTAAGATAAACATGTACTGTCTTTTAACTTCGTGCGAACTTTCATTGTTAAACAATCAGTGGACTGTGCATTGTTTGGAAGTTGCGTAATGACGTGAACATTGCGTCTGTGGTGGTCAATAGAACAAACTAGACACAAAGGCTATGGTTGTCGCAGCTCAGTGACAGCCACAACTTTAATGTGGAATTGTTAATACTTCATACACTTTCTAATGTTCCACTGTAGCGTTTTGATGAACCTTGCATATACAGATTGGACGTGATATGACTGTGCAGGTTGAAGGGGAAATAGACACATTAAAACTAGTAAAAATATATATTATGCCTTTTTGCAATTAAGTAAATGGTTTATTAGAAAATTAGGCTGGGAGTCTGCGTGGTTTGGCAAAAGCATGTCTACGGCTCACATACGAAAGCACGCACACACTTGGTCTGAACAGCTGAGTTCCGTCCCTTAGGCCCAATTGTATAAAACTCCCTGAATAAAGATCAACTTTGATCGTAGATCGAAAAGTAAACCGAGTTCAGACACTTCTTCTATTGTATAAAACTTTTCTGCGATCAAATTACCTTGGTTCAAATGCAATCTAACTTCACGTGAAAAGGATTTGGCAACATCGCATAAACAGGTGAAATACGTGATGCGCGGACCATGTTATACAGGTTTGTTCAGTGTTGCCAATCTAGCGATTTTAACTCTTTTTCAACAACAATTTCTTTTAACTTTTATATTGCACCCCATAGTGACAAAATTTAATCTTTCTTTGTTGATAATGAGAAATCTAGCGACTTTACAACTACTTTTTCGCGACTTTCCGTATTACACTCTGTTGGAGACACTGTTTTTTTTTTTGCAATGTAAATAATGGCGGACAATAAGAAGAAGATTGACTGTTCTCAAAGTTATCATGTTATGGTGTTTGATACTGCTAAACATAATAAAGCTTTACAAAACGACAATTTTCGTTTAGTAATACAGTTAATTGAACATTTATGAATGTACCTATCCTATCCATTAATAATTAATGGTTGTTATAAACATAATATAATTATAGGTTATGTTATTTGATACTGCTGAACACGATAGAGCCTTATAAAATATAAGATTGTTTGTGTATTAAGGCAAGAAATTGAAAGAAATATATATAAATGTACCCAACATATCTTTTAATATTAATAATAATGGATATTTTATTTGCACAATCTGTCACTCATATATTTCAAACGGAAAAGAAATAACTGAACTTGGATCATCTAACTTAATCGGAGAAATTTCTTCAGTCAAAGTTGACTTTAGTTTGAGACAAATTAATCTCATATTAGACTTTATACAACACAAAATTCCAAGTTCAGCTGAAACAAGGCTCAATTTAACCTCTGACCTAAGATTAAATGGTTTATAAAATAAGGGCCTTAGTCACCCAGTAGGGTTACCAGATTTCCTATTGACGAGAAAATAACGTTAATGTGTTAATCATTTTATATAATTTGAAAGAAAACCGTTCATTTTACTGAAAAACTGCAAAGTAATAAACCATTCCTTACCAGCTTCTCTAATGATGAGAGTACAAATCAGAATCGTACGGAGAACACTTATCTAGTAAAGAGAACAGTTTTAACATCTAGGGTAAAATTATTTATTTCTTACAAAAGTATTCATTTGAGACTAAAATGGTATTAGATATTTTTGTTTTACTCTAAGGAATAAACTGTTAAAATCTCCAGTTATATTACTTCCACTCTGTATAGGAAATTTAGAGATTTTTGTACTTTACATGAAATGTTAAATGTTATGTTTTATTTAACGACGCTCGCAACTGCAGAGGTTATATCAGCGTCGCCGGATGTGCCGGAATGTTATCCCACAGGAGTTCTTTTACATGCCAGTAAATCTACTAACATGAGCCTGTAGCATTTAAGCACACTTAAATGCCATCGACCTGGCCCAGGATCGAACCCGCAACTTTGGGCAGCGCTATAGCAACCCGCCAACTAGGTCGACACTTTACATGACAGATAATAGATTTTATAAATAAATAAATATAATGAAAAATTGTTTAATGATATTTTTTATAATTTGTTTCATTAATATCAAACCTTCACATATTTTTTGAAACTATATTAGTTAAACCGTTAAGTGTTATAATTTAAACAAGTTATGTACATATGACGACGGGTCCCGTTTCGACACCCGTTCGGTGTGGTGTCATCTTCAGTGTCCTACGAACTACTGTTGTTCCTGCTGAACTTTAATTCCGGCGTTTGCGTTCGTCAGTTGTAGGGGTGGGCGTGTGTTGCTCTAATGATGCGGATGGTTGTTTGTGCGTCATGTATTATGTCGAATAATGTGTGGGTATTGAACTGTATGCTAATTGTGTATTAAGTATATGTTGTGGGTGTGTTATTGTGTGCTTTTATATTTCGTATTGTTCTAATATGTTTAACTGTGGACTTTTTGGTGTGATGTGCTGTATTTCCATATCTGTTTCTGTGTTGTTGTAGTCGTGATTGTTGTTGGTAATATGTTCTGCGTAATTTCATGTGATGTAGAGTTTGGTTATAGATTTAATGTGTTCATTGTATCTTGTTTGAAAGGATCTTCTTGTCTGTCCTATGTAAAAATCTGGGCAACGCTTTCATTTTAAACACCAGTTGAATTATATTTATTTATGTGTTTGATGTGATTTCTTTGTGTTGTGTTATTTATTTTATATGCTATCTTGTATTTTAGTTTTCTGAATGAAGTTGCGATTTTGTATCTATTGGTGTTATGATATGTTAATGTTACGTATTTATTCTCGCGTAGTGTTTGCGTTGGTTTGTTCTGTTTTTGTTTTGCCTTTTTTATTAGAGTGTCTATTATGTTCGGGTTGTATCCGTTGTCTTGTGCTATATATTTTATTCTTTTTAGTTCTTTAGTGTAGTTGTCATTTTTCATAAGTATGTTTATTAATTTGTGTGTCATGGTACGGAAAACTGCGTGTTTATGTTGTATGGGATGGTTTGATGAATTGTATATGTGTGTTGTGATTGTGGTGAGTTTCCTGTATATCTTGAATTCGTGTCTATTATTTGTTTTGCTTATAGTGATGTCTAAGAAGTTTGTTTGGTTATGTTCTGTTTCTATTGTATACTTCAATTTGGGATATATTTTGTTGAGTTGTTGATGTAAGTTCTCTATTTGTCTTCTATTGACATTATATAAGACTATTATGTCATCTACGTATCGATGCCAATACATTATTTCCTCCGCGTGTTTTGTTGTTGTCAGTGTTTAGTATGTGTGTTTGCTCTATATTATGTATGAAACTTTCGGCTAATAATCTTGATGTAGGTGAATTCAGTCGGCGTAATATTTATTGTAATGTGTGAAATAATTTTGTTTTGTGATCATCTCTGTAATGTGTATAATTTCGTCAATGTGAGGCTTTGGTATGTTGTATTTGTCGAAGTATTTCATGTGTTTCTGTTACTGGTATGTTTGTACATAGATTTTCAATGTTAAATGATGCTAATGCTCTGTTGTGTGGAATGTGTTTGTGTTTGATTTTAATTAAGATTACCTGGAACAGCAATAGTTCGAAGGACACTGAAGATCACACCACACAGGTGTCGAAACGGAACCCGTCTGTCGTAGGTACCTAACCTGTTTAAATTATAACACTTCTAACGGTTCAACTAATATAGATTCAAGTTTTAAACAAGTGTTAACGTGAACAAGAAACAATAATACATATTTTTATAGAATACATAAATTGTTACCCTAAATGCCTTCATTATTTCATCTTCAAGTGGTTACAGGTAAATAATGTACGAATTGAAGTAATATTCAGTAGAAACCTTTCATAAACCATCACTGTCCCTATTATTTCAATAAAAATTATGTATACCTGATATATTATTGGGCACATCGCACTCCCACGAAAATACTGTCTTATGTCGAAAATCACATATTACTTCTGTAAATTTTTTCCTACAGTGTTTTACTGGTTGGAGGAATGAAATTGTAATATTAAAGTAGTAAATTATCAGAGCTTTTATACCTATTTATTAAAATATTTGTAGATCAGTATTTCACTAGGCATAGCATATCTTTAAAAATCACAATTTTCTCGTTACGACACTATTTTTACTGGAATTGCGACATGTAATATATCAATTATAAGCACTGGATTTCGAAAAGAACAATGGTTTTGTCTGTTAAATTAGAATACCTACAGAAATAATTTAAACTCATCATTAATGCAACATCATTTAATTTTGAATAACACATTCAGCATACATTTTAAAGCGTTAGCAAGAAACTTGAATGCTATTTGCATCTCATTTCTGCTTGCATAATGACAGTGCTGCATTAAGTTACAAACAAAGATGTTGACGATGGTGCAGCAGAGGTTCTTCCCAGTGATAGATTACACGGACGCAGTCATCTATGTTTCTTATTCCATGTCACGAGCCAAAAAGTTACATCAGCATGAAAACTTCTCTAGGAAAATACGTTTCAAAAATGAATTTATTTCATAAAATCTCACACTGTTTAGTATGTAATGTTGAGGTAAACAACATATGTTTATGTACAAAGAATTGCACCACACATCAGCTTCTTCTTCTTCTTCTTCAGGTACTATATCCAATGGCCTTGACTATGACTATGTGGCTAATATTCATATTGATATCTTACTTTATACATTTCAGAATATTATGGAAACTGCGATTCCTAAGTCATTACATAATTTCCTTTAGTGAACGAATATAAAATATTGCTATAACTGCATTCGTTTGTTTATTTAAGTAGTCAATATGTTTCTAATTAGATCGTAGGTTCTCTGGTTCAAATATAAAACAAAAGGTAAAGGTAAAAGTAGCCCCTTCATATGCCATGAAGATACTTTGGGGCATGGAGGTTGAACCACATGTTTCCTTGACTGGAAACTAGAATGAGATGACATGGTCGGCATCACGCTCCGACCGTCTTTTACCCCGGGGAAGATCCGGTACTCAGTTTTATAGGAGACAGAGTGTTCAGAATTTATAGTGGAAGTTAAATTTTAAGAACGACAATATAATAGCTCTATTTGAAATTTAAGTAAGACTTATGACATTTGCTGACAGTAAAATGTTTGGATGAGATTCATTCGAAGACAATATTCGCAACAAAATTTATTAACCATTTTTCGTACATGCAAAAATCAAGTCCTGCTAGTTATCATTACCCATAATCTCTCTATGCCATTATGATGTAATAAACTAGCTTTCTATAGTACATAACACACCTCAGAAGCGTTTTTAAACAGTAGGCGCTCACACTGTCTCAACTCAGACACTCTGTTTAGAAATCGAGTACTCAAATAGTGCAATGACTTGGAATACCTTGACAGTGCTTTTCATGATAGATGGATTGAGAGTGGTGGTCCAGTGTTCTGGCCCACTAGGTCACCTGATCCAAGTACGTTAAACTTTTTTTTTTGTGCGGACCGAAGTTTATCGCATTCCAGTTCCTTCAGCCGAAGATCTTGTGGTACGGATCATTGCTGCAGCTCATGAGTTAAGAGAAATTATTCCTGGTATGTTTGCGATAGTCAGATGATCAATAATTACGAATTGCGGAGCCTGAAACTGATCAGGAGGACTACACTTTGTACAAAATCTGCAGTAATGTGTTTTTGTTAGTTGATTGTGCACTTGCATCCTAGTGCTAATTTTTGCTTTTTGTATGTACAGTTCTAGAGCATTACTTCGATTTTTGTTACTAATTATGGTTTGTTAAAATTATAAACTAGAATTTTGTTACAAGTAAAATTAAATGTAAAGTGATAAACTGTAAGTAGTTTTCAAACAAAAATTATTAACACAATCTGTATCTTGTGAATAACACTGAACAACAAGAATTTTGCTTCAATTAAAACAATGTGTCCCTTATGGTTTTGTGTGCGTTCAATCCGAAAATGCATCTCTTTTCTTCGTATCACGTAAGGTTTTTAAGATATACTATGACTAGTGGCTTGTGCAGCAAATGCTGCAAATAAGTTCATTAGAAGTTCAAATACAATTTTTTCAGTTTTATTTTCAATGAAGCATACCAGATATTTTGAAATTTATTTCCTTCCATAATAATGAAACATACCCCTCCGAATGTTTTTTTTTTCAAAATACTTTTTCTTGAATCTACCCATCATCAGTTTTTGAGTTTCAGTGCGAAAACGCAAGTAACAATGTCAGGACGATCATTGTGTTTTTCATATGGGAATAAAACAGTAGCTATCTCAGGTCACTGTGGTTTGTAGGTGAGAGTTAAGAAAATATCAGGTTTGCCATGCTTTCCAACAATCTTGTTATAGCTGCTTCATTTTTCGTGAACTACCTTGAAACATAGAGGACAGAATGACTTTTTCCTGCTAAGAGATCTTGCTGAGGTAAACAGGAGACTACAAAATCTTATATGCTTCTCATTTTATTAGTAGTAATATATATTGGTCTTCCTTAGGAATTGTCATTTTTGCGCTTCCTCCAGACAATATTGGTCTACCAAATATTGCTGGATTAACTTATGTGACTAATGAATGTATGTTACCATATGTTGAATTGATCTAATCGTGCAGATCATGGCCTTCGTGTAATGTTGTCTATTGTAGTGTGTATTTTGTTTTATTCTGAAATGAAATTAGTTCTCAAAAGTGACGAAAGATGGATTTTAGGAAATAGGAAAATTATATAGGAAAACTAACGCTTCACTGAAAGTTACTATTTTTCTGAAAATCCTTGGATGCCAGGCTTCAAAATGACGGGTCATTCATTAAAATCCGGTCAGCTGTTTTCCCGTAATTTCCATTACCTGTTCAAATTATAGATAAGCGCTCTCCTTGCAAAGATCTAGCGCGGGTGGGGGGGGGGGAGTAGGTTGTAAACCAAAATAATAGCTAATGTATTTTATGGGTTTAGGATATATCTCCGGTTTCTTATTGTTGTTGGCATATTCCTTTGCATTTCTAATAAATAAAGAGATATTGGTCCCTTCCATTCAATAAATTCCATAACAGTTCAAAGTGAGGTCTACGCAATTAACGAACAAGGGTGTGGTTTTCAGTATTTAAAAAAGTTTACAGTTTGAGTGCAGGCAAATTAAAACAGGGCATTTTCATTGGTCCACAAATTCGCAAAGTTGTGGATGACTCATTGTGTGAGGAAAAACTTTCCGTTATAGAAAAAATGGGATGGCGCACTTTCAAAGCAAATTTTCTTGGAAATGCTAGGGCAGACATCTACATCGAACTAGTGGAAACCATATTAAGTATATATGAGAAAATGGAGGGTATAATATGCCTCTCAAAATTCACTTTTTACTTTCTCATTTCGATTTATTTTCTTCTAACCTTAGAGTAGTAAGCGACGAGCATGGGGAAAGATTTCATCAAGAAATATTCTGGAATGGAAAGGCGATATGAAGGAAGATCATCCAGCATGCTTGCAGACTATTGTTGGTTGCTTGTAAAATACAGTCCCGGGTCTAGTTATAAACGGAAGTTATCCATAAAATCCTTTTAAATGATGAGTTCAAATTCCAAGATTTTTCTGGTTATACACATGAAACCTTTTTGTTGTTGTTATGGTTTTTGTGTTTTAAATTATGTAACCCCATTTTTGAATCCAGTACACATTTTTCAAGTATTATGAGGCATTTTGAATCCCTAGTATGTTGTAATTTTGTCAGTAGCAGTGAAAAAAATAAAAGAAAAAAAAAGTTCTTTTTCTCTTAAAAAAATTCAATTAACTTTCCCCGGAAAATGGTACGTGATGGGGCAGTTTGGATTTTGAATTCAGATTTAGGGCACACATATTAGTAATATTCATCTATTTTTATTTCGGACCAATACAAAAAGTAAAAATTTGTTGTTCAGTGTAATTGGTTTCAGATCAATTGTTTACTTGGGTTTCCTTTGTAACTTCTGTTAGTTTAGCGGTTAAATTTGAATTCATTCTGTTATGACATTTACTGTGGTGTTGTGAGCTTATACTGGAAAATAAAGCGATTGAAGAGGTTATGAAGTTTAAGAGCTCAGTGGGATAAAAAGGAAGGTAGAGAGGGATTTAGATACAGGTACGTAAGACTTTAGACTTTCTTCTTGATAGCGTGTAGGAAAACGATTACATGAATACTTGCAAAGAATATTCGCTTCATTGTTACTTACACCTGTGATAGACGTGCAGAAATAAAACACAATAATAGACCAATCATCACCATGTTCTTCACTTTAAGGTTATGCATTCTGCGTGTTCCATCCTCACAGTGAATCCATCAATCTTTCTTTTTTTCTGGTCTACTCATAACTTTCCTTCCAACTAGGTTGTAGTAAAAATTAAGTTTCGGTATTCTCTGATCGTCTATTCTTTGGATATGCTCATACCATTTTTATTTGTATGTATTTCTTCGTCATATTATTGATTTTACATTAAGTTCTTTTCTGAGAGTTTTATTATTTATGTGATTAACTTTGGCAACCTTGAGCTTGTCCTCAATATGTCATTCTGTTACCCGTAAATTTACTTTGGGTTTTCTTTGTAGTGACTCAAGTCTCACTACAACAAAATAGTATTAAGACCTGCATCGCTACCTTTCTATAAAATTGAAATTCAGTTTATTTTCTTGTTTTATTTGTTAGAGTTCTATATATCGTACCACAAAATAATTGAATTGTTTATATCTGAACTGTTTCGTATATTCATTTCACATCCTAGATATCTGAAATGAGAGACCCGTTTCAAGGATGATATTTTCGATAGTATAATATTCCTTGCCCAGAAGATTACTATTTTTTCTCTTTTGATATATTATTAGTATTAATACTATACTTTTTACAGGTTTGTCATGTTATATGAAGCGTTGTAAATCATGTTCTCGTTTTTTTTATTGTAACTATATCATTCATATATAAAATAATTAGGAACCTATTTGGTTTAATTTTATTCTTAAATTAATATTTTACTTCTATTTTGAAGATGTCGTTGATATATATATGTCAAATAGGGCAGAAGAAATTGAACAACCCTGTTTCACTCTTTTGTTTGCAATAATTATAGGCTCCGCTTTAGTTTTCTTTCTCTTTATTGCAATTTTAGAATTTTCATAAATATTTCAGTTCCTTCTACGGGAGGATTTTGATATCTCTTCTTATTCATAACGTGCAATAAACCATAATTCCTTTCTATTCACTTCGTCAATAGTCTTCTTAAAATCTATGAAAGCATTATTTGCCTCTAAGTTACACAACTTATAATGTTTTAAATATAAAGACACTGTCAGTAGTAATCTACCGGAATCTTTATTCTTTGCCTACAAGGCATTCCGATATCACTGTTATTCTTTTATTTATTATTCTAGCAATTTATTTATTGAATTCAGTGAACTAATTCCTCTATAATTTTTACACTCTTTGGGATTGAATAATAATAATAATAATAATAATAATAATAATAATAATAATAATAAAAATAATAATAATAATAATAATAATAATACAGTTGATCTGTGGTACAGGTGAGGAGGCGAGACCTTGCATGTGAACTATGAGAGAGGAGAAAGAAGGAGATTCACCGGTGTAGCTCTGTCGGCTAAGGCGCTTGCCTGCCGATCCAGAGTTGCGTTCGGGTGTGGGTTCGAGTCCCGCTGGTTGGATTTTTTCCTAGATTTACCCAACTGTAAGGCAAATGTCGGGTAATCTATGGCGAATCCTCGGCCTCATCTCGCCAAATACCATCTGGCTATGACCAATTTCATGGACGCTAAATAACGTCGTCGTTGATACAGCGTCGCTAAATGAAATAAAAAGGAAGAAAGAGTTATCAGAAAGAGAGTTTGTTTCATGATGGTTAATATTATACGAATGTACCGACACTGAAGTTCATCTCAAACTGAAACATATCTTCCCCTTCTATACCCATTGATGGATTCCCGTACATTTTTCCCAATCTGTAATTCCCAATGTCTTTTTCCCAAACTGCAATTTCCCAAGACTAAAGTTCCCAGTACTTAAATTGGCCACTTTTCTCAAAAGTCATTTGCATTTGCATTCCCTTAAAATTCGAACAGTATAATATAATTTTCCGAAATTGTTTACTTATAAATGAAAGATGATCAATTACAAACAAAAGTTGTGGCCAATACATCTGAGATAATCTTGAGTTCTGTTACATCTTCTTTATACTGATTGCAATCAAGCATACTATTTCTTATTATTTCCTTTGTACAAACCCACTTTTGCTTAGGCTTTGCCTTAACAGACTGATCCAGTGACAGTTGAGTAATAGATGCTTCGGTGTCTGCTGTTCCTTTTGAAGCTCACCAGCTAGTGTCATCTTATAACAGTTTGGGATTTCTCCTGAATCTTCTAAATTAATCGGTTCTGTAGGCAGTTCTCTTCTCCTGACACGGCGTAAAGATTTCTTGAGACTCTCTCGATCTGGGAACTGGCTTAAAATTTCCGATTCAACTCTTGGAAGTTCTGTACGAAAGATTTGTGCAGGGGATATTTATTGGTGATCAGTTGCAATTCTTTTCGTTCACTGAGCCATCAATTCTGCATTGATATTTTCTTGGTTTGGAGCATGAGAATGAATACTTTCTTTCATTGTGATAATTTGTTCTTCAGCCCCTTGTGTAATTGCAGTAACTCTGCATTCCTGTCTTTGAGAGCAATACCAGTAATCGATGTCATTTTTTGTTCATCTTCTATAGTATATGTGTCCATTATGTAATAATTTCTTCCCTCCTGCAGGTGAAATTATAATCTGTGCCATAATGAAACTGGAATTTAGTATTGCACTACACCTAAATAGCATTACTATGGATACTCACTACAATATATACTTGAAAAAATGGATTGGGAGAAATGACCATTGGGGTAATTTAACAGTGGGAATATCAGATTGGGAAAATTGTCCTTGGTACAAATTTTTTTGGGAGAAATGGTCATTGGGATAATGCATAGCTGGGACTATCAGAATGGGATAAATGGTTTGGGAAAACTTTCTGGGAACGCCATTGATGATATGTCCACGGTACATGATGGTCACAGGACAGGTCTTGCCTCATTTACTGTACAGTACTGGCAAAAAAAAAATCGGACCGACCCTTGTAGCTGATTTCAGAGCCTTGTTCACTCCAGAGCACGATAGACTGGTAACTAAGACTTCCGTGGCTCGAATTGTGCCTGGGAAGGAAACTTTTTTTTGTTCCTTATTCAAATTTATTCCCAATACTTTTCAATTGCAGCGATATTTTACTACTTAATTAACTTATTATTCCCAGAACCTGAATTTTACCAGCTACCGAAAAGTATTGAGAATAAATTTGAATTAAAAAAAAAAAAAAAAAAAAAAAAAAAAAAAAAAAAAAAAATGTTTTCTTCTCAGGCAGGATTCGAACCAGGAAAGTCTTAGTTACCAGTCTATCGTGTTCTGGAGTGAACAAGGCTCAGAATTCAGCTACAAGGGTCGGTCCGGTGTTTTTTTTTTTGCCATTACTGAACAGAACTATAACGCTTTCTACAGAGGAGCTAATAAATCTCATACAGAAATGTCAAATGAGAGTGGAAGACATAGCAAAATGCATTACGAACAGAAAAGCAGACGGGAAAATTTTGATGACTGGAAGTTGGGAATAATAATAATAATAATAATAATAATAATAATATATATCGGTATATATAAAACAGAAGAAGGAATGAAAATGGCAAGACGCGACACTATTGTTATTTACCGACTTAAGGCTGGTTCACAATAAACCTGGAACGGAAACGATAACGAGAACGAGAACGGAAATATTGTTAAAATAAATGTATTTATATGTGAGCATTCACAATTAACTATTGTCTCCGCTCCCGGTTTATTGTAAACTAGCCTTTAGTGACCCTCGTAAAAGGAAGAGAGATCGCGTTAAAGAAAAATAATACTTATGAAATCTGTAAGTGGAATGGGAAGATTGGAAACATTAAAATTTAATAACGACTATAAACAGTATTTTAGAATTGAATTCTATGCCTAATATATGTACAGAAGTCCGTTTTTTATTTCTTTCTTCATGATAAGCCTACTTGAACATCTTTCGTTTCTCTCAGTTACTACAGAAATTCCGCAACTGTTCCACTCTAGTGTAATAAACAGACATTACATACCTTTCTCTTCTTCCCATGCGACACAAGTCACGTTACAAACAGTTTCCAATCTCGGAGCTTTATGGTCAGTTCGGAAATTCTAGAAATAACTTGAGCGTGACCCTCTAAATGGAGCTGACAGCAAAGCTCCGGGGTATCGTGGAAGCCCAGTTGACGGGCAGTAAGCGATGCGAGTGGGCAGAATTCAGATTATCGTCCGCTGTCTGTCACTGTTGTGCTGAACAAAAGACGGAGCGGAAATGAAGTCAAGCAAGGGAGGAGAGTGACGACTTTATCTCATCACGTGGTGCGAACTTCCAACGCTGATACGCTTCTAACGAAATTTGCATTTCACACAAAGAGACTGTAAATTGGAGCAAAGAGAGCACGACCAAACAGTAATCAGTGTCAGTTCTGAACGATGTCAATACAGCGGTGGTCGAGTTTTCAAAAGGAAACTGTATTCAGGAGTCTTCTTTGAAGCAGCAGCATCCAGATAACCACATCGTGCCTATTTATAACAAATAAACTCATTTAATAATTTGTACTAATTACGTTCTATTACAGCTTACATTCACAGTTATATTACCGGTTGTTCTGTATGGTTGTGAAACTTGGACTCTCACTTTGAGAGAGGAACAGAGATTAAGGTTGTTTGAGAATAAGATTCTTAGGAAAATATTTGGGGCTAAGAGGGATGAAATTACAGGAGAATGTAGAAAGTTAAACACAGAACTGCACGTATTGTATTCTTCATCTGACATAATTAGGAACATTAAATCCAGACGTTTGAGATGGACAGGGCATGTAGCACGTATGGGCGAATCCAGAAATGCATATAGAGTGTTAGTTGGGAGGCCGGAGGGAAAAAGACCTTTGGGGAGGCCGAAACATAGATGGGAGGATAATATTAAAGTGGATTTGAGAGAGGTGGGATATGATAGTAGAGACTGGATTAATCTTGCACAGAATAGGGACCGATGGCGGACTGATGTGAAGGCAGCAATGAAACCTCCGGGTTCCTTAAAAGCCATTTGTAAGTAAGTACTGCTTAGATTCAAATGTAAGCGTGCACATGCTCGTACATAATAATCATTGATGACTTCACGAGGGTGGATCCGGATTGGATTCTTGCACTGATTAAGTTTACGTCTTTTGTACATCCATATGATGATTGTTTAAGGGGTTACCTACAGCTAACAGCAGTAAAAATTTTGGAAATATTCAAAATTTTTCCGCTGTTACTGTATCTTGAACAATAATGAAAATTAGTATGTGTAAAACACTGTCCTTTTCTTATATGAAAGAAATATTTTTACGATTAAAAAAATATTAATTTTTTTTTTCAAAATGCAGTTCACTGTGCAGTGATGAAGCTTTCCCACATAACTAAAAAACTATCAACATTCTGTGAAGAAATTTTTTGTGTGTATTCATTCATTCATTCATTCATTCATTCATTCATTCATTCATTCATTCATTCATTCATTCATTCATTCATTCATTCATTCATTCATTCATTCATTCATTCATTCATTCCGTTCGTTCGTTCATTCATTTTATTCCATAGATCTTAAATGAGCAATGAAACTTTAAGATGTGGAACAAGTCAAAATTTTACAATATTACAATTACAATTCTTACAAATTTTTACAGTTTTACAATTTAGTAATTTTCTACAATTTTTACAATTTTGTGCAATTTTTTTTACAATATTTTGGCGAGATATAGTGAGATGAGGTGTGGTCCGAGAATTCGCCAAAATATTACCCGGCATTTGCCTTTTGGTTGGGGAAAACCTCTACAATATGATGCACGATCACTTCTCTACCTTCGATAGATTGTCTGATAAAAAATAAATTAATTAAAAATGGTCAAATATCAGTACTTTCTTCTAACAAAAAAAATATTATTTATTAAGGAATGTAGTTGAAAGAGTATGATACTGTAAACATGAATTTCAGCAATAAAATAAAAGAGAGAGAACATGAAAAAGTTAACAAGTTTATGAGTTATGAGGGGAACGCTTCATCACTGCACAGTGAACTACCATGATTATGAATTTTAAAAAAAATTATACATATATATTAATTTTTTTAAATTGTAAAATTATATATTTTTTTCATATAGTAGAGGGACAGTGTTTTACATATAACAGTTTTCATTATTGAATAAGATACAGTAATGGAGGAAAAAAATTGTTGAATATTTCCAAAAATTTTATTGCTGTAAGCTGTACCTAACCCCTTAACTAGGATGGCCCGGACGGCATTCGTGAATCCGACACTGACAGGGGGGCAGTTCTTCCTGAGCCTGCATGTGAGGTCCCATCATCTACTTGAACGCAGAGCCCAGAGTCCCAAGCCCTTAGAACCTAGGACAGCAACGGAAACTGTACCAACGCAAAACAAGTTTCACTATTACAAATGATAGAAAAAATTGAGATGAAAGTGGAATGTGTTGGTGGAATGAAAGAGGGAAACGGGTGTGTCTCGAGAGAAACCCTTTGACTCAAGATACTGAAATGGAATGTTTCTCTTTATTGTTGTATTTTCCATGCAGAGTAAGGTACTCCCACAGTATAGTATAGTATATAGAGTCACGAAGCTTAATACGTAGTAAATATGCATCCATAGATAGTTGCTGACCACTAGGATCGCTAATATCGCCTCATTACAGACAATGCGAAATAGTACCTGCACAGTCTATTGTTCCTAGCACCCTCAAAACTCAAGCTTCGTGACTGTGCATACTAGACTGTGGTATTCCATGCCACATATGTATATATATTACCATAGTCATTAAGTTCGTGGACTGGGTAGATATTGTCGCTGTGGTGCACCAGAGCGGATAATATGTCTCCGCAGTATGGTGACGTGTCAGTTATTCTCTCGTCCCAGCATGAGGCAGTTGTGTGCCGACAGTGTAAGCAGAACTACGGTCTCTGTTGTGAAGGTGATTGTTAGAATTATTTCATTGTTTGAAATGATATTCGTTGCTATGAGATGATTTCATTAATGTGAGTTTTCATAAGCATATCAAAGTTAACTCTTAATATGAAAACGGATTCAGCAGTTTGTCGTCTAAAGGAGGAGAGACTGGTAAGAGAATTTAATATAATCACTCATCGCTGAGTTACATTATGTGTGTGTGTGTGTATATATATGTATACGTATTTTATATTGGAGTGTAGGATCGTACGAATGTATGAAATGTGACAGCATTGAATAAAACTAGGAATGGAGTATTAAAGACCTTTCTAGAATATCACGGTGAGCACTTACTGTTTACTTAATAGCATATAATTGTTCAGGTTCTTGACAATTCCGTGGTTCTTAGTCATAACTAGGCTTCGTATTCCAGCTAGCTAGCAGTGCATATTCAGTACAGATTACTGTGCACTTAACTGCGGAATCCCGGCCAAATAAGTTACTCAGCTGATTGCGCTCCTAGTATAATGGCAGTTGACTTGGACATAAAACGTCAGCATATATACCTAACTTGGAGTCAGGCCAAAAGGGAAACATTGAATTTGCTCTTAATTGGTTGAGAGAAAACTCCGACAGAATCTCAACTAGGTAACTTGTCCGAACCAAGATTTGAACCCGGGCTCGCTAGTTTCATGGTCAGCCGTGGTAACACTTACTTTATAGCTGTGGACTCGAACCCATTTTACCAGGTTGTGTTTCTTCATAGGTTTTTTAAGACTATAAAGCAAATATCAGGTAGTTCCAGGGTAAAGTCTCGACCTCATTACTTTAAATATCATTTTTCTATCAACAATCGCACCGACGTTAGTTTCCCTCGTAATTGATATTGCGTCATTGTATAGCAAATTAAAAGCACATGTTCAACCTGTTCTCTTGGAATATATTTCCTCTAAAGTTGTTGTCGTATAATAACAATTGTGAAACAATAGTGTTGACAATAAATACAGTAATATATTATTAATCACAGAGATTTTGCGACTGTATGGTTGTTGTGTGTGTTCTTAATGCTAAATTTGTATGGAAACTACAGTTAATGTTCAGTGTAACATGGAGGTAGACTGCAAGTATTCACTCGATAATTTCTCATTATTTTAAGTCCACTTTATGCAATTTTCTTTGCGATGATCGCATCGTTATGTGGGATCCGCCCACAACCTGTGGGATCAGACTGCCGTTTGTTTCCATTAAATTTATCCCATTCACGAAATTAGTTGTTCTCGTGACTCGATGAAATTTCCGCATGATTTGTTATCAAAGGTTAGCACGCATGATGGCATATGATGCATTACCATTTTGAGAACGTGCTTACATCAAAAGCTCCTCACACTATCCCATTAAAGGTATTAAATTGCTTATCATATGCAATGCATAGTTTGAATAGTTGTATGAATAGGCCCTATTGAAGATATCAATTTTATACAATGGAAATATTTTGAAATGGAAATTTATACTTTCATCCACATGTCATTCATCACAATATTGTTTTAAATTGTATGTCCTGTGGTGGAATTTATTTTACTAAAACTTTTCATCTTGAGATGTCTGTGTAACATTTTGAAAATAAGGTGCTGGAATAATGAACACTGATCACTAGGCTTCGAGACTTCGGACCCAATAGAGCAGTTCAGTGGGAAATCCGCATAACTGCGTACTGACTATAGTGGTAAAGCGTACAGTGGGTGGGGGTACTGTAGAATGGATGCCAACAAATACGCAAAGGAAAACGCTCTGGATTTGAAGGTTCCGACGAATAAATTGGTTTTCAAACTGTGTCTGAAACTATTACACGGTTAGAAAAGTCAGAGCAAGAGATGCCGGAAGCCCTCTAATTAGTTGAGGAAATGACGCAGAGAATTAATGAGACATCAAGTACACCGGTTACTGAACGTGTAAAACAGAAGTGGAAATCAATTTTATGTAAAAAAAAAAACTGATATGGAACATTTAACACAACCGGCAAATTAGTGGACATAGTCACCCGAGAATAAAAGACTGTCTCTTTGAGACTGCAATGATGATAGGTTTTTCGTTTTGCTCCTATCACGTCATGCGACGTAGAGCGCAGCTTTTCACAGTAAAAACTGTGTTTGGAAGATTATCGAAAAAGATTTACGTTTGAGACACTGAAAATGTATCTTGTAGTACATTGCAATTCGGTACTGTAACTGCAGTTCCTAAAGACAACCAGTAGGATTAATGAAGAAATTAAAATTGGTACTTGTTTATTTCAACCATTAACACTGTGTATAATTAAACAGAAATGCTTATAAAAGACAGGTGAATAAATGCTTTTCGCATTCTTTTGACATTGTTATTGTGTAATGTATATTTACTTTCGGAATGTACATATGTGTAGGTTTCACCATACTGCCATACTCAATTCTAAATAGCAACATTGTTACCTTTCACCACCTGCAGCGAGTCAACAACCTATAGCACAACATATAATACATGCACAGCAAACTTATTGTATCGGGTCCAAAGTCTCAAAGCCTGCTGAACACATATGAGGATGCTTGCACAATTTTCCAATAAATTCAATAATTGAGCTGTTTGGACTTTTTCCATTGACTATTACACTCTTACTACGTCATACTACTTTTGACCAATAAAACGGTACGAAAGGACGTATTTCAACCAATCATGGCTGCTTATCGCACAATTTTATCGCGTCCCTAGCATTTGTTTAATTTTATCGCGTCCCTATCATTTGTTTCTTTGTTTGCCAACATTTGAAACTGTGCTGGTCTGGACGTCAAAAAAATATGTATATAAAATTACAAACCACTCCAGTCGATGCACAGCAGTTTCAAATATGACTCGCATTGGCATTCAAGAACAAGAATTAATAAAAATCACTGATCATACCTATGCATCTTCTTAAATCCGATTTACAAATAAATGAAGAGCACCATTCGGAAATCCTGAATACGTTGAATACACCATGTAGGCCTAAATCAACGAGTTCCACTTCTATTACGCACACGTCCAATATAACATCAATTGAACCACCAACCACATTCAAATTTTTAATTGTACATTCAATAATTATTCCTCTTAAATTATTCATGTTTATTTTTTATGTCATCGTCATTCATTAAAACTTTTCTAACACTTTTGTATATTAGTTAGGTTATGTTATAGCTTCTGCTATATGATATTATGGATAGTCACGTATCAGAGATTGTTTAATATTAAGATTTATTGAAAATCATCTGTCAAGTGACGTTGATTACTGGGATTCGGATAATTGAAGTGGAATGTTGCATTTTAATAAAAATGAAACTGAATCAACAAAGCCTTCTTGACTAGCAACATTGCCATCGTGTATAATAGATCGAGAACTTCTCGACGAGAAGGCATTGCTCACTACTGCCATCTAGCATGCATCTAGCGTAATATTTGTAATGTTGAGATGGTACAATAATACATTTGAAGACAGTTGTATTTTCGTAAGTCAATATTTTATTGTATTGGAATACTTCGTTACTTCTAATCTCTATATACTTTCTTCTAATCGTGTAATAGTCAATTAAATCCCACTCGAGTTTTGATTTTCTCTAGATAAATCAGAACGTCTAGTGAGATTACTGTTGATAATTTTCAAAATTGTAGCACAACGTTTCGAAGAGTGGATCTCTCTTCGTCGTCAGGTGAAAACCTAATGTAGGGATCGTTACAAACAGCTAGCCTATCTGACTGATCGACGACCATCAGGTAGGCCTAGGTGCGAAATATAAAGACGGAAGACACGATATCATGAGCTGTTGTAACATGAAATATATAGAATGGAAAGAAGAATAAAAAGAGTAATTTCGTGATTTTATTCTTCTTTTTTACTCTTCTTTTCATTCTTGTAAAGCAAAACGTCACGTATGATTCTCTGTGCATACGATCTAAAAGACTGTTTTGTTTTCATTGTTAATATTCTGCAGTTATTTATGTTTGATGTTCCATTGAAGTTTAATTTGCTGTATTGCAAATTCTGTCATGTTTTTGCTGTTATTAGCCGGCCAAGAAGTGAAATCGTATTAAATTCTGTACATAAAAAATTTTAAGTATTGTTACTTTAATTGTAGTAAGAGATGCAAACCTAGCAGAGGGGCTATATTTTATAAATCAGTGCAAATACTCGCATACGCCGATGATATATAGTGGCAAGATCTAGAAGGGCAATGGAAGATGCATTCTTGAATATAGAAAAGGCAGGAAGGAATATGGGATTGACCATTAATCAATCGAAAACTAAATACATGGCTTGTGGAAAGACAAGCCTGAAGAATATGCCATCCTCAATAATAATATGCAGATATGACTTCGAGAGAGTGGATGAATTTAAATACCTGGGATCAACAGTTACCTATTCTAATGATATTTCATATGAAATAAAGCAGAGATTAATGGCTGGCAATAGAGCTTACTTCGCCTTAAGAAAATTACTTTGTTCAAGAATTTTATCTCGTACCACAAAGGTAAATATCTATAAAACACTTACAAGACCTGTACTAGCATATGCTACTGAGACGTGGTCCCTAACAAAAAAGGACGCTGGAAATTTGGATGCCTTTGAGAGGAAGATACTCCGTAAAATAAACGGCCCAGTATTCGAGAGAGGAAGATGGAGGAGGCGATGTAATAATGAGTTGTATTCCAGCTATAAAGATCCGCCTATTAGAAGAATAGTAAAAACAGTAAGATTAAGGTGGGCTGGGCATGTGGCACGGAGGATTGACTTAGAAATTCCTAAAAGGATATTAAATTGAAATCCTAGGGGTCAAAGAAGCCGTGGACGGTCAAGAATAAGATGGTTGGATTGAGTTGAGGAAGACATAATGTAAGATGGGATATAGAAATTGGAAAGCAATTTCGCAGGATCGAAACGACTGGCGGAAAATCGTGGAAGAGGCCAAGGTTCACAATGAGCTGTAGCGCCAAGAAAGAAGAAGAAGAAGAAGAAGAAGAAGGTTACTTTAATTATTTCACGCATATGTATGCGTACTAAACAAGGTGGGGATTGATAGGCTGCTAGCTTCATTGTTTCGTTTTATGTTGGTATAAAATTCTCTTTGCATACGCCTATTGTAATATAATGAAGGCTTGTGTAAATCCCTTTTTAATAAATACTTGAAATAATAGTAATCTAGTCACTCCATCAGAAGGTTTCTCATAAACAGTTAATGCCACTAATATCACAAAACGAGTGGGTTTATAGTGTTTACGGAATATATTTCTGAACTAATTAATCCGCTTTTAAAAAAACTGACAGAATGGAGTACTGATATGCTTGTTATAAATAGGTATTACAAAACATGTTTGAAGTAAATTCTCCTCATCTGTTGTCGAGCAATAATATACCGTGTCAAACACTACAAAATTTTAATCCCATAATGCCCATACGTATATGAAGTTTTAATATCTATTTCGGATTAGCCTGATAGCTGGCTTATCGGCTTTCATCAGCTATCACAATCCATGTTCTGATCACTACAATTTAAAATTAAGTGTGCAAAAGACAGAATTTGGCGTGCGTTTTATGTCAGGATCTTTCATTCGGTAAAGATAAATGAAATTAAAATAAACTGGATATTTCAAGAAAACAACGAGCACAAGCCTTATACGATAATACTTACAAAAAAATATATTTACGGGACCATTACTGTGGAAGTTGTGACGTAGGGTATAATTGATATTATATTTAAATGATAATCTACAATTATTCTAATTTCTGTGAAAGAAAATATACCATTAGATACTTACTAACAAATGGCTTTAAGGAACCCGCAGGTTCATGGCCACCCTCACATAAGCCCGCCATCGGTCCCTTTCCCTTGGCAAGATTAGTCCAGTCTTTATCATATTCCACCTCCCTCAAATCCATTTTAATATTATCCTTCCATCTACTTCTCGTCCTCCCCAAAGGTCTTATTCCCTCCGGCCTCCCAACTAAGGATCTATGTGCACTTCTGGTTTCGCCCATACGTGCTACATGCCCTGCCCATCTCAAGGGTCTGGATTTTATGTTCCTAATTATGTCAGCTGAAGAATACAATGCGTGCAGTTCTGCTTTGTGTAACTTTCTCCATTTCCTGTAACTTCATCCCTCTTAGCCCCACATATTTTCCTAAGAACCTTATTCTCATACGCCCGTACGCTCTGTTCCTCTCTCAAAATGAGAGTCCAAGTTTCACAACCACACAGAACAACAGCTTATATAAGTGTTTTATAAATTCTAACTATCAATATCTGTCGAATACAAAAAATCTTACATTCTCAAGTCTTCCCTATTTTATGCCTTCCTCTTTGTTTCCTCATATGATCCATATACCTTAATATCGTCTATCACCTGATATCTTTTTGTGCCCCGAACCTTCTCCCGTTCACCATTCCTTTCAGTGCATCCTTCAGAAGGCAGTTTCTTCTCTACCAGTGACCCAGCCAATTCCATTTCTTCTTTCGATCAGTTTCAGCATCATTCTTTCTTTACCCACTCTTTTCAACACAGCTTCGTTTCTTACTTTGTCCACTTCACACGTTCCATTCTTCTCCATATCCACATTTCAAATGCTTCTAGTTGTTTCTATTTACTTCGTCATAATATCCGTGTTTCTGCCACATACAGTGCTACACTCCACACAAAGCAATTCACCAGTCTCTCAGTTCTTTCTCCGTAGGTCCGCACAAGATGCTCCTTTTTCTATTAAAAGTTTCCTTTGCCATTACTATTCTCCTTTTGACTTCTTGGCAGCAGCTCATGTTACTGTTTATAGTACACCAAGTATTTGAAGCTGTCCACTTGCTCTACTGCTTCATTTAGGATTCGCAAGTTAATCTTCTTTCCTTTTCTTCCTTGTCTTGTTGGCATTTATCTTTATTCCATACTGCTCAAAGCTGTCATTTAGCTCTAAATAGTAGCATAATATACCTTAGTAACTCCTCCTCTTCTGCTAACAACGCCATATCATCAGCAAATCTTAGACGCTAGTATAATGTTCGTAATGTAGCCTACACTGTTATGAAATTATGCCAGTTTGTATTCGCATAGGATTTCTGTGGACATATTGTATTGCACTTTTCCTTAATGACAAACATTGTAACAAAATATATCATTGTACTGCACTTTATATCACATTATTGTAAATACTGTAGTATTAATAATAGCGGTTAAACATTCAAGGAAATGGGTTCTATTAAAGGACTAAGTAAAGCTTGATTTTATGAGGGCTAAGAAACCATTTTGCAAATATTTATCTCATATTAAATATCTGAATGACTATATTTAGAAGTTCAGTGCTATTTAACTAAATCGTTGGAAAAGCAGTCTATCTTTCTTTGGCACTCTTCAGGAAAGATTTGTAAGGCTGATTGTTAGACGTATTTCTTATTATGTTTTGACATTAATTCATTATTATCTTGGCGAAAGAGATGAAATTGGAGAAAGTTATAAGAACTGACCAACGCACTAAAATTTATAGTAGACCTGTATGTTTGTCAGTTTAAATGTGTAATGGTCGTACGTGTTAAAAGAACGACAATACTAGTTGAACAAGTTCCGGGAAATGTTTGACATTATTTTCCCAATATTGCAGTGTTGTTCGTTCGCTTGCTTGCCGACCAGCTGCACTTTATCGGATAACATCGAGATATTACTCGTGTGACGGCCATGAATTATTGTTGTCCATGTTAGACATTCCTCATAACATACATTTATGACAGTACAACAGAAACACTTCCTCTGATTAATACCCGAAATGACTATAACGTTACATGTCATATTTCCTGTATATCTGAAGTTTTGTAACGGGATGATCAATTTCTTTTTTTTCGTCATTTTAAAGGAAGAAATTAGCAAAAATATAATTCTGGTATAATGTAGAAAATATTTTAAATAAAATCAGGATATAGAAGAATAACTCGAGGATCAATGAAGAAGGTATAAATCCGAACAGACTACCAAATATGAGGAGAATTGAACGAAAATGCACGAAAATACTATAAAATGGAAAGCAGCATTTAATTAATCGGTGCTTTTTGAACCAAACGGCGTATTTTGAGACGAACTTTAGGACTATGTAGATAGCGAGGAAGCAATATTTTAAGAAATTCAAGAGCATAGATTGATTCATCGCCTTTAAAATAGGGGGAAATCCGTAAGAAAGTCAAGACAGGCTTAACGCATTTTGATTCGACACGCCTTATATAATTCTGATTTTATAAAACGACCATGAAAGAGGCACAGAACACCATAATAATTACAGAAGTTAAGAGCTGTAATATTATACATCTCGCCAACTCATTAAGACGGCAGGAAAAACACATTGATAAAACATTTCATTGCAGTTTCATAATTGCCAAATAAATTAAAAAATTAGGAACTCGATACATATAATAATTTTGTCTTGTTTTGGGTTATCCTACGTCTCTTTATCGTTTGATAACTTCGAAACCGTAGCAATAAAAACGGAAATCCTAAAAGCGCATGTTCATACCTTACAGTAGCGAGCATAAATGGAAAATGCATTTTCAACGATTTTCTTATAAATACAGGGTTGTTACTGTTCTCTGATAACGAATTTGAATGACATCATGTGCGTCAGGAATCACACCAACAGCTGAATTGCGGCGAGAGATGACAGACCAGTAGTGAGTGATTTCATAATCAGAGTGCACGGTGTATCACAGTAGCAATGCCCAAGAAAATAGAGACTTTTTGGGAGGGGTACATAACTTTATCCGATGTCCAGTACAGTTATCTGAAAATCATAGGAGCCTGCAAAAAACGTGGTTTCGTTATTTCCAAGAAAGGCATCTTGTGTGTACCTAATAAGACTGGCAAAGCTCGGATGTGATAATTCCATAGCGGAAAAAGCAAGCAAATCCACCCCCTGTCACAAGTCGCCGCACCTCACGAGATGATTAAAATAATTCCATTCCAGCTTTACCAATCTTGTTAAGTATACAGAAGATGCCTTTCTTGGAAATAACGAAACCTCGTTTATTGCAGGCTTCTTTTATTTTCACTTAACTGTACTTGGCATTGGAAAGGGTCGTAATGTACTATTCCCAGAAAGGCTCGATTTTCTTGGGAATTTCTGTTGTGAGTCGCGCTGCACTCTATGAGATCACTCACTACTGGTCTGTCACCTCGCGCCACAGTTCCGCTGTCGTGTGACTCCCGACGCACATGTCATTCAAGTTCGTTGTCAGAGATCGGAAACAACCCTGTACTTTTATACGAGTACATTATGAAATTAATTTAATGCATCAACAGGGACTCCGGGACAAATGTATTCAGATTTGATTAATTAATTTATCTATCATAGTTAAAAGAAATAGCCATTTTTATAATTTACGAGTTTTCATATTTTCAACTTAATGAATTTCTCTAAGCGATCGGAAAAAATGGATACTTGTTTTATCGTTGAATCATTTTGAAGAGATTTAATTCTTTCATTTATAATATTACAAAAGCGATTCCCTTATAGAGATGCAAACCACAGTGGAAAAAAGTTACATTTTTAAGGGTTGGTAAAATAGTGTTTCCCATAATTTGTGCACTACCTTCTGCATTTTGTTCTTTCTGCAGTACTCATCTTCAAAGAAACTTGTTTGGCCTATCCCTTACACCTAACAGATAGTGCTACAGCATAAATGTCCAATTATAACTCGTACGAGGTAACCCCTGGCGTAAGCAACTCGCAGCGCATATTCTTTAAGGTCATGTTCTACAAATCTACAGTATAGAACTCGCAACACCTCGCCATTTCAGTTAGTACTGTGCAACCAGTCGTGTTTAACATTCTTATTCCGTTGTGACTGTGAAATAAGATAAGGGGAAAAGACCTGTTGCCGAAGATATTAAGTAGCAAATAATGGGGCTACATAAGGAGGGAAAAAGCATGCACAAAATATTTGAAGCCTGTATACAGGTAAACCAAAATTTTTAAACCCCCTTACACGAGAATTTTCAAATAAAATTGTAAAAATAAAAAAGTCACAAACTGTCATAGCTGCTAAGAAAATACTGATAGAGAGAAGGTCAAGGTCTTGAAAAGTTTATATTCACACCATCAGTGATATACTTAATCAGTAGTACTCTGAGTACAGTAAAATTTAGTCAGTTTTCAGTATACTGTTTCAGCCATGTGGTCTTAAACTTTTGCTCGCTACTGTATACTCTAAGAAATATCCATCTACTCTTCTTGTGAGAACTGTTCAATCAGCTCTTGTAGAACGATAATTTAGTTTACACTATGTTATACTTATTCCTAAAATAAATTTGTCAATTATTCATTTAACTTAGTCTGTAATTAAGTTATGTTCAAAGTGGGTTAGATGACAATGAATATACAAATTTTTAATGAAATAAAAGAAATAAATAGCCCCATATCAGCTTTATATGATAAATTTCTAACAAAAATACTGATCCCATTAACAAAATAATGTTTTCTAAGTTAGAAATAATAATTTTGATTACGTATATGGATGTTGCTTCGTTTATGCAAATACATTTTTTTTTTGTGATTCAAATTTTTTGTGTTCCAGTTGAATATGTGTACAGTTCTGAGAATCTGTTATTTTCTGAGAAACTGTTGTCTCCTATTGCATTTCATTTCTGACGTCAGTTTCCAGGACAGAATCTTGAAGAAAGGAGAAGTAGCTGACATGATGATGGATTACAATCCATGAAGTATACAATCTAATTTTTCTCTCGGGTCATCCCGTCAACTTTGACATGCGATCGTTAACGTGCATAGTTCATGTTATCTCATTATGATGTTGATATAAGCAGTGCAAATATTTGTTGTGTTAACAGCTAACACATTCCCAAAATTGTCTTCTGTTATCAATTTTAATTATACTAAAATGTAATTAACACGTGAAGTATAAACGTTGGCTAAGTTTTTATTCGGATTATAAAATCATTCAAACATCTGCGAGACTGTTGAAAGTACAATCGGTTTAAATACTTTTTTCCTTATTTACGAACTAAGTCAGTAAAAGACGATGATGAATTTTTCTCTTCATAATCACATTTAAGTAAAAGTTTGCCATAATAATTTATATAATACATTTTTTATATAACTTATATAATTTGAACTGGTAATGGAAATTGAGGGAAAACGGTTGAACGGATTTTAATAAATGACCCCTCATTTTGAAGCTTGGAACTCAAAGTTTTTCAGAAAAATAGTATTTTCAGTGAAATTTCAATTTTTAAACATAATTTTCCTATTTTCCAAAATCTATCTGTCGTCAGTTTTGAGAACTACTAATTGTATTTCAGAATAAATAAAACACACACTACAGTAAACAATATTACACGCAGGCCGTGATCTGCAAGAATGCTGACATATTTAGAGCTCAAATTAAATTGGTTATTAAAAACTTAAATTACTAAAAATAATTTACAGGTTCGATTCTGTGGTGTGTAATTTTCTGGGTACAGCTGTGTATTGGATATTAAAAACTACAAAAGTTGAGGTGGTTTGATGACATTATTACTACTAGAAATGAAATATTATTGCAGTTAAAGCCATGATGTGACTATTTTTCATTAATTATACATATTAATTCTATATTGACATGAAAGTGAAACGTTTTGGGGTTGTATAAGTAGATGTAGAGAATAACGTAAATTAGATTTTGATTTCTATATTTTACTGAGTGGCGGCTATATAGTATATGTTTCTGAAAGCTATAAAACTAAACGTAAGATAATATTATTAAAAATCAAATATTTTTATAGTTATTAATCAATTGGGGTTGGATCTTTTTCATATATTTAATGGCGGTGTGGTGTAGATATTTATATGTGTGGTTCTCTTCAGTATTGGCTCGAGAGAGAGAGAGTATCTTTCATTATTATGGAAGCAAATAACTTTCAGAATGTCTGGTATTCTTCATTGAAAATAAATCTGAAAAATGTTTATTTGAACGTCTAATTAACTTAATTTACAACATTTGCTGCACAAACCACAGTTATCTAATTACAACTTTATTTTGGAAATAAAATACATAAGTAAATAAATAGACAAGCCTCTCTCAATCAAATTTTTTTAATATTAACGTTATACTTAACTTTAAAATAAATTTTGTTAAACAGATTGAGTGATATCCATCGAAACTTGATAAAATAATACAGGGTATTTAAAAAAGTATCCATATTTTAGGAGGTGATAGTATGCATCAAAACAAGAAAAAATGTCGAATAAACGTGGGTCCTACAACACATACTTTCTGAGATCTGAACACTTGTTCGTAGGAGGTGTTCAATGTGACGTTCATTTATTGCAGTTCCTCTGCCCTTCGACGTAAGGGATCACGCACTATTTGAAATTGACTGGTTCTTCTTGATAACCAAAATTCTAGGGGATTTAGGTTTGGGGAACGAGCAGGCCAAGGTGTGGGGCCTCCCCAATCAATCCAGCGGTCCTAAAGTGTCAGCGTCAGGTGTTCACACTCATTGCGGAAAAAATGTGCTGTGTGCTATCATACATGAACCACATCTGTAGTCTTTGCTGACATGGCACATAGGCTATTTCAGCAAGGTGGAAATACGTTAATAAGAAAGTCCTGATAACGATCCCCAGTTAATCTCTGTGGTAGCATGTATAGACGTTAATATATCGCCAAGAACTCCTGCCCATAAGCTGCTTGAGAATCGGTGCTGATGCCTTATTTCTTCAATAGCATGGGAATTTTCATCAGCCCAAACATGATGATTACGAAAATTCACAATACAAACTCTGCTGAACCCTGCTCATATCCGCAACCAAACTTTTGTTTTCAGTATTCCTTGCGACGTATCATTATTCCATGCCAGGGGTGTCAACTACGGTATGATTATCTGGTAGTCCTCTATATTCTAGGGCAGAAAAATGCATTGCCATGAATGAACGTCATATTGAGCACCTCCTATGAACAAGTGTTCAGATCTCAGAAAGTGTTATAGGGCCCATGTTTATTAGACATTGTTCCCTGTTTTGATGCATAATATCACCTCCCACAATGTTGGATCCTTTTTTTAACACCCTGTACAAGCCGTTTCATTTAACCCATAGTTCTGAAGACTGAACAAAGGTGCCCTCTAGCCGAGGTTTCCATACCTACAAGGAATTGAATTTACACTTATTTACCGAAAGGGGTGAGAGGAGCAATTGGTAAACTCATTGCCTCAAACGTCACTTAGTATGCAACTAAGGTATTACTAAGAAGCAAGAAAGGGGAAATTTAGCCCAGAGGCTCTGATTTCGGCTTGGAGTTGTTTAACGTGCCGAAAAACTACGACACTGGACACACGGCTTAAAGTCTCTCCCGGAGGACTTGCACTTTGCGTCCTGAAAAGTCCATTTGAACCCGCAATTCTTGAGTCTAGAGAAAAGCGCTTTACCCCTAGACAACTGATCTCTCTAAATAGGACTAGATAACAAAGATTATGAATTTCGTAGCTCAGATGGTATTCGCAATAAAGATTGATTGCGGTGCAATATAAATTCTTATTAGTAAATTATCAACCCGGGTACAGAATTGAAAATTTTTGTCCCGCATTAATTGTGAAACGTACAGTATTCTGCCGTACTATTTAGTTCGCCAAGAGCAACACACTCGTAATTAAACCCATGTTCCCTGTGGTGTTAAATATTAATAAAAACAAAATTGCTTTGATTTCACGGGTAATATTATTCTAATCGACGATTGGTGGGCAGTACACCCAATCTGTCCTTCCAGATTCCATTAACGTTATGTTAAACCCTTCGCATTAAACTTCTAATTAAGTGTCTGTTGAGATTGTTTCATAATATTACAAAATCTGATTGATAACTAACGTCCTAATGTGTAAATAAAAACGATGAAACTTGTAATGCATTATAGTTTTCTATCTCCTGAACTACTAATGATATAACTGTGATTCAAAGAACAGTACACTTCTGATGTGGTGATGGCCATAATTGTTTAAAGTGTGCTGCATTTTTTTTATAACGGTGTACACAGTGTTACCATATCTAGCGATGAGTCGCTAAATCTAGGGAATTTTGAATCAGTCTTGGCGACAAGATTTGTAAAATACGATTAGCGACTTTTCTGTTCATTTTTTATATTCTTCCACTTGAAAACGTTCAACTGAAGTCACGCACTTCTCAGTTTTAGAAGAGGCACGGGTGCATGATTGAGTAGTATAATGATTCATACGTGAAAGCCCTGATCTCATATTTGTGATCAGTGATCAGGGGTGAAAGATGCTGATTCAATGATTCTCACGGGTTAGGTTTCTCTCTCAATGCTACTGCTCCAACACCCGTAAACGGTGGCAACTTTGATTGACACGTGACGAGCCCCGAGCTGTAGCTGATGTAATCTTGGTTCTTCCCCGCAACGCGGAGATTTTCCACTCCGAACCGATCCGAGGCAAATGAGTTTCGGAATTTTGTGCCGTCAGTTGGTGTGAAGCAAATAAGACTGTAGTTTTTGCTGGTTTTAATATATTTTGATATATATTTGAAAAGTGTTGGATTTCACACAAAAAATTGTGGTCAAAGACTTCGGTGAAAATTTCCACACTTACAATTTACCAGAAAGTGTAGTGTCAATGATTGGATCAAATGCAGTGTATTCACAATCAGCTGTTTCCTCCTCAACATCACAGCCGTCAACAACACAACCAGACTCCGCAGAAGAGGGTGACGACGAGGATATTTTTCTCCGCATATGTATATTTTTCTTATTATTATTTAGTGATACTTATTATTAATTTTTAGCGACATTTCTGGGGATATTCTAACAAACTTTGGAGAGATTTAGCTACTTTTTGTTGAAAAGTTAGCGAGATTGTAGGGCGATATGTTGGCAACAATGGGTGTACATCTGGAAACAGGTTTCGCTTAGTGCGGCGCCGTTACAAAAGTGAAAAGGGAAATTTGTAGCTCGCTCGGGTTTTTAGATAAAGCACTAGTTGAGTATTGTTGGTTATAGTAACAAACCCCAATAAGAAGCGAAAATTAATTTTGAAAACATTCTACATAACCAAGAAGAAAACATTCGAGTGCATATACAATTAATTTATACAATATTTTATTTATTATTGCAATACACAGTTTTTTAAATGCAGGATGAAGTGTACCAATCACAAACTAATTAGCATGTAAGTAGGCTGCAACAATTTTCTTTCCGAAACAAAGATTCTGCTCTTAGAAATATTTGATTTATTTCATTATTATACTTTACAGTTTAATATGTATGAAAACCATTTTGAAGTTCTAAATGTGAGTTTGCTGAAATACAAGAAATAACATTCTGAATAAACAGTTTCCAACATACTTATGACATATTTCCAGCTTCGACATACATTATATATATTTTAAATTCATATAACTAATGTTGTTTAACGCCGACAGTTAACTTGATTTACGCGATTGTATACTACATATTATGGAACACCGTTATTCCATGCTAGTTTGTTATGCGTGGTGCAATACATTTGTAGCTGCTTGCTTGTGTGTTCGGAATGCAGTGATTCAGAGAAAACCTGCATCAGAAACTGGGACACTCTTGCACATTTGCATTTTCAGCAAATAGAAATACGAGACCTTATTTTGTATGAGTCTGGCTTTGAGCTGGAAGGTTTCTGCGAAATATGAAATATTAACACACTGTCCTGTGAATGCATACAGCACTTCTTCATAAGATGGTATATTTAATAGTAGTTGAATTTTGCTGCACTTTTTGGCTGTTGAAAGCATACAAGGATAAGTAATAAATATTCTTACAAATTATTTCTGATTTCACCTCTATGGTCTACAAACTATATAGTCTATACTATAATAATTGGGATTCTTAATAATTATATTGAACAATATACACATTTGCCCTTAACAGGTTTGACAGACTGTAAGTGGAACTACCGGTACAGTACGCTCACAACCTCAACGTTTCCGATGGGTGCTTATTCTAGTTGAATTATTTTGCGTATTCTTGTGCTGTATTGAAATACATGTCTAAATATTATCACTATTTTTATTTCACTCCGAGTAGTGTATGTAATATTCATTTCATTCATTCATTCATTCATTATCCTGTCCAAGTGAAGGTCTTTCACTGCAAACCCAGCATTCTCTAATCTTTCCTATTTTCTGCTTTTCTCTTTGTTCCCTCATATGATCCACATATCGTAATGTCATCTATCATCTGATATCTTCTTCTACTCCGAACTCTTATCCCGTTCACCATTCGTTCCAGTGCATTCTTCAGTAGGCAGTTTCTTCTCAGGCAGTGACCCAGCCAATTCCTTTTCCTCTTCCTGATCAGTTTCAGCATCATTCTTTCTTCACCCACTCTTTTCAACACAGCTTCATTACTTATTCTTTCTGTCCATTTCAAACATTCCATTCTTCTTCATATTCACATTTCAAATGCTACTATTCGCTTCTCTTCCCTTCGTCGTAATGTCCATGTTTCTGCCCCATACAATGCCACACTCCATACAAAGCACTTCACTAGTCTCCTCCTTAGTTATTTTTCCAGAAGTCCGCAGAAGATGATCCTTTTTCTACTAAAAGCTTCCTTGGTCATTGCTGTCCTCCTTTTGACTTCCTGGCAGCAGCTCATGTTACTGGTTACATTAAAGCCCAAGTATTTGAAGCTGTCCACTTTTTGTACTACCACATTTAGAATTTGAAATTTTATCTTCTTAATTTTCCTTCCTATGACCATGCTCTTGGTCTTATTTGCATTTATCTTCATCCCATACTGCTCACAGCTGTCATTTAGCTCTAGTAGCATATCCTTTAGTATCATTTCCTCTTCTGCTAACGATTTATCATCAGCAAATCTTATTTCAGAAACAGTATTAGCATGTGTATTTGTATGAGTTGCAGCGAATCAGGCAACATTGCCCTATCATCTCCGTCTCTGACTCTCTCCTTTCTCTTTTTTATTTTGTTAGCAAATAGGACCTATAGCTTCAGGTTTTAGCCTTAGTTTTACTTCAGTTTTCTTATCCAATATAATTAGGTTTTTATGCAACCTTGTAAATTTCGTGATCTCCCTATTCCACTAGTGTTGGGAGAATTACTATTGAAATCCCTTGTTGCCGCTTTTTAACCATACATACTGTATATGTAGTAGAATATTATGCAGTGTTTAATAGAACCAATCCTTTGTTCTGAAAGTTAATCATTTGCAATTCTCTGTTGCAGCTTATGACGTGAATCTGGCAGTGGTGAGTAGTGATGTGATTTTTTATACTTTAATGCAATTAACACATGCAAACTTTCGAGGCAGTATTTTATATCGCTATATAAATTTAGCTTACTTAATAAATGAACTACCTTAAAATATCGCTCATAAATTAGCCTAGACAATTAATGAATATCTCATTATCTACATGTTCGACCGTCAGGTCTTCTGAAAACCTAATTCAAACCTTATACGATTAACCTATGACAATTTAAACCTCATACGATTAACCCATGACAATTTAAACCTCATACGATTAACCTATGACAATTTAAACCTCATGCGATTAACCCATGACAATTTAAACCTCATACGATTAACCTATTACAATTTAAACCTCATACGATTAACCCATGACAATTTAAACCTCATACGATTAACCTATGACAATTTAAACCTCATACGATTAACCCATGACAATTTAAACCTCATACGATTAACCCATGACAATTTAAACCTCATACGATTAACCCATGACAATTTAAACCTCATACGATTAACCCATGACAATTTAAACCTCATACGATTATCCCATGACAATTTAAGTTTTATACGATTAACCTATAACAATTGGGGATATTTATATTTATGAAGGAATGAAGAAAACTTTTGTTTTCGAATTTATATTTTGAAAAGTGCAACAGCAGAGAAATTGCAGAGAAATGGGTATACCTTTGGTATTGATTATTTATTCACTCCGAATTTTGCTGATGACCAACTGATTTTCGCTTAAGATGATGGTGACCTGAAATTTATGCTTAAAAACTATGCAAAGAATATCGAGAATATGGAATGGAAATTAATATTATAAGAAACAGAATATTTGGTTGCTAATTCGAATAGTAAGTACGAAATTACTATTGATAACGAGGAACCAATTAAGCAGATAGATAAATTTAAATAATTTTGTTTAGGCACTACAGTTACAGACCGATTATTTAGTCCTGACAGCTCAGCGACGAGAAAAAGAGGGGACGTAATAGGAGGAGTGGGGAGAGTTCCAAGTAGAGATAGAGCGAGCGGTCGGTAAAGGCAAGCGAGCGAATAACCCAAACACCCCTTGGCTTAACTAAATGGACTCGCCTGTCCCACACGCACATCTCCGGCGACTGTCAGGACTAAATAATCGTACTGTACAAAGGAAGGAATTGGGTCTGCAGATATTAAAATTAGAATTGGGCAAGGAAAATTTCGGAAGCCTTGAATTTAGGAAAACTAAGATTCATATACGAAAAGCATTAGTTGAGACAGTCCATTGTTATACCTGTGAAGTATGGACTCCGAATGCTGAAAGTAGAAGAAAATTTTTTGCAGTGGAAATGGATTATTTACGAAGGAGTGCAGGAGTATCTGGGATGCAAAGAATCAGGAATGAAGAAATAAGAAGACGGATGCAGGCAGAAGAGAGAGTTCTAGATAGGATTGAAAGAAGAAAACTACGATGGTTTGGACGTCTAAGGAGGATGGATCAACAACGCTGGCCTAAAAGAATATTTGATTGGTCACCAAATGGAAGAGGAATGTGGGGTAGGCCAAGAAAAACACCAGAACGATAATCAGTGCTACGGGACTTAAGGAGATTCCTTGGAACAAACGAGGTGACGATTAGGAGTGAACATAAAGCTTTAGGTGTATTATTTAGGAGTAATTTTACATTTCATAGTCATATTAATAATATTATAAATTTGTCCTATAAAAGTTTAGGATTTGTTATGAGAAATTCTTGTAAATTTGAAGTAAAAACTATAATATTTTTGTAGGATTTCATTATTCGATCTAAATTAGAGTATGCTGCGGTTATCTGGAACCCAGTTACTAACAAATATGTTCTGTTACTAGAATAAATTCAAAATAAATTTCTAAAATGGTTATATTAAATGGTTATGCTGCAGTGCTTCAACATTTACATTTTACTAGTTCGCAAATTAGACGAAATTGTCTGTAGTAATGTCACGAGAGGTCTGAGATATGCCGATAAATCCACGAGCGAAGCGAGTGGATTTATCTGGGAAATCTCAGACCTCGAGTGACATTTATTAGGATTATTTCGTGAATAAAATAAAAATGTAAATAATATATCCCTAAAATTCGATCACAAAATGTTAATAATTGTATATTAACAAATACTTAACCTATTCAGACATTGTGAAGTCGAAATACTCATATATTCATCTGAATATCGATTATTGCAATAAAGAAATTCGATGTTATTATTCAGTAATGCCAATTGCGAAAAGCGAAATACAGGTTTAACAATGTTAATTACATGTACTGCACTCTTCTCTTATTATTATAACAAATAAATTTTCATTATCTGCTGAAATCATAATTTAATTTAACAGTAACAGTGGGGACAGCTATATACCAATGCTTATGTATTCACAGCGAGACATGTTGCTACACAGTGAAGCCATCTCTGTATAAATATGCCTAATTAAAACACGAATTTTATTACGCCATACGAAAGGCAGTTTGATCAAAGACATTATTACTATGCAAGGTCTTTGAGTTTGATATGCGATGATGTTACATAAATTTGAACGTATATTAATTGTTTAATTTCAATACAAATGTTATAGGCTACAATTTTATAGGTTATGTTACCTGTGGAAGCAGAACCAATGTCAGCTGTGCCTTGTTTCGACAGTTACTTACAATCAGTGCTACACGAAAGCATTTTTTATAGCTCGACAAACGCATTCTCGCTGTAGTGTGTAACGGAACTAGAGCTGCATCTACACAGTTCATTATTCCAATCGCGTATGCGTACAATCTGGGAAGAATATTGAAAGAATTAAGTTTAAAAGGTACGTTCAATTAAGATGCATAAAGATTTTGTGTCTACATGGTGCGCCGTTTTGAAAGTGGTCTTCACTGTGTAAATATATTAATTAATATTAAATATCAATCTTGCATTCATTGCTTTAAAGTTGAAAGAAAAGTTTAACCGTGTATTTGCATCTTAATGTATTCATGATCATCAATTTACGGGGAAACAGTTGGCGACAACGACTAAACAAAAGAACGACCATGCGATAAATTGATAGCGATAAATCTAGCTGCAGAAATTATCGCAAAGTGTGACTGTGATTAGTTGGAATTAAAAATGTCATTAGACTTCATTGGTCGAAAATGGAATGACGTCATATAAACGAAATAGTCAATATTTAAATTTTCTTTATAAAAAAAATTAACAATATGTTGGACTGTGCTGGTTTATTTTATTATACAACATTATATGCACCTAAGCTTAAAACGAAATTTCGAAATTTATTTTACATACTAAGGACAATTACGGAATCCCACAAAAATTCCCCAGTTTTACAAATGTTACAGTTATACAATAAATTACATCCTCATCCGAATATTGATATTTTCATTATGAATTTCTCTAGATACACAACTACTTGTTGTATTTTACAGAATATTGTTGTTAGTTAATGTGAAGCTACTTTCACACCTTATTTCAATTTCTTTTTTTTTCTCTTATTTCTATTTTGTTTCAGTTTTTAATAAGTGTATATTTCCTTTTCCTTGTTTATGTTTTATAAATTAATTTGTTAGTCGCGAACATTGTAATTGGGCTTTGCCTGTTATGTTCAACAATAAATAAATAAATAAATAAATAAATAAATAAATAAATAAATAAATAAATAAATAAATAAATAAATAAATAAATAAATAAATAAATAAATAAATAAATAAATAAATAAATAAATAAATAAATAAATAAATAAATAAATAAATAAATAAATAAATAAATAAATAAATAAATAAATAAATAAATAAATAAATAAATAAATAAATAAATAAATAAATAAATAAATAAATAAATAAATAAATAAATAAATAAATAAATAAATAAATAAATAAATAAATAAATAAATAAATAAATAAATAAATAAATAAATAAATAAATAAATAAATAAATAAATAAATAAATAAATAAATAAATAAATAAATAAATAAATAAATAAATAAATAAATAAATAAATAAATAAATAAATAAATAAATAAATAAATAAATAAATAAATAAATAAATAAATAAATAAATAAATAAATAAATAAATAAATAAATAAATAAATAAATAAATAAATAAATAAATAAATAAATATTTAAATAAATAAATAAATATTTAAATAAATAAATAAATATTTAAATAAATAAATAAATATTTAAATATTTAAATAAATATTTAAATAAATAAATGTAGCACTACCTGCATAATTCCGGACACTACTACTGCTGCTGCTGCTGCCAAAAAGACCTACTCCTAAAATTTAAGTCACTAGTGAGTTCAAGTGCATGTCTGTTTCACACGCTCCATTGTTCTCCATATGCATATTTCAAATGCTTCTAATCGCTTCGTCGTAATGTCCATGTTTCTGCCCCTTACAATGCCACACTTCACACAAAGCACTTCACTAGTCTCTTTCTTAGTTATTTTTCCAGATGTCCGCTGAAGATGCTCTTTTTTCTATTAAAAACTTTGTTTGTCATTGCGATTTTCATTTACACTTCCGACAGCAGTTCATGTTACTGCTTATCATATACCCTAACCATTTGAAGTTGTCAACTTGTTCTACTGCCTGATTTCGAATTCGTTCGTTTACCTTTATTTTTCTTCCGATAACCATGGTCTTCGTGTTGTCATATTACGATAATGAGAGGAAAATGCATTTTAAATTCAAACACTTAGTCACAAATTTGGTTTAGGAATTTGGACTGTGAGTTCTACTATTATGAAAATAATTAAATACGAATGACAGATAATGGATTTTTCTTTGATGGCTAATATGTGTGTCTATTAATTATAGTACTGAGGTAGACGCGACACTCGCCTACAGTTCAGAAAGTTCACCTTAAATACTAACGATAAAATATCGTATATAACTAAGGTTCGTTTAGGAAATGTTGCTATTTGCAGCAGCCTATTTTAGGCTCGGGTGAGTCAGCAATTCATAATGTATTCGAAAATATATTGTCTACATTTTGTATGTTAAACATAATAAGTTTTGATGAGTGTTTTAGTATCTCACGTACAGTAGGCCTAATATTAATTAAGCCCCTACTAGATAGTATCATATATGAATATGCAAATATGTAATATCACATGATTTTCCATGAAAACATATTATATCCTGTTAGGCGGATAAGCTTTGTGATCTCCTAAATTTGTCGCTAATGCCTTAATTAAGCGCAGATTCAAACTGAATCCATACTGTGTTGCCGTTAAACTGTTTTTTGAAATACCTGGAATTTAATTAATGATGATCCCTCTCTACACGAGGTTCAGTTTGATTCAACTTTAGCGATATTGAAAACGTAGTTGAAATATTTGATAAACAACATATGAAATTAAATAAATTATATTGCAGACATAAGTAATATCAATTTTTATACATAAAAACACTTTTGTGAGGCAATAATTTCCGATTAACTTTTCTTATTATTTGAACATCAAGAATAAGAAAGAAATATTGCAAAGTTTAGTCGATAAAATATTTAAAAAAATTACAATTAAACGTAACTTACAACTATAAGTAATAAACAGCCTATAAATTATTTACAATTTAATAGACTATAATTATCTAAATTTTTCTAATTTTTTGCTTATACGTTTTTGCGAACTATAGTTAAGTAATAATTATAATAACAATAATAATAATAATAATAATAATAATAATTTAGTAATATGCTGAGATTGCAGTATCCTTACTGTTAGTATCTTTTTCCACACCGACAAATTCTCAGTGGAAGCCTTAGCGATTTTCATCGCTGAAGTCATTAAATTCATCAGAATTCTCGGGAAGGAAATTAAGATGTGATTGGAGAAAATGGAGTTACAGGTTATGTTACAACCTATATTCTCATAAAACATCGGTTAGATATTTCACCAGTTCTTCTGATTATCACTTAAAATTGTAGTCAAGGAAATTGAATACAACGTCCTTAAATAAGTTAAGGCAACTTAATCTATTATTTCCAGCAAAAATCGAAGTGAAAGTCATAACAAGTTATTTTATTTGTGGCGCAAAGAAGTATTTGGCAAGTATGAAGGAAATATTACTGCACACATAACATTATAACAAGTTATTTAGTAAATTCAAGCGAAAAGTTGTTACGGGGTGGGATATCGATCCCGGGACAAATTTTCTTTGAATTTATTCAAGTCTGCTTCAAGGGAGTTTTACTTGAAAGCTAGATTTGCATAAGTTATTTAGTGTCTTTCTAATCATATTTTAATGCACTATTTTATAAATTTGCAAGTTTAAAAATTTTTATATTTGTAACATTGCATACTGGGCTTCCTTGATATACTCGTATGTTGTAATTACGTTATATATTACTACATATGCTTTGGAGTTACCTACAGGGAGAATTATTCAGAATAAAACCTCACAATACCGTACGTTCTATAATCGCTGATGCACTTCGATCCAAAATCTAGAGGTTCACGAGGAAGTTCATTGTATTGCTGATGATTGGAGCAATCGTAGGATCGATATCATAGCTGTAAATAGGCAGGCGAAATAATTGATACTACGATGAGATTTGAAATCTCAGCCACTCAACAATCTTAAGTGAATGAAAGGAAAGAGAAAATCTACGAGCCCACGATTCAGTACCTATCAGCAAAATACAACATTGAAAAATTCACAGTTACCGGTCTCTTCTTCGGAGCGAGAGGCACCATTCCGAAAACTTTTGTATAATGGAGGGGAAAATAGAAGCTGAAGAGACATCTTCAAGATGCTGTTGTCACCACCATAATACAGTTTTCTGTAGCGATATTTCGCCGGCATCTTTACAATATACATTCAATTTAAATTATACTAGGTTCTTAGGTTCTATTTTTTCTTCTATGTCTTAATCCCTTTTGTTTGATACATGCTTATATAATTTTTCATTTTAAATTTTATTGTGAGATATTCTGTGTCGCAGGGCAAACCCAAAATATTGGGTCACATTAATAAATTAAATTAAATTTTTTATACCACATATTTAATGAAACTCAATATTTACTATCAAAAGCCAAAATTTAGTCCTTTTTATTTAAAATTATTCTACATTCCTGCAGCAACATGTGTAAACAATGCGTTCATTATTTTGCAACTGAACCTGTTTATCTGGAAACATGAATGTTAATAAAATACCTTAGTTAAATTTATGCGTTTAATAAAATGCTCCATTCTTGAAGAAAAAGGCATGGACGGACGACCGCAGTTTTGACTTCTTCAAGAATTCGTTAAATTTCTTTCAGTTTTCTTACAAAATTACTTTTCCACAGTAAATGAAATTTTAAAATAATTTTTTCCACAAGAGATCATAAAGAGATTTCTTTCTCTCCACCTATTAGACCAGCATGACGATGGTAAGAAATGTGAGAATTAAATATAGATGCAATGTGTTAAGTATTGATTTTAAGCAGCATCCGTAACGGTTTGTATTCCTGTGACTAGCCTTGCAACGCATTGCTTATTGTACATGTAAACGCACGATGTTCATGCAACGGTGGTTTTTTAATCTGTTACCAGTATTCATGAATTCTGGACAAACATGTCAATTTAATATCAATTTAAACTGCTTTGCTTTAATCCAGAATTTCGTGTTTTCATGTTACAGTTCTGTGAGCCAGTGATAAGGAAATAACAATGTATTGGTTCGCAGAAATGACAATACTGCATATTCCATGGAAATTTCCTATGATCCGTGACGTCTGTTTTCAATTTGATATAGAATACATTTAGTAAACTATATTCGTGGATTATGCATAATATTGGTAATGCAGTATTAGCAGTAAGAACTATGCATTATTTAACGCATTTAGGTTATTGAGAGTGAAATACTGTAAATAACAGAGAATGTAATTTCAATATTCATTAGTTCTGCAGTGCTTGGGAAAAATAGCACAAGTCAGTTTCCACAAACATTTTTAATAATTTATTGACAACTTACGGAACATCTGCTCGCTTGGGAAAGGGGACATAAGTATTTCTCCCATTACAATAATTCATACAGAAGAAAATCAAATCGACATAAACCAGTGTGAAGACAGTTTTTTTGCTTCTTCTGTAAAGTTAACATTTTTGACTTGACACTTTTTCCGAGCTCTACAGAATTGAAGCTTAAATAAATTAGTTAAGTGAATTTTTATACGTGTGAAATTAATAGCCTGTTGTTTTGCCTTATTTCGGATATTAAAAGATTCGCTAAAACTGGAGAATTACCACGGTAGCTTTGAACCGTGCAGTTACGTTTACCACAAAATTTAACTAAATACACAATGTCGCCAACATAAGAACACGACGTTGGTGTGTGGCGTCGTTGGAGGGAGAAATTTGTTTCTTTTCTCTCTCTGCCTCCTTCGTTCTGAACATTACTGAGAGATAGCACCACTGTTAGCTACAAGGTGTATTTGCGCAAATATATTGCAAGTAGGTTACGTGACTTAGATGAGAGTCTCGAGACAAAACAGTTTTGCTATATTTCCTTTTTTCTCTCTCTGTCTACCTCCTTCGTTCTATTGAGAGATAGCACCACTGTTAGCGACAATGTGCATTTGCGTAAATATTGCGAGTAAATTATGACGAGTGGCTTAGATGAGAGGCTCGCGACAGAAACAGTTTTGCTGTAGCGCATGCGCGGACCTCTCATGCAGTGGCAGCGTGATCCTTACTTGAATTCATTTTCGCGTGTACATTGCAGATTAAATTATTGAGATCCCTTCTTGTTCCGGTTACAGACCTTGCATGTATGAAGGTTAGGTTTGGTTAGTTTAGGTTTTTATTAGCCAAGTCCACGCATGCGCAGACAGGCAATATGATAAGTGATATGAGGTCGAAGAATAGGAGAAGTTGGGTTAGGTTAGGTTAGGGATAGGGAAGTGACAGGAGATTTTAACATGAAGTTCATTTACATATTATGTAATATAAATGTTATTATTTTCATGTATTTGGCGAAACTTTTTAATTTTTAACATAAAATTTGATTTCATTCGTCCATGTAGTAGTTAAAATTACGTACTTAACGCTTTGGCTAACATTAACCGGAAATTTACCTTCCGTCATTTGATGATATTCCGTGAAACACGCCTTTTTTCATCTTCATTTTGTTGCGATAACCTACTTTAAGATCTTACTACATCTGAATTTTCTTTTAATGTGTTCAAAACACCGCCGTTGCACTACATAAACCTTGCACTTGACTAATGAAGTGAATTATTTAAGAATATAGTCGCGAATTTTACTACCACCATTTCGATTGTCTTCTGTTTGGCACGGCTCGGTACGGCCCGGTGACTAGTGGCCAGCGAGCAACGTCGACTATCGACATTGCTCTGCCGTGCGTATTATCCAGTTGTTCCAAAAGATTTAAATTATTTACTCGCGGGGTCGTGTATAGGCCTATAATCATTTCCAAAAATGTTTGATGTCTTAAATTTGATTTTGTATTAATATTTGGAATAGAATCATTAAGCGTTGTGTAAATATTCTAGACTTGCACCTGAAGTTCATTATTGCTATTAATGCATTTAAAGTAAAATATTTCTAATTTATTTCGAACGCGTCACACTGGAATGGTCATGTATTGAAATAAATCAGTTTTTCAGGCACAAAATTATATTCCATTATTTTTTCTTTTAAGTACTGATACAGTTAGGACTACATAACTTTCTAAGCATTTATTTTCTTAGTAAAATCAGTTAATGAGAGAGAACTAAGCGGGAGAAAAGTCCAAGAATTCACACTTTAACTTCATGAATGATAGGCAAATTAAATCTGAAAAAGCGGCATAAATTGTAGAAAGTCCGAAGTCACGACTGCTTCCTCTTATTTCACCCGCTACATCTCGCTTTGAGACAACGTTGAATAAATTTGTCATGTTACTGAAGTGAAAACTTTCTGAAGAATAGTGCACTTACGACGTATCAGCAGTTTGGAAATAATTCTAGTGTTTAAAGTGTACTGTAATTAAAGTCAAAGAACACAACTATGTATCCTCGCAGCGACATGCCGGCGAAGTAGTAGTTCAGTTAAGCGATGCAGTAGTGATGAATGAAGTGTTTATCTGTGTGCGGCTTGCACGCTATTTGCTCGTTTCTGGGAACATGCAGAGATAAATCTCTTTAAGTCGTCGCTTTCAATTGTAATATGATTCAGCAAGTCATATTATACCTCATACTTCTCACTTATAGTGAAGTGTTTTCATATTCTTTAAAATTTGGGAATGTTTGTAAGTTAGTTGTTGACACTTTCAATTAAGACTAACTGGCACCTTTCTGATAATCAGTGCAAAGATTGTTTTGAATAACTCTTTGAAATTTTCAAACGTAATTTTGTTTGAAACATATGTCAGACGCTTTGCATTTCTTAATACAGTAGAGCAGACGTCTCCAAAAGCGTACTCGCGGGTAATCCCCTGAACGGAACCGAAGCCAGTACGTAATGAGTGCGCTCCGCCTCACCCATCCCCTCCTGTACTGTACTTTAAGTTTATGCGCAAACGAAGAGCAGTGGTGGACTGCCATTATCATTGTGTTGGTCGTAGTGTTCCACGTTTCACAATGTCTTCTAATCATAGACGTAGTGCATTCAAGGATGAATAGGAAGAGAAATTTTTTTGTGTTAGTGGGGAGAATGTGAAATGCTTAATGTATTCGAAAATTCTTAAGCGTGTGTTAAAATTCAACATGTGACGACAATACTCGAGTCTTCACAAAGAATATCATAAAAATACCGGCATGTTGTTCATGTGAAAATAATATATTTTGGGACAGTCTATATAACTGTTGGTTATACATAATAATCAGTATATTACAGTATGTTTATACTGAGTTCCGCATGACAAACATATGTTTTTCGTTTAATTTTAGGTGAAATGCGTAGGCCTACAAATATTTTGATAAATATAAAACAAGAAAATACAAAAACAAATCACACACATGTCCCCAATCTTACACATAAAAGCATCTTGCTAGGTATGTGCTAGCTTGGAATATTGAAAAATCAATGAAGCCCTTTACAGAAGCATCATTTGTAAAATCATGCATACTAAAATACTGTGTCCAGAACAAAGTCAAAGTTTAAGAAAATTAAATTGTTTCCAATTACAGTTCAGAAAAGGAATTTCAAGAATGTAAATGTAATTGAATCTGAAGTCGAAACAACAATTAACCAGTTTGTAGCTTACTCACTTGCATTGGACGAAAGCACAGATATAAAATATAAATTACAAAGCTCACGTAAACATTTTCATCCGAGTAGTTAATGAACATTTTATTGTGTCTGAATGTCTTCTAGATGTAATTACAAAATACAACTGGAGAAGATCTTTTCCAGGAACTGAAAAGCACCATAGAACAGAAGAGGATGAATTTGAATGGCTTGTGTCAATAGCAACAGACGGGGCTCCAGCTTCATATACAGTATTTAAAAATAACATACAAACGTATGATATTTCTTATTCTTTTGATATTATTTGTAAACATAAGCAGACCGTTGCCGCGATCCCCCACTGATCGCTTCCATCTGTTGAGGTACGATTCTCTTCCCCTTCTCTAGCCTTACAACACACTGTGTTCGGCGGGCAGCATCGAGAGCACGAATAACGATACGCTTTTTGGAGACCTCTGCAGTAGAGCGTCTCGTTTAGGCACAGTGAAAACATAAACAAAGTGCAGGTGACGTGTCTGGGGAGGATGAGCCGCACGATAAACACAGGGATGCACAAGGTTTTAGTTACAACATTTATGGCGGAGCATTAATTGAAATTATATTTTCCAAAAACACACAAAACAAAAGAACACAAATTGCATGACGTTATCGTATACACATTTTAACAAACAAGCAATTGTAACATTGAAATAATTCAATATAACAAGTCAAATTTTGCAATTTATATGATGCTGCTTTCAAGTGGTATTTTTTACGGTCATGAATTTCATTCTCGCTGTCTTCTGTGGTCGAATTAGCAAAACTACAGTACTGTAATTTACGTTGTCACTTTAGGCCAATACACTGTAGTTTTGTTAATTCGGCCACAGAAGATTGTGATATTATATTAGTCATGACCGGTAAAATACTGCTCAGAAGCAAGAACATATAAGTAGCAAAATTTGATTTGCCATATTGAATTATTTCAACGTTACAATTGCTTGTTTGTTAAAATGTGTACATGATAACGTTTTGCAATTTGTTCTTTTGCTTTTTGTGTATTTAGAAAATATAATTTCATTTTGGAATCCGCCCCTGAGCACCAGTCCTACTCTTTCAGGGGTGGGATAAAATTTAATTTGTTTATATTATATTTTATGTTACAATTTTTAGCAAATAAATTAATTAATGCTCCGCCATAAATGTTGTAACTAAACTCTTGTGCATCCCTCGTGTTTATCGTACGACTCGTCCCCCCCCCCCACACATTACCTGCACTTTGTTTATGTTTTCACTGTACCTAAACGAGACGCTCTACTGTAGGTTCATTACTAAGCCTAGGGTAATGGGACTATTATAGTGAAGACTGAGATATTCTGAAACGTCGGAGATAGTCTCAGGCTACAATTGAAAATCTGAAGCAATTTTTCTCCAGAAGTCAATCACGTGACAGTCTAAACTCACACAATTTAAATAATTACATTTCTGAGGTGTGGGAAAATGTAAAATTGGAATTTATATTGATGATAAGATGATTGGCGGGTGTTATCACTGAAGTCCTACGGTGCTATTCATAGACATTTCGCAGCACGCGCTACGAGCGTACTTAGCTAGTCCCGGCTATCCACTGGTTACTAGTACAGAATTCAAATCATATCCTATCGCTAACACTGGTTTATGACTACGAAAATCGCTGATCATCTACCGGAAGCCCGCGCTAAAAATGTCTATGAATACGGCCCCTAAGGTTTAGCCTCGATGTATCCTGCAGCGTGGAGGAGGTAACATTACGTTTGTTTACTGCTGCGCCATGCATCAGATACGTACAGTCAATACATAACACTCTTAGCGTAGGACCTCAAGTTTCAGAAAACCCGGTCAATCTCATAGGATTTGTTCGTATGTAATAATTAGAGCCCGGATGTTAGGTAAAATGCCTTTTTAAAACCGAGTGTATGACTGAAACACCTATTAGAGATAAACACGTTTCCACACATTTGGGGACGAAAGACCCAATTTTTATTTTGCCTTTTTTTGCCTATTTTAGCTCCCGTTGCCTTTTTTAACCTTTTTACGTCGTTATTTTACATTTTATATATTTTTAATGCATTTAAAATAAACTGCACATAAATGATCTAAAAAAAGAACGGTTGTACAAATTAAAAACATATATTCACCTCACACAAATATTTGCTGAGGATCTTATTCTCCAGGAATACATATGTTTCCAAGAAGTCGTAAACTTTTCTCTCCTACCGATTCTATCTTTTATGTCACTTAACAAAGATATTTGAACAGTATAACCCTCAGTGCTCAGGTAACTTCGGGGTTTACCAGCGAAAGATAGGGGATGAGGGAAGTATTAAAACCAAGTCTCCAGGCCCCGTTACTGTTGTCGCTTGCACGTACAAGTCACGCGTACTTTGAAGTCCTTAATGCCTTCTCACACTCCTCTTTTTTGAGACAATACACAGTCGGTTTTTCCCGATCTCTGAAAGAAAATAGAGACAGTCCTTCTGAAATAAGTTGTTTTAACTTTGCTCCAATCACTTCAGTATAAGTAGGTGTTCATCTGTTGACTTGTTTTTCATCTACTAATAGTTTATGCGGTGTTCCGTCAGATTAAACTAAAAATGCCTAAAGATAAGTCCACTAAACCCTTTTTAATTAAACAGTGGATTTCAGGCAATAGTGACTATTCAAGTGACGGCGATATAGTGTATTGTCAAGTATATGAAAAAACTGTAAAATACGAGAAAAAGTTTCAACTAGAACAGCATTCGAAAATAACTGCACATCTCAGGTCAAAACAAAAGGGTAAGAACACGCAAGAGGTACTTTTAACTCAGGCGAAACATGGTCTGAAGTTACTAGGCTACATTTTCCACTGACCTTCGTAAAGCTTTTGTATGCAGCAACATTCCGCTGCATAAATTAAATAACCCACATCTACGATCATTTCTTCAGAAATATTGTCTTAATCAAAGGAATGAAACATGTATATCATTGAATTAAAATAAAAAATTCCTTTTGTTAGTGCATATTGTTTTGTTTTTAGTGCATATTTTCAACATTTTAGTGCATATTTGCATGCATATTTTAGGTATTTTCAGTGCATATATATATACATATATATATATATATATATATATATATCCGGGCCCCAGTCATAAGGGAAAAGAGTCACAAATGGTCACTGAAACGGTATCATTGCTATGATGAATCGAAGTAATCATGTTCTTGCTTCCTTTAATCTATCTTCATTCACGTAGCTTATCAGATTTATGTGACGGGAGAAAATTACGTGTTGATAATGATGATAGCTGCTTGCGTTTTGTTACTAATTAGTAAATAGAAATGGTAATTAAGATTAATGAGAAAATCATAATATAGATGCACGTAAGATTAGACATTAATAAGCTTCGAATTAAGTCGTGAAACATACTAATTCATATAGACATAATGTACACGCAAAACAACCTCGAGGTTAAATATACGGAGTCTGAGACCGCTGAAGTCTATTCGAAACATCAATAAACTTGATGTAAATATTCTGTTATCAGTCTGTTACCTTCGGTCCTAGTGGTTATAGGTTGATATTTTTAAATAACTCCTCTGCTAACCATTCATATTACGAATATTTAGATGATTTTTTTATTCTGATTTTATTATTCAATTTTGCGTATAATAATAATAATAATAATAATAATAATAATAATAATAATAATAATCTGTCACAATGCTGGACAGTGCCAGACGTCCCGGGTAAAAATCCCAGTTGATTCACTCTGAATTTTTAACTTGCGTAATACGAGTCCTTAGACCAGGCAACACGGGTATTCTCAGAGTACTCATATTTATAGTTATTGTAAAACTAAATATACTAATTCAAAAGAATAATAGGATCTCAGAGATGCATCGAGATGCATTCGGCAGGTTTTTTTTACATTGCAATACGCAGAACTTCCTTTCATTGATTCGAGCAGAAAACAGGGTAGTGACATGGACAGCATAGGCGGGCAAAATGTGTGTTGCAACACACAACAGGGATCGCCATGAAGTCGAAGAGTGACTGTTAATAAGGAAAATTATAGAATTTTTTCTCTGATAAATTTGCTACCCGTACATCTATCAGACGTGCGAAAAAGAATATAATTGAGGCACTCAGAAGCAAAGTGATACAAGTGACATTTAGTAAGGTTTGAGATAAGTGACTTTGAAGTTGAAACGAAAATTAAAAAATCTGTTACAGGACTATGTTGCTATAAATTTACAGTTGTATATGTTGGTACCTATATTTTTTAAGTTCTAAATAGAAATTATCTATTCTAAAACAGTTTAGGTAAAATAGGGTCCTAAAGTCACTTGTATTATTTTGCCACGAAAATATTTTTGTGGAAAAGTAATATAAGTGCAAGAGTTTTCAGTATTTTTATATTATTTAACAAGAACATTGCTTACAACATTGAAACATTTCTATCTTAACAGCACTTGAGCTTTCTTATTATCATATTATAACAAAAAATGTGTTTGTATAACCGAAAGAATCAATCAGTCAATCTTCTTAATGTATCCAGTTGTTTGCAGACAACATAAAGTCAACCATAGTCCACTGTAGTATTTTCAGTTCTTCTTTTCATTAGTAAATTAGGGGTATTTTGATCGGTGTTCATTATAGACGCCTGTTGCTAGTAGCCAGAGTTGGGGTGTAGTCAATATATACTGCAGAGCTGTGTCTTCTGCAACTGATACTGATGATTTTAATTTACTTCTTTTGTGGTTTATAGATGGGCAGTATAGAAGAATGTGTTCCAGATCTTTATCATGATTATTACACTCCAGACAAGTAGGAGTATGAGAAAGGTGAAATCGGTATAGGTACAATTATGTGACAATGTGATCTGTTCTGACTCTTGTTAAAAATGTTTGAACATGTCTGGGTAAGATTTGTAAATTTCCAGGTCCTTCGGTTTCTTTTTAACGGACTGTAAAATTTTTCCTTTGTCAGAAGAGAACCAATTGTTGATCCATAAGTTTATAAAATAAAACTTTACTGAAGTAAGGCATTGGATAGAGATATCACTTGACGAGGTCTTGGTTTCAAATATATTGCCTGTTTCGCAACGTTATCGACTTTCTCGTTTCCAGGTAGACGACAATGACTAGGTATCCATTGAAATTTTATTTTCTTTTGGAGTTTTTTTTAGTTCACTTAGTTGTTTCTGAATTGGAATAATTCTATGTGCGTATAGGTGTGGTACATATTTGATTATATTAAATATAGCCCCCTTGGAGTCGGTAAGTATTCAAATAGATATTTCAGAAATTTGAGTAACACACTAAAGAGCAGCATTAATAGCTAACAATTCAGTGTCAAGACTGGAGGAGGATGAACATGGTATGAAGTAATTTTCTTGATATTTTGGAATATAATACCCTGCTCCTGATGTTCCATCATTAGGGTTTAGAGATTCATCTGTATAAATTTGAACGTAATCCTTATATGTGCTGCAGAGTAGTTCCATGGCATCTAACTTAAGAATGTATGGAGGATCATTTTTGAAATGATTTCGTGGAATTTGTAGGCTATGTTCTGGAATTATCCATTTTCATGGAGGAATTTCATTTACAACTGGAGTTTTAGCAATGAGTGTGTCTGTGATATAGACTGATATTTCTTCTTTCTTTATTTTGTAGAAATTACATAGGATATTATCTGACAGTTTGAAGAACATCAGAGATCTGGATGAGGCTTGCAATTTTAAATGTATTTTTAGATCATTTTTTAATACATAGTGTCTGATTGGTTGAATATTATATTCAATTTCTAGGGCAACAGTTGATGTGGTTTTTGGTACTCCGAAAGAAGAGGGCTAAGAAAATTTCAAATTTTAAATGAAATTCAGCCTTAGTCGCTGTTCATTACGTCAGTAGCCTCATCTAATGAAGTCACATCTCTCTCTGCTGAAACATCTGTGTTTCTGTCATGAAGTGCATCTGTAGTGTTCCTACCGCGAATATTCCTTCAACTTCCTTTTCCACGCACTTTTCCACGTCCTACAATCTTTATTATAGGCCCATTCTAATGTTTAAGGTCATCAAAGAAAGAGTGGTGTACGAGTGGGATGAATTTCTTTAGCTATTGCAAGTTGCTCCACTTAGCAAAAGTTATCCTTACTGGATCACTGTATAGTTGGTCCAGCTCAATGTGTGCAGGCCTTCCACAAAGATGTTTCGAATATGTAATCTATTACCTCTCTCCATTATAGAAAATGAATTAGTCATACACAGAAGAAACGCAACAACAATATGTAAACAACGCACTTGTATTAGTTTGCCTCTCAATCAAAACTCCGTATGCATTGTAATACGAGTGTAAAGCCAACATGGAGCAGCACTGACTGGAACTGCATTTATATTACTTTTTCTCTGAACAGAAGTGACGTTAAAGATTTAGAATATATACTTATCTCAGATTTTAAAAACTGTCACTTATATTACTTCGCTTCTTAGTGCCTCAATTATGTATTAAGGTTTTCTTTGTTTTCATGTAACGACGTTTTAAGTTGTCAACGTGTTCTGACATATCGGCAAGAAACGCCAAAACTATTACTTAATTTTGAACCATTAATTCAGGAATGTTTGTAGCCTGAAACAGGAGAGTTTCATAAATATTATATATATTATCCAAATAAATGCGATAATGAGTTCTATAATCTGTGATAATCATTGATTCTTTATTTTTGTATTTATTTATTTTGCTAATAATTGTAACATAAAATATATATATATATATATATATATATAAAACAAAAAAAAATCTTTAGCACACCTCTGAAATAGTAGAACACGTGCTCAGGGGCGGATTCCTGAATTAAAATGTAGTATATAATACAATTTGTCTTATGCCTACTACGCAATAAGAATATACAAATTTAATTTTACAATTCTTCATTGTTTATAAAATCCATACATAATTTTTTTAATTTAATACTGGAACTATTAGAATTGATAAGATTATTATATTTAAATATAAATTTTTTATATATCCTTGGGCCTAAATGACTACTATGATTAAATACTGCAGCAGTGTTGCATTTTGATTCAAACAATCTTAAAGAATTCATACCTTTTGTTTCATAACTATGCGATTACAATTCAAAATTATTTCTTATGTCTGAATTTATTAAGACAGTATAATAAATTTGTCTGACTTTAAGAACATTAAAGTCTAAAAACAATTTTTGAGATGGATAATCAATAGGCTTATGAAGACATATTTTAATTATTTTCTTCTCTAATAAATAAAGTGGATTAAAATTGGTTTTAAATAAGCTACCCCATCCTATAATTCCATACATAATTACCGATTGAAATAAAGTTAAGTAAATTCTGCGTAATAAACTTATTAACAAGTAATTCCTCAATGAAACAAAATAATAAATAATATTATTTTACGTAATTTATGACAAAAGTAATTAATATGTTGGTTCCATTTTAAATGATTGTCCTGGCCTTCTATGCCCAAGGATGCGGGTTCGATCCTGGGCCAGGTCGATGGCATTTAAGTGTGCTTAAATGCGACAGGCTTATGTCAGTAGATTTACTGGCATATAAAATAACTCCCGCGGGACAAAATTCCGGCACATCCGGCGACACTGATATAACCTCTGCAGTTGCGAGCGTCGTTAAATAAAACATAACATCTAACATTTAAATGATTGTCGAAAATTATATTTAAATATTTAACTTCAGAGAACACCTTGATAATGGGACATTTACATTGTATAAGGCAACTATAAAATCAGCTATCAAATTTCGCTTGTCTAAAAGCAAGCCAGTCCACTACTGGTCCTGTCATGTTTCCTTGAATGAGGGAAGAAGTGATGACCAAAGCTCGGAACTTGGGGACTTGTGTGCCGTGCGCTTGAGTAATGTTACAGATACAACGTACACAAAGCTCACGCTGCAAGTGCTCAGGGACAGTCGTGTGTACTAAGAAAGTGGTCACATCGAATGACAGGAAGACGGACGAAGAAACTGTGTCATGTCGAAGCCAATGACATTAAGAGAATTACAGGTAAATGGTCTGTCTGAGGAATGAGAAAATACGTGTTATTCGAATGGGTGTTATGGAAGTTTGAAAATACATTTCTTAAATTTTAGGTACAGAATTTCATGGAGGAATTCTGAGGAGATACATTATTTTTTTCTATTCCAGAGTTTATATTTTGTAAGTTGTGCCACACATAAACTAGAGTTGGAAACGGGCATTCATTGAAAGACATTGCAGTCCTTTATATTGATGGAAAATTTGTCCATAACCATGGATCAAGTCGTAGAGGGACCTTCCCTAGTAGTGATACACTAATTGAAAACTATTTGAGAGAAAAATTTAGGATATACTTATCTTTCTCAGATACGAGATCTGCTGAAAATCGAACAGGAAACAGTGACAGTGAAAATATTGAGTATTTTATTTAGGCCCAAGACTTTATAATAAAATTTCAAACCATTTTCCAAATTTGAAATTTTTAAAAATTGAAACTTTTAAAAAAGAAATTTGTAAAATTATCGATGATATATAATAGTAACAAATGCACTTTTTTACCTTTTATTTCTATCGACTATATTCATGTTTTTATTGAATATCACTGGCTTCTGTCGGATTGTCAATTTAAGTTATATTAAATGTGTATTTTTCTTTCGTTTTCTCTTTCTTCTTTATTCTTGCTCTGTGTTGTATTTATTGGTTTGAATTAAGTCACTTACTGTATTTAGTAAACTGTCCTTGTAAATTTTATGTTATATTATTCACTAAGACCACATCGTACACGAGCCTGGCTCTTACGGTAGTGGCTAGAAACATTTTTATTTTATAAATGCAACTTGTACTCACTAGGTAGCTAGTTAAAATAAATACAATAAAAAAATTTAAGTTTGCTCCCGTCACTTCATGTGACGTGGAAATAAGTTTCCTTCGTTTCAAATCATGTTTAACTAACAGATGAAGAATTTATGGGTTCGAAAATCTTCGAATGCATGTAGTCATACACTATAATGAAATGTACAGAGCAGAACTGTAAATTTGATGTATTTTGCATGTTTATTTATATATATGCTGTAAAATTAGGTGTTTCAACCAATCATAATATTATCATTGTTGTTCCAGCCAGGAACCACTTTTATAGCAGACCTGACAGTACCTCTGTGCTGGAAGCGGGAGTTTGTTGACATTGAAGTCCGGTCGCTTAGGCACGTTCAAAGACACAAGTCCCCAAGTTCCGAGCTTTGGTGATGACTAAGGGAAGGAGATCATGCTTCATGCCCCACCCTCTTTGTGTGTTTAACGGGTTGACTTCCGAGTCGAGAAATGCCTACTACTGGCCTAGAGATCACCCTTGCTACTGTCGTGTTTAGATAGCTTGTCCGGTATTATGCGCGATGGAGCTAGTCACTTCTCAGCATATTCAGTGGGGCAGGAGGGAAGAAGAGGAGAACTGCATGCAAACTGTCGTAAGTTATAGCTTTGTTGAAAAGCATTGGTCATGTACTTGCATTCCATGGGGATCACAGTTTTTCCACTCACTGCTATCCAAACACTCGTACTTAACACATTGCAGTCTTCTCTTTTCACTCACAATATAATAAACTACGGTACAATGTTTTTATTGATACCGTTACGGAATTAATGTTTTTGCAATGGTTAATATACTGCGCACTTGCACGAGGAAAAGAAGTTAACTTTACAGGAGCTACATGACGACTAATACATACACACATTTTTTTCTTATGAGTATCAAATGGACTTCCCTGGTTTACTACGCATAATGTTATGACCGGCCAGGCTATCTAAACCAACTTACAATTCATTTTAATATATCAATATGCCTGGTAAATTATTAACAAGTATTTAATGAATTTCAATCTTAAGGCATATAAACTTGCAAATGTTTATTTGCTATTTGATAACAATATATGAACGTTTTCGCCGTTTAGGGCATCTTCAGATATAACAAAACATATTATCTGGACCTATAATAGTATATTATGCAAATAACAAGGAAAATAGAGAACAATATATGTGATACATGCAATTCATGAGCTTTATGTAGATATAACATGATACAGGATGAATATTGAGATAATCTTTGAATCTGAACTTAGATTTGACGAATGTTTTATCTTATACATATAGCTCATGTTACAATTAATATACAATGTTTAAAATTTGTCAATGTAATTGTAATATGAGCAAAAAAAAAAATAAAACATTCGTCCAGTCTAAGTTCAAATTCAAAGATTATCTCAATATTCATCCTGTATCATGTTATATCTACATAAAGCTCATGAATTTCAAGTATCACATATATTGTTCTCTATTTTCCTTGTTATTTGCATAATATACTATTATAGGTCCAGATAATATGTTTTGTTATATCTGAAGATGCCCTAAACGGCGAAAACGTTCATATATTGTTATCAAATAGTAAATAAACATTTGCAAGTTTATATGCCTTAAGATTGAAATTCATTAAATACTTGTTAATATCTAAACCAAGCCTGCACAAGGTTTGCGCTCTCCGAGCCGGCTCACAGCTCATGAGCGGAATGCAGATATTAGCAGCGCTCTGTATAAGGGTGGACTGGGAGAAGGGGTGATCTCGTACAACATATACACAAAAGGAAATACAGTACTTGTGTTTATGAAATGAATTCCCGTTCAGTGTTTGCAAAACTATCTTGGACTATTATTAATTAATAAAGAAATATTTATTTTACAGAAATAATAGAAATTCTATAGCTACTTAAATGTACAGTTTTATTTTGTTATATTTTTATTTATCAATACATCAAAGCGAGGTTTAATGCTGTTGCCAGCTGAAAGGAACAGTAGCCTACTGATCTAATGAAACATCAGTTACAGATGTTCGATGTCTGCCTTTATTAAAATTTGATTATAGAAAACAGTTGCTCACAAATATAAATGTTGAACCAAACATTGCTAATGTTTAGTCTTGTAAAACTCAACCAGGCTAATAGTATTATTCAAACGATCTTTAGCCCTTAGGTCACATTGAAAATCAATAAGTTCGAGCTATAAATCGTTAAATGTTATATTCCGTCTTTTAGATTCCTCCATACTGTACTGTAGCAGTAGATAAGCAACGTGAAACAGCTACTGAGAATAGGCCTACACACTGCGCTCCACTAGATAACTGAGTGGTCGTTTCCCTCTTCTCTACCTATAGCAAGTCTATGTCATTCTGATGTATCTTCCTCTCCGTTTCGGCGAGCGGTAAACACAGCTCTCCAGCTCCGAAGGAGCGCGCGCACTCGTTGAGCGCTGTTTGTGCAGGTAAGATCTACACACAACAGTACATTGCTGCTAAGCGTTACGATATACTTGTGAACATGCGCAAAGCACAGATCTTCCCTTGTTTCGTGACATCTGCACCAACCCGCTGTTTTTTTTTTTTTTGCGTTGTTGGTAACTCTATAGCATCTATATAACAGATGGAGTTACTTGTCAACAATGTGACGGTGAAACGTGAGTTCAGGTTACTGCCCAGCGACAGTCCTCATGTATTTAAATTTTTTAAGATTGGCTAATTAATATTAACCCGGCACACTCACATCCATCCCGCTTTTGTTTTATATTTAGATGTGATCCACAAGCAGTGATAAGGACAACGAAAAAAAAGGTTCGGGAGTCCAAATGGAGTCGAGAAGATAAATTTCATTCTTGTTTTCATGAGGTTACGTTTCGGGAAATTTTTCTCGATGTAGAATATTACAATGACAACTACCATTTTTGTTTGACTTTTTCAAATTTTTAACATTAAAATATTACATAAGTTTTTTATGTTATATTTCTTGATAGCTTCATCGATTTTCATGTTTCCATTTGTTATTCGTAGAAATCTGATTAAAGTTACTGAAATTTTGTTTTCGTCTTTCATTAGAAGAACGAATTATAAACTACGAATCAACACCACTGTCAATTTCTAGGCCTATGTATAGTTTGTACAGGGACATCATTTTATTTTTACTAACATTTTTTATATTAACCTGGCTATACCTTTGAATCAACACCGTTTGCTACCCCCTTCCACAACTGGAGTAATATACGTACAAACAAATCACATTGCTAGGTATAGGAGGGAAGAAAAGTAGTACATCAATTTACGTAAACTAGGAAATATTGCGCTTTTGAGTTTGATCATTTCCATTAGGTTTTTGTTTAATCAAAATACAGTATAGTATTAACAATGAGTGTTTTTACTCACGAACTGAGCTATCCATTCGGACGTATTCATTATGCAATGTATATTATACCGTCTACAACACATTAGCGTACAATATAGAGAATGAAGTTAAATTGAAAAATAATCATAATGTGGAAATTTAAACACATTTTTGAAAATGGTGGTCGTTCATTTCGATACAGGCTTCAGTTCTAATGTGCATATTATCGCACTATAGACTATTGTACCTAATCCCAATTACTAGTTTCGTCCTTCGTAACTAGTAACTCATGTTGAAATAATTCTGTACTTATTCTATAAAAGAGTACCTTACGTACAGTAAATTCAATCTTCACTTCTGCCCGATCCGAAAAGATACAATTACTCAGACATACTATGTACTGTCCGTCCAAGTGGTTACGTCGCAGCGCCGTAGAAAGGGAGGAAATTACGTGACAGTTAATTACTTAACGAGGCCCTTTTATTTCATTTATTTTAAACAGTTATATAATATTACGTAGACGTCTAATTCCTAACAGAAATTAATGTTCTCAGAAAAGAGCTAATACGACAGCCCAGCCACTAACTGGCGAATAAAAGCAGGTGGGATACGACGTAGGCAAATGGGCGACAATACCTTTGCGAAAATGATTCAATATTGAAAGCTCTTTCGTCACTGGAAAACGCGAACATATTTTTGGAACGTACTGTTTACTATGACCGTAAGGCTACTATGACTGTATATGCGGTCTTAGATCTGTGTGCAGGAAGGCTGAACTTCATTAGTAGAAGGGGTGGTAGTGAAGTACATACTAAAACTCAGGTACAATAAAAATTGAAGTAAAAATAAAATGACGCCCCTGTATTAACGCAGTAATGCGCACGAAAACATGACGTACATAAATAGGCAAATACAGTATACGTGTATATAATGAAACAACTAAGCTACATTATGGCTTCCTTCATTCTTCACCTAGAAACGAAACAAAATTCATTATTAAATCAGTGACAGAAACTTCCGTAACACAATGTCTTTCTTGGTATTGAAATAAAAGTAGACGCAATAAGGTCTGTTACTTCTCTAATATAATATGGCTTCCTCACCTTGAATAGTTATGGATCTATGCTGCAATTTAATAATAATGACGATAGTAATAATTTTATTGTACAAAATAATATTGTCTTCAACTGAAGCAATCTTACGTGAATTTATAGAATGTGTGAAGTTTGTCTCAGAGCGATCAGCGGCTTTTCATTCAATTAAATCTTACGATAATTCTAGGAGGAACTGATTGCATCTCAAGACAATGTATTAATAATATACCTCTTTGTTACGTTCTAACTGTACTAATTTGTTACTAGTTTCGTATTCATTTTACTAATTCTTTTCTATTCAAGACGACAGGAAAAGTCAATAACTGACCTATCAAATTACTAGAGCGGTGCAGACGGAGCACATGACAGACAGAATGGCATCATAGCAAGGGTTCCGACGCTATTCGGCGTGTTCCCTGTGTACAAGCGACGGTCATGTACACGATGTGTTGACGTACAGACGACACAATAGAAATGACACAGTTCCCTAACGTTTCTACAATTAATTTTCTACAGATACTTTAATAAGATATCAAAATTGCAAAACTAATTAACCATTGCATCCTAAACAAATAATATATACTTTACATGTATGATTTCATACAGAACGCAAACAAAATCACTGTTTATTTGTAACGGGTTCATGATAGTCTATTCGCAAAAGCACCTGAACTATTGTTTTTTGTCTTTTTCTTTTCCTTACAATGAGTGTGAGTTATTAATGCATATGTTATACGTTATCACTTTTCTTCCAAATATTGTTACAATGCACAACAAATGACATTTGTAAGTTATTAACAGAAAACGATTATCGTCTATCTGATAGCATGGCCTTATATGTGGAGAAGCTTCTTTCTACGTCTGTTGAAACAACTGGGGCATACGTAAAATCCTGTACAACATTTTTTTCAACTTCTGTTAGTTCTTTAAAGGAATCCTTATCTCCAGAAATACTGTCACTAATCTTGCAAAGTTTATAATATCCACCATTTTTTTCAACATATTTGTTATTTTCGGAGATATTATTTTAGCAATTTTATCGTCTACTTGAGTCACTTTCTTCCAGATATTTCGCAATAGGAAAAACCGATCAACCAGTTTTGTACCAACTTTTCTAAAGCTGTTATGCAATCAGGAATAAACCCGTAATTCGATTCAATGTATTCCAATTGTTGTTTTATGCTTGAATAAACCAACAGACGTTGGGCTATTGGTATTGCAAATGCATCTTTCACATCAAATGATTGAATAACATTCTGGACCTGGTCGAAATATTTACAGTACCGATAATAAATGCAGGCCTTCAATCAGGAAACCCATCGAGTAAGTATAGGAGAAGGAGGAAGAGATACACAAGGACATATCTTCTTGAATGCTTAACGAAACGCATCACACATTTCTTCATGGAACACGGATGAAGAACTATGACCCTGCTCACATTTCTCGCCTTTTTTTTTTTTTTTTCAACTTCATGAGGTCACGTTTGTGTATATCCATATTTACATGTCTTAGAATATTACATGCTCTATTTATTGAAACTGATATTTTACACAATTTGCAGAATAGTTTATCTTCGCTGCAACAAAAAAAAAAATATATATATATCACCATATTCGGAAATAAGTCTCTTAAACTTCGCCGAACGAATTTTCCCCCCCTTAGGGATCGTAATACTAGAACCGAACTGTTCTCATGTTCCTTCAGTATTGCTTTACTAAGCTGTACCTACTGCTTGCAGCTATCCTGTGTACCGCAGAATCAGACCTCTGCTGGTACACACGGTGAATTTACAACCCTTGCCCTGTTGCCGTTGTGTCGAAAAACTCCTCCCTTTGCACTGCTCTACAAATTACAATCTTCAAAACCAACGACTGACGGGTTCAGAGTCATAGTGGGCCAAGCGCCATATATTAAAAACATAGAAAACAATGGTTTGAATTATTGATTATCATAATTCAATGAAACACATAGCAAGTAAGATAGACAGACAGACAGATATGTACGTGCTGTGTAAAACAAGTCCTATTTTGTAGGTTTCACCCCACCTCACCTATGATTAGATCCAACCACTCTCCCAAAGAATACACAGATTAAAATAAAAATTGTACAAACAAACCACATCTATTCTAATAATAAATCTGTAACCGACATTTTTCTGGTAATTTTCGATTTTCCAAAAATAATTGGTGTCAATGTAATGTAATGTAATGAAATGTATGTCTGTTTGTTACCGTTTTACGCAATAATGGCTGAACCGATTTATATGAAAATTGGAATATAAATTAAGTTCGTTGTAACTTAGATTATAGGCTATATCACATTCAAAATATGTTATTTAAAAAGGGGGGTTATAAGAGGGTCTTAATTAAATCAATCGAAATATCTCGCTTATTATTGATTTTTATGAAAAATATTGCATAACAAAAGTTTCTTTAAACATGATTTCCGATAAGTTTTATTCTATGCAAAATGTTGATAGGTCTAATATTACTATGATGTACCGAAGAACATAATATTTCCGTGCAGGAATTCTGCATTACCATATGGCGAGATATATATTATGTTTAAAATAACAATGCTTTTTATATCATGGCCACGTCAGATTAAAAGACGAGTAATAAAAATAAAAACAAATGATTCTGCATTTATTTAAGACGACCTTGGAGTCCTTAGACAACAATAGGATGATATATCTGTTTATAATATACTAAATATTATTATATTATAAAGAAAGAGTTTTTGTGTGTTTGTATGAGGCAACCTCAAGAAACTAATTAATAGACTTAAGTAATTCTTTCAACATTGGATTGTCCACACCTGTGGAGTAACGATTAGCGCGTCTGGCCGCGAAACCAGGTGGCCCGGGTTCGATTCCCGGTCTGGGCAATTTACCTGGTTGAGGTTTTTTCCGGGGTTTTCCCTAAACTCAATTTGAGCAAATGCTGGGTAACTTTCGGTGCTGGATCCCGGACTCATTTCACCACCATTATCATCTTCATCTCATTCAGACGCTAAATAACTTAAGATGTTGATAAAGCGTCGTAAAATAGCCTACTAAAATCATCATTGGAAAGTGTAGTTCCTATAGATGGACGTAGGCTTTATGTCATTGCAGAAGCTCATGAGTGAATCGAGGACTCTGCACAAATGCATACGTCTATAAGGGAGGACTAAACAGAACCACACGCACAGAATAGTAATATACGTTACAAGAGCGGTATGTTGACGTTTTCATGTTCGAGGAAAAGATTGAAAAAGCGAAACATAGTTGAGCTTTTTTAATTTCCATGTATCGTACATTATTTTGTGCGAAGATCGTTTATTACATACCTGGAAGACGAATTTCTAATTAGTTGCAATGAAATCTCCATGTTGGTTTGTGTTTGATGATGGCAACTTCGGAAAACCAAAATATCTTTCTTCAACATTGTTGCTATAAAATGTTTTCTGTGTTTACTATACTCCAGCAGGCCGTGATATACGTCTGTCCTCCCCCCTCCCCCCCAGTCTATAAATGCGAACTTAAAACAAACGGTAAGGTTATGTAATGATTTATTTTTCATTTTAATATTTTAAAAATTTTATTTATGTAACATATTGCAGCAATAACATCGGCATCTGTAGTCTTGTTGATTTTTTCACGGCTTCCTTAATGTTACTTGTATCAGGAATGCAATAAGCTTTTGGAGTAGTAGACTTTAATTAATTTTTGCAAATATTTAAAAGCAATAATTAACATTGCAATTTAGGTGAAATTGCAGTGGTAAGTTTGCAATTTATAATTACTGCTATGTTAAACGTCTCTAAAAATAATATGTTAAAAGCCTAAAGCAGTAAAATGAATGTCGCGCTTAAGCGGTAAGAAGAGGGAAATTGTTGTGTGTGTTACGTTGGGAATACTGAATGTGGTATTTCACACTTACCGCGTATTGGTTCTGTGCGGAAAACAAGCAAATACGCACGATCTCGCACAAAACTTTATATATTGTCGAAACTGGTAATTAGCTATATGTACTGTAGTTAAATTTAATGCTATTTGGAGGTACCGTACTGAAATTTGATGTCTGATATTTTGCGTTGCCTTTTTTATGAAAGAATGAAAGTCAGAGATGGAATAATTTTAAAAATATACACGCGGCACATGTTAAGTATTAATTATTCAGTAACATAACTACATATTTTTATTGCTTAATTACGTATTTGGGTGAGCTACGGTAATGTATACTTAATAGGTAACAGTTCTATGTAGTGCGCAATACTCCATATTGAATAATTCAACAAACCAACATCTTTAGCATGACTTGTGATTTGTATACCATCTGAAACACCAAACTCCACCACTCTGAGCGGGAGATCTTACATACTTGGTCAGTTATGGCCGAATGTTACAATAAAAACAATTAACAACATAGGTATTTCAGTTATAACGTCATACAATAGCAGATGAAACTATGAAGTAATTACGTAATTAAAATACGACTATTTGGTCTAGGGAGCATCCTTTTTCGTTACAAGAATAATTTGTTTAACAGTTTGTAAATTAGTCTTGAATACGTTGAGTTGCTGGAAAGGTTTTTCTTCCTGAGATTCAAGAGCCCTAACAACCAATTAAAAACTTAGGTAGTACTTATGGTAGTACATCCATTATCAACACACGTTTTAAATTTAATATAGGGCAGTACAACACCTTATTTCAAATGATATCGTTTGGTACAAAACCTTCTTCCAGCTGAGAGTAAAACAACCTTCAGTTCTTACAAATATATTCTATTTCAGACGCTGTTAGGTCCAAAAATTAATCTAGCAACTCTAGAACCTAAGTTACATTCGTAGTTCTAAATACAACTTTGAAAGTAATTTAGGAGCAAACGATTTATAATTGGCCGGGTAGCTCAGTTGGTAGAGCAGCTGGCTACGGACTGGAAGGTCCGGGGTTCGATCTCAGGTGGTGACAGGATATTTTCTCGTTGCCAAACTTTCAGAACTGCCCCGAGATTCACTCAACCTCCTATAAAATTGAGTACCGGGTTTTCCCGGGGGTAAAAGGCGGTCAGAGCGTGGTGCCGACCACACCACCTCATTCTAGTGCACGAGGTCATGGAAAGCATGAGACTCTAACTCCATGCCCCCCAAAGTGCCTTCATGTTACGGGGATGTCTTTAATAAATTAATTATTAACTAACAAACAAAGCTGTATTTGGAAATATAACAGATTTAAGTCAATGATATTTATTTATAACAAGTACAGCGAAGCGCGCGGGTAAGACTAGTTATATCCTAACTAACATAAAAACAGACATAAAAGAGTTTAATTCAGTATTTATCATTATCTCTTCGTCAGTTCGCATCATGAACTTCGACAACAGAAGTTCTAATCTGTCTGGCCTTCAAGAGGAACAATCCAGTATTTTGTTCGCACTTTCTATTCCCCACGAGATCATGACATGCAAGCGAACTCCTATTCTGACTTAGCATTAAGTAAATATTCGCAGTGCATCATACATACATAATTCTGACAAAACACTCATTTGTAGTGAATGAATGTGTATATATATATATATATATATATATATATATATATATATATATATAGTTCCGATATAAATTGCAATTGTTGAGTTATTAATGAAGTTAATGAGGTTAAATACTTAGGTATAATTATTGATAATCTTTTAAAATGGAATAATCATATTCATTATATTTGTAATAAATGACGTAAAACATTGTTACTTTGTTATTCTAAGAAATATTTTATGAATTAACTGTTTACGTGTAATTTAATTAGCATTATTTCAGTCTATATTTATGTATGGTATTATAGGTTGGGGTGGAACTTATAAATCCAACCTTCATCTTTTAATTTTACTACAGAAAAAAGTATTAAAAATTTGTTTAAAAAAGCAGAAAGATTACCCAACTGAACTGTTGTTTAAATATTTCAAAGCTTTCAACATTAAACAAATGTATTATTTTATTTTATTAAAATATTTTCATAGAAATTTTAATAACTTTGAAAGGTATATACATAAATATAGAACTAAAAATATGAATTTTCTGCGTTTGTCTGAACCAAAATGTAAAACCAATGCAGCTTTTTATCATAGCATGAGTCAAGGTCCCAGATTATTAAACAAATTTTATTCCAATAATATTTAAACCACGAATCCTCTCCAAATTAATAATAAAAAAAATTGTATTGGATTTATAGTTTCGATTTAAACATATTAAACACTATTTAATCGGCATTCACTCTCAATTTTAATTTAATTTTATTTTTGTCTGTATTGGAACCCCTTCCTTAGCACGAGTCTTACTCATTCAGGAGTGGGCTAGTTTATCTTTCATTGTATTATTAACTTGTATTCATTTAAAACTTACTAGCAATGAAAAAAGTAAAAAAATAAAACATATATATATAAATATATATATAAATATATATATATATAAATAAATATATATATAAATATATAAATATATATATATATATCAGCCAAGGGTAAACGTTATCAAGGATGAGAATGGTGACTTGCTTGCAGATTCTCCATCAATCCTAAACAGATGGAAAAACTATTTTGCGCAACTACTAAATGTACATAGGCCAAATAGAAATGATCGGGACGAAATTGAAATACAAACTGCTGAGCCATTTATACCCGAACCCACGCTTACAGAAGTCGAAATTGCGATAGAAAATCTGAAAAAGTACAAGTCTCCAGGTATCGATCAAATTCCAGCAGAATTAATACAAGAGGGTGGGAGTGCATTATATAGCGAAATTTATAAACTTGTACTTGCTATTTGGGAAAAGGAAATTGTACCAGAACAATGGAAGGAGTCCATAATTGTACCTATTTTTAAAAAGGGGCACAAAACCAACTGTGGTAACTTTCGAGGAATATCACTTTTGTTGACGTCGTACAAAATTTTGTCCAATATTCTTTTGAGAAGATTAACTCCGTACGTAGATGAAATTATTGGGGATCATCAGTGCGGTTTTCGGCGTAATAGATCGACTATTGATCAGATTTTTTGTATTCGACAGATAATGGAGAAAAAATGGGAGTATAAGGGTACAGTACATCAGTTATTCATATATTTCAAAAAGGCTTATGACTCGGTTAAGAGGGAAGTATTATATGATATTCTTATTGAATTTGGTATTCCCAAGATACTAGTTCGATTAATTAAAATGTGTCTCAGTGAAACGTACAGCAGAGTCCGTATAGGTCAGTTTCTATCTAATGCTTTTCCAATTCACTGCGGGCTAAAGCAAGGAGATGCACTATCACCTTTACTTTTTAACTTCGCTCTAGAATATGCCATTAGGAAAGTTCAGGATAACAGGCAGGGTTTGGAATTGAACGGGTTACATCAGCTTCTTGTCTATGCGGATGACGTGAATATGTTAGGAGAAAATACACAAACGATTAGGGAAAACACGGAAATTTTACTTGAAGCAAGTAGAGCGATCGGTTTGGAAGTAAATCCCGAAAAGACAAAGTATATGATTATGTCTCGTGACCAGAATATTGTAAGAAATGGAAATATAAAAATTGGAGATTTATCCTTCGAAGAGGTGGAAAAATTCAAATATCTTGGAGCAACAGTAACAAATATAAATGACACTCGGGAGGAAATTAAACGCAGAATAAATATGGGAAATGCGTGTTATTATTCGGTTGAGAAGCTCTTATCATCCAGTCTGCTGTCGAAAAATCTGAAAGTTAGAATTTATAAAACAGTTATATTACCGGTTCTTCTGTATGGTTGTGAAACTTGGACTATCACTCTGAGAGAGGAACATAGGTTCAGGGTGTTTGAGAATAAGGTGCTAAGGAAAATATTTGGGGCTAAGAGGGATGAAGTTACAGGAGAATGGAGAAAGTTACACAACACAGAACTGCACGCATTGTATTCTTCACCTGACATAATTAGGAACATTAAATCCAGACGTTTGAGATGGGCAGGGCATGTAGCACGTATGGGCGAATCCAGAAATGCATATAGAGTGTTAGTTGGGAGACCGGAGGGAAAAAGACCTTTAGGGAGGCCGAGACGTAGATGGGAGGATAATATTAAAATGGATCTGAGGGAGGTGGGGTATGATGATAGAGACTGGATTAATCTTGCACAGGATAGGGACCGCTGGCGGGCTTATGTGAGGGCGGCAATGAACCTTCGGGTTCCTTAAAAGCCATTTGTAAGTAAGTAATATATATATATATATATATATATATATGAATATGAAGCATATTCATTAGATAAAAGAAAGAAAAATAGTTTATCTATGTCAAGATTAATTTTTTCATCCTACAGAGATATGTGTTTGTTGCCATTTGTTATTAATGAAGAAAAAATTTGCTCCGGCGCCGAGGATCGTACTCAGGACTCCCAGTTCTACGCACTGGGTGCTCTAACCACTGAACTAGCAAAAGGTCAACCCACCACACGAGATCGAATTTTTCTCCTTTGATTCTTTTCTCTTAGTGGCCCCACTCCATATTCGACTTTTATATTAACATAAATCAACAGTCATCAATTTATCACACAAGGAGCGCACTCAAATGCGTGACTTGGCGGCCGGGACTCCTACAATATATGCACTGTCAGGCGTAATAATTAATCTATGTAGAGATAAACTTTTTGATCCTCAGAATTATCTGTGATGTGATGACTATTGACTTAATATTATCACAGTCTACTATATACAGTCGCGAAGCTTGAGGTGTTTTTTGCAAATCTCGTGATAAAGCGCTCCAAGCGGTTAGCAACTAGAAACAATAGACTGTCCATGATCGAATTTGGACTGTGTCGTATTTCTATCGAGTGCTAGCTCGTTGCGTATTTCACATTGATGCTTGTGAAATGTTCGTTATTGGTTATAATGAAAATGTTAATGGCTAAAATATAATAATAGGAATAATAATATGGGACAAGGAGGAGACGTTTGTAGTGCTATAAATTGTAGCAACAGTAAGAGAAAGAGGCCACAGTTATCCTTTTTTCCGATTTCCGAAAGATTCAGAAAGGTTCCTGGGTTTCCACAAGAATGCTGTGCAGAAACAAAACTGTTAATTTGAAGTTCTTTGTGACTGTTAGAATAAATTATATCCTTAAATTTCACAATGAAATGTTTCAATCTAACCGAAAGGACATTAGATACCGTTTAAAGTTCTGTCACTTAGGCTGCTAAATTTCCAGATAAATAAAGGTTAGGTCTACTTTTTTTCAGAGGATATATTTTTAATTGTAGCTATTAATTTTGTTATTATTTTTATGTGTTATTTTACTAAAGACTTAGAAAAATTAAGTTTGTTTGAATGAAATTTATTGATCACGTCTTATTTCCAATTCTGGTGTGATTATTATTGCTTAACCTCATCCCACTTTAACTACGTAAGCATACACTACAAGTACCGGTACACGTAAGTTACTCCATTAATTCATATTTCCATTATTATTGTTGTAAAGAGAAATGCAAATTAATATTTATTGGTTTCATAGTTAATTATCGCTATCGCTATAATCTTGAATGAGTGAAGCTATTATAGTAAATTTCAGTTCGTTTTGCACAAACAAAAATTATATTAACTTATTTCTTGCAGGTATCTTCGAGTTTATGGTGGAATTTAATATGCATTCATTAAAATAATAAATTAACTTTATGCATTTAATATTTCAATAATGGAAGGAAGGTGTTAATTTTTTCCAAAAGAACACAACAACGAAAGTGTAACATATTTTGCCGGCTGCTAGGAGAGAGATCTGCGATGATGAGGCGATAGTAGCGATACTAGTGGTGGGCAACTACCCATGTTTGCATTTTTACTACATATTGAGCTTCGCGACTGTATATAGTAGACTGTGATATTATGTCAATATATAAGACGAACATGGAGTAAGGTTACAAAGGGAAAGGAAGCAAAGGAGAAAAATCCATCCGATGCAGTGGGTTGAACTTAGGCGCGGTTCAGTGGTTAGACCACCCAGTACGTAGAACTGGTGGTCCCGTGTTCGATTCTCTCCGTCGGAGCAAATTTATCTTCATTAAAATCTAAAAAATTGTAGTTCAGATAATTTTGTTTACAATTTGAGTTCTAAAGTTCAAAAGTGAAATAATTGAATTGTTTACTTGGATAAAGTTAATTATTCTGCTCTTTCATAACCCTTAAATATTTTTGTCTTTATTCTGTAAAGTTTAAAAGGTTCAATTACATTGATATCAATAAAAATATATTTCTGTAATTAGTTTTTTTTCTGTCGAATTGTTTTAAACCTTTGGAAGAAAGGGACCCATTGCATGTACTGTACGAAGGAGGAACAAAGTAGCTACATATAAGTTGTTAGGTCAAGCTGTGAGAATCTTTTGGTTATCTTAGTGGATTATAGCTGGGTGCAGTAACAAATCCGATATGAGTGACAGGAAGCTAAATATCTCAGGTTTCCTTAGTTTGGGAGAACAACTCTACAATACAAAGCGACTAGTCTATTTTTAAAATAAATTGAATGCAACTATATTAATTATAGTTATGATTTCCTACTTAACAAGTGATCAATCACACGGATTTGAAACCGATGAGCGCAAGTACACACACAATTTAATAGATATTACTGATATTTATTGACGAATACATTGCACATACTTGCTACAAAAGCAGTTGAAACATTCCATCAGGCTGAGGAAAAACACAACACATTCCAGGTTTTGTGGAACTTCAATATTATTGCGTTATTGCGTTGCAATATAATACATTACCTCGAGAGAAGAACTTTAAATGAAACTTCTGTAATGAAAACGTGACGTAATACAGCACATATTTTCTTCTTCAGGCAAAAAGAAATACAATTCGTTGGAGCTAGTAAATATAATTAAAGTAGGTTTAATCATTTGCAACATAACGCAGTACCAGGTTTTCTTTCGCTAGATCGATTTGTGCACTTTTATTGACGTCGTACAAAATGTTGTCCAATATTGTTTTCAGAAGATTAATTTCATATGTAGATCAAATAGTTGGGGATCATCACTGTGGTTTCAGGCGTAATAGATCGACTATTGGTCAGATTTTTTTCTATTCGACAGATACTGGAGAAAAATGGGAACATAAGGGCACAGTAGGCATAGGCCTATCTGTTATTCACAGACTTCAAAAAGGCATGTGACTGGGTTAAGTGAGAAGTTTTAGTCTAGACTAATATTCTAGAAGCTACTTCGATAAATTAAAATGTTTTTCAGTGAAACATACAGCGGAGTTCGTATAGGTCAGTTTCTGTCTGATGCTTTTCCAATTCACTGATGGCTAAAACAAGGAGATGCACTATCACCTTTAGTCCACCGTTGTGGCTGAGGGGTTAGCGTGTCTAACTCCGAACCCAGCGGTCCCGGGTTTGATTCCCGGTCAGGACGAGTTGCTTGCGTGAGGATTTTTCGGGGGTTTTCCCTCACTCTTATGGATGAATATCGGGTCACTCTATCAGGCGATTGAAACCCCACTCATCTTCGCCACTTCCTTTCCTCCCCCATTATCCTTTCCTTTCCTCATCATCCCGTTTCTGGTTTTTCAGATCACTCTACAGGCGGCCTCCCGGGACTACTGACTCTCTCGACCGGCCTCCGTGGAATGTAGCTAAGCGACGTTGGATGGCTTCTGCAACGAGCACCCGATGCGGACCTACTCGGTCGCCTCGGACCGACAGGGAGGCCTTGGGAGAAGTTGCCGAAGCAGGAATGGTATATGGATTTCTAGTGGCTGTAGCGACCGGTCGTTAGGGAATCATGTGGTTGGGTTGGTGCGCGTAGGAGATCTATGACGCGCAACTCATTCCATATCGAGGGCTAGCGCAAAAAATCTCAACAGGTCTCAGTGCTGGGCCATCCGTGCCTCCCACACTTAAATTCCTTTCCATTCCATCAACTTCACTCTTTAACTTTGATAGTCCAGGATAACAGAGAAGGTTTGGAATCATAGACCATGAATGAATCGTTACAAACGATTCGTAATGTCTGATTGAATTACTGAAAAAGAATCGCATTGCCCAGCTCCAGTTCGAAACACTTATAATATTATGATCTATCCATTTTTCCATACTATCGATAGTCGCCAGAAACAATTTGACAATCGATTAATATCTATAGTACTATCGATTATCGCCCGTCTCTATTATGATCCATTTGTCAGACTACAACCAAACGAGTTTCAAAATAAAGAGACCTCTATAAAGAAGAATCTGAATTTAAAATTATATAAAATCTTTAGCGTGAACTTGCAGAAGTACGTAAGAATCGTGAAAGAAAATGCATAAGTGAGAAGAATAATGGAGAATATCGAAATGAATAAATCAAATTTGCTTTTAAGGAACAATACCTACATTATTAAAAGTGATGGTGAGATAGGAAATATTGACTGATTAGACTTGAGGTTTGGTTTCAGTATGCTGTAGAAGGGAAACTTTGGGTTGTGATAAATTATTAATTAAGAAACTCTTAAGTCTTCGAAACGTGGTGGTGCATAAAAACTCTAATGAGGTACAGGAAAACAAAGAAATGCTGGAAATAATGAGAACATAATGTTTATTCGCTGAGGATGTAATTAAGAGAGAACTATGGATATCTCAAGTAGTTTTGAGACTATCTACAATAAAGCAGAGCAGAGAAATCCTTGCAAGGAAAAGCTAAGTTACCAAGATAAAATGGAAAAAGAAGAATAAAGTGTTTGGTTAATTAAAAAAAAAAATAAACAGTAAATGAAGAGTATACCCTGAAATAACGCGAAAACTGCGAGTACAGTTTTGGGAGCTTATATCTTGAATATGCCGCGTAAAAAGAATATTGAATTACTTTGGTAACAATCTTTTGCAAGCAAATGGTTTTGTTGAAGATGTTCCGGATATCATAGTAGAAGAAAACCCGCTTCTGCAGTAGATGAGGCGGTAGAGTTTCTGGGTAAAAATTCGACAAATCAAATTAAATTACCTGCTAGGACACAGAAAATACTTCTTGTATGAGATCAGGCTGCTTTGTGTCTATAATATATGTCGTCATGTGAAGCCCGCGAGTTGTGTAGGGCATATGGCTGTGAAACCCTGCTGCTTAATTTAGTTCTTGATGTTCCAAGGAATAATGGCAATGTGCATGAAGGCACAGATTTTTGCCGCATGTAATAATAATAATAATAATAATAATAATAATAATAATAATAATAATAATAATAATAATGATAATAATAATGATAATAAAATTAATAATATAATATAATATAATACAGGGACATCATTTTATTTTTACTTCAATTTTTATTGTACCTGAGTTTTGGAATGTACTTCACTCTCACCCCTTCTACTAGTAAACTTCCAACCGTTCACGACACAGAGCCGAGGGCGCATAAGCAGTACTGACTTAGGGAGTATAGTACGTTCCAGAAATATGTTCGCGTTTTCCAGTGACGAAAGAGCTTTCAATATTGAATCATATTTTCGTACAGGTACTGTCGTCTGTTTGCCTACGTCGCATCCCGGTTTCCCCCACCGCTTGCTTCCCCCTCCAAGACTGGAGTTCGATGATACTGGCGTAAAACACAAATCACTCTACTAGGTATAGGATGGAAGAAAAGTAGTTCATCCATTTACGTAAACTAGGAAATATCGCAATTTTGAGTTTGATAATTTTCATTAGGTTTTTCTTTAATCAAAGTACAGTACTGTATTAAGAATAAGTGTTTTTACTCACGAAGTGAGTTATCCATGTGAACGTATTCATTATGCAGTGTATACTGTCTACAGCACATTAGCGTACAATATAGGGAAAGAAGTTAAATTGAAAAATAATCATAATATGAATATTTAAACACAATTTTGAAAATGGTGGCCGTTCATTTCGATACAGGCTTCAGTTCTTTTGTGCATATTATCGCACTATAGACTATTGCATCTAATTCCAATTGCCAGTTTCGTCCTTCGTACTAGTAACTCATGTTGAAATAATTCTGTACCTACTCTACGTACTGTGAATTCAATCTTCACTTCTGCCCGACCCGAAAATATAAAATTACTCAGACATGCTATCTACTGTCCGTCCAAGTGGTTATGCCGCAGGATTGTAGAAAGAGAGGAAATCACGTGACAGTTAATTACTTAACGAGGCCCTTTTATTTAAGTTAAATTAAACAGCTGTATAATATTACGTAAACGTCCAATTCCTAAGAGTAATTAATGTTTTCAGAAAAGAGCTAAGGCAGCCCAGCTTTTACAGAGGGGCGAGTAGAAGCAGGTGGGGGAAATCGGGATGCGACGTAGGCAAACGGACAGTACCTGTGCGAAAATATGATTCAATATTGAAAGCTCTTTCGTCACTGGAAAACGCGAACATATTTCTGGAACGTACTATACCCAGTAACTCAGTACTGCTTACTATCTGCGGTCTTGGTTCTGTGTGGAGTTGGAACTTCCTTAGTAGAAGGGGTGGGAGTGAAGTACATTCAAAAACTCAGGTACAATAAAAATTGAAGTAAAAATAAAGTAATGTCCCTGTATAATATAATATAATATAATATAATATAATATAATATAATATAATATAATATAATAGTAATAAAAATAATAATAAATTTATATTCTAGTAACGTCGTACGAACGGTGCGTTATTTGAACACAATGGAGTTACAGTCGATAGTTACTATAATAAATAGGCTTCGTATTCCAGCTACCAATAAAGTGGAATGAAGTTGCCTGATTAGAATTATATGTGACGTCACAGCGCAGGTACAGGTACGTTCATATACAAAATAGTTACGCATCCTCTGCGCTCTTCCTCTAGAAAGTCAAAACCGGGACGCAGTCATAGTGAGTAGTCTTATCGATCACTGCTCTTACTAGTCGTATTATTTAAATATGTAACTACATCTTTGTCCCTGATTGAAAGTCATTGCAAAGGTAAAATGTCTTCGGTAAGACGCAGGGCATAATTGAGGATATTTGAACTAATATTTTCACTGTCAATATAGACAACATTACATATATATATATATATATATATATATATATATATATATTGTGTAAAATGAACGTAAAGTGACAAAAAACAGTGCACTGAAAGACACTGCAATACCAAAAGCACACAAAGTGTGTTGAACGTAATCCAAAAGAAACAGTACGGTACCACCAAAATCTGAAAATTATGAAGATATTAACTCTAGCGACGTTTAGTATGGATTTGTGTAGCCTAACATGACGTTCAGTGCCAACACCCCAATTAATAAATTAAATAATTTACATTTTAAGGAGTTTTTAAAAAAGTACATAGAAAATTAGTGGGTTTTCAATGATGAACGGCATGCATTATCCTAATGAAGCACGAAAAAATATTAGACAATGAGAATATCGTGTACTACATCATGCACCAATAACATCATATGCTATTGACAGAATTTCTTGTAATATGAAATCATTTCAAGTTCCGTAACTTACGAATGCACGTTATTATTATTCACTGCAAAGATCAAACCGAAAATGAACATCACGACTCAAGCATGTGTTTACTAGTATAGCTTCAGAATGTCGGGAGTTGACTGTACTCCACGAACATCCAGCAACAACCTGTTTATTTATATCCTTATCCGTTGCATCACCTGTGTACAGCATACTGTAAACCCAATGTGTCTTTAACTTCAGTCTTTAGGTAGCTGGAATACGAAGCCTAGTAATAACATTTCTATATACCATATTATCATGTGACTAATTTACCTATTAATATAAACAGAATAAAATAATATTTGTAAGTTTTTCGCATATTCTTCTTAAGTAACTATCAGTTCCTCATTCACATACTGGATAAATTTTCAGTAGGCTCTATTTATTACATGAATAAGATAACATTGAACAACAAGCTAAAACTGCTGTAGTCAGTGCGATAACAATCCAATGGATATTACTATAGAAACTATAAATTCTGAATGTATCTGGGTAAACGACGTCTTTAATTTTTCAATCTTCCATTAGTCTATTACCTCCAGATGAAGCCGTGACATTTTGTGTAATGCTGGCATCTGTAGGGCCTATTATTGACCCTTTTATTAACTACTATTGTAAAAACTACATCGTTGCAGATTCGACATTTCTTCCTCGCAGATCCTATTATAATGGACCATAACGTTTCCGCAGACTTTTTTTTATAAACTGTTCTATATCTCACAGTCAAAATTGCATAATGTTACTGTTGCCTTTCTTTGTATAAAATATGAATTTAAACCCTGATCACATATAACAGATTGATCAGCGTAATGGACTTTCAAGGCAATAATTTTTATAAATTTCACTATGCTGCCATCTAGCGACTGAAAAATAAGTCACGTTATAACACTTTACGGAATTATATGGAGCAATTGTATTCCCACCTAGCTTCGTTACCAAAAAATGCCTTTTCGACGGTGAAAGCTCATTTTATGTTGCCGTTTCATATGACGAGAATGACGAATATGATATAGAGAACTGTATATGCAGGGTGATTCGCGAGAATTTACCGTCACTTACGGAGCTCATTTCCGAAGGCATTCTGAGCAAAAAAGTCATATAGACTTGTGTCTTAATCTCAATATTTTCAGAATTACATCAATTTGAAATTGTTAGTAAAATACAGATATTCTTTAGTTTTAAGGATAAAAGAATATTACAAATAGAGAATAAACTATTCAGGAGTATAATTTCTTTAATTAGCTAGTATTTTGAAGATAAAATACGTTGTTAATTCCATAGTTGCTTCCTACAGATTTTTTTTTTTTCGATTTTTAACTACAGAATTACATTTTTCTTAGGCATTTATCACAATTGTTACAAATCACGCCAATCTTGTAAATTCTTCAAGAATGTACATTAGGGTACATAATTAAACTGTACAGAATCAAATACCTAAAGTCGTATGATTTGTAACAATTTTTGTGATAAATGCGTAAGAATAATGTAATTTTTATTTAAAAATTTAAAAACAAAATTTGCACAAAGCAATTAATAACACATTTTTAACTTCAGAACACTAGCCAATTACACAAATGATACTTCTGAATCGATAATTTTCTATCTGTAATATTCTTTTACCCTTAAAACTAAAGAAAAATTGTATTTTACTAAGAACTTCAAATTAGTGTAACTCAGAAAATATTGAGATTAGAACAAATTTTTATATCACTTTTTTGCTCAGAATGTCTTCGGAAATAAGCTCCGTAAATGACGGTAAATCCTTGTGAATCACCCTGTATATCATCAGGGTTGTAAGCTACAAAAAATTAATTTGAAACAGACGTGTCTATCGCCCCTCGTAATGCAAATAAGGAAAAAGAATACAAGGCAATAAAAAATTGGGAATTATTTTCACATAAGACTCCAATAACTTAGGATGGTTTCATGTCATTACACTCCTATCACAAGTCGGATATTACGGTGAAACTTTCTAAAACTGGGTAAAGTTTTAAGTGAAATTTAGTCTCTGACGGAAGGAATAACCTATTAGTAAAGATGAGGGATTTGTGCGGTTTGTCGTCAGGTTGCGTGTGCATAGACTTTATACAGATGTATGCCCAGTGCCTGTGTTGACTTCCGACGGAAACAAACCACGCGAAGAGTACAACCTAAAAATGACAAATGCAACACTCCGTTAAGGTCTAGCAGATGACAATGTACAAATATGAGGAATATGTTGAAACATTAGTATAGTTAGAAGGAAAACTTGCCTTTATGATTCATCCATAGCTTCAGAGCCATCACAAGCCGAATTTCACTGCACTACTAACATTCTTAAATTATCGAATGTCAAACGTCGTCGTCGATCACTCACACAGTTTTTTAACTGTGAAAAGCTTCTTTCAACGTCACAGGACGTTAACAGTGCATATATCAAGTATACTATCCTATCGTCTGATGATTTTGTATTATTCAGCATGTTACAAATTGTTAAATAGCTCTTATTTTTCTGTTATTTATTCTTTATTCATGGTGTGCAAGGTCCTGGAGGTCTTTTATTGATTTTTTCTCACATCTCTTTTATTATTGCTATGCCCTTGGATATTTATAAACCAGATGTTTCTAACTCTGTTATGCTTTCCGGTATCGTTCCGTGATTTTGGTGTATGAACTTTATATCTTCAAGCACTTTAGAGGAAATAAGAGATTTGGCAGTATTAATGGCAGTTTTCAGTACTTAAAGCATAATTTACTTTTATAACTGAAGTGTAATTTACTGCATAATATGAGACAGCCTCTAGCCAGGTACCCATATTGTAATTACTGGTTTTGGTGGAACGGCAATACCTGGTGCAATGTCTCTAAATTGTTGTATCCTTGCAGCGCCTTAAGAAATATTTTCTTCATTGCAGATATGAAGGTGTCAACACCACTAAACATAGCACGGATCTCCTCAGCCAATCTATGGAGACCATGAGTAAGGCACGTTAAGTACTGCCTTCACCATATAGTGGGCAGCATCGGTAACGAACGGTAGTACGTCTTCGAATCTAACCTCAAGAGGCTATAAAAGACATATAGCATTATGAAACAAGACTTCAGTAGAATTATGATTCACTTTATCCAAAACCTTGGCAGTCAATAAAAAGATTTTACCTGAACCGTCTCTTGATAGTACACCTACAATTACGTTTGCCACAAATCTGCCTGTTACATAGGTAGTTTCATCTAATGACACCCAGATTTTGTTACCGTTGACAGATCTTCTAATATAACCAAATGTGTTTTCATAGCAATCAGATACATAGTCTTTACGGAGAGTTGTCTGATTCGGAACGCGCTGCTTGGTATATATTTTCAAAAATCCTCGAACGGAATATTTGCTTTAACCATCATCGCACATAAATCCTTAGCAAATTCTGATTTTGCGTTTGATACTGATTTTTATGTTGAGGGAATCACTACCTTCAAAGCGCGTGCAATATTGTCTTTATGTTTTCTGCTGTTATAATGCCTTTCTACGTAATACTTCCTACATAATATTGTAATTTCATACTCACATACTGTACATACAATTCTGTTTGCTTGGATGCACAACATATCACTGCTGTATCTTCGCAACGAAGTATTTAATTTCACATTCTTTGTTTAGTTGGTTTCCTTCATTGTAGGTAACTACTACGTCCGTTCGCCACTGCAGTGCATTGGACTATGAAGGTCTGTGTTCATTCCGTGTTATGAAAAGTCGGCAAATAGGCAAATGGATAGCGTGTAGTTGCATTTCTTTTGGTTGCACTGGTCGTAGTTGTTCACCTGTCTGTCCACCTATGCTCCCTGTCGAGTCAACGTGTTTTTCGTGCCGCGCACAAACCCCTCATCTTTACCTATAAGTAACAATATTATTAATTATGTAACTTTAGTATGTGGCATCATAGACCTACGTAATCATACCAGGTTGGAAATAATTGGAAATTGTGATCATAAGAATGAATAAATGAAGGATGTCGAAGAGAATGTAAGTATTGTTACTTTAAATGTGTAATTATTTTAAAGTGTGATCCCAAAACACGCTCAGTCCATTTGACCACATTTATGATTTATCAAGGTGATTCATAAGAACCTGTACAAACTTTGTGTGTATAATGTAGAGGTAGAATTGGGACTAAAATGTTCTATACAACTTTTCCCGGAAATCCTTACTTTCAGAGTTATAATGCATAATGTCCTACTTTGCTAGGCATAAAAAACATGGGCCAGTAAAGCTTTCGGATGTGTCACGTTCGCCTACATAGCTACTGCAGAAGATGTTTGTTATTTGTAGACCCTACTATAGTTGATTCCTACCTGATAGGATTTTGTTTACTGTACGTAGATATGTTTAGTTGTATGGCGCTGTTGCAGTTCTTACAGTACCACGTCTCGTAAGTACACATTCATTTTGTCTTTAGTTCAGTAGGCTTCAGTTGTGTACGGTACGATAGATCGTGCAACATCAGTCGCTTGGCCAGCCAGATCACCGGACTTCTACTTTTGGGGTCGTCTGAAGGCGCTCGTTTATGGCAATCAAATTCCGAACGTAGCAGAACTACAGCAGTGAAATCAAAATGGCTACGAAACTGAGTTGAACGGGGTTTGTAAAATTTCAAGATCAGTTCATACCTACGTAAAGTATTAGGTCGGAATCAACTGTAGTGTCGACCTGGTTGGCGAGTTGGTATAGCGCTGGCCTTCTATGCCCAAGGTTGCGGGTTCGATCCCGGGCCAGGTCGATGGAATTTAAGTGTGCTTAAATGCGACAGGCTCATGTCAGTAGACTTACTGGCATGTAAAAAACTTCTGCGGGACAAAATTCCGGCACATCCGGCGACGCTGATATAACCTCTGCAGTTGCGAGCGTCATTAAATAAAACATAACATTTAACATCAACTGTAGTGGGGTGTACGAATAATAAACTTCTAACGCAGTCGCTATGTAAGAGAACATGACACACCCAAAGGCTTTACTGGTCCATATTTTTTATACCTAGGAAAGTAGTACATTTTGCATGATAACTCTGAAAGTAAGGATTTGTGGGAAAAATTGTAGGCCTATAGAACATTTTAGTTTTATTTTTACCTCTACATTAAACACACAAACTTTGTACAGGTATTTATGAATCACCCTGCATATGATTATATTTGAGTTCTCCTGTTTTAAGGGGACACTCAACTATATTTTGGAAATTTTTTCCTATTTGACCAATCTTTTTCAAATTTGGAGAAAAAGTTTAATATACACGTGGAAAGTAACATGCAAAATCTCAGTTCATTAGATCCAGTACTTTTCAAAATAAAAAATATTTCAATTTTTAATCAATTATTAATTGAAATATCACTTTTAATTATCATTTTTTATTTTTTGGCTTTGTGCATTTGACAGTGACTTCTCAATGAATAGGGGAAGAATTCTGCTTATTGATTTAGTTCTGTCACGTAAATTAGTGTAGAAGTTTAATTTTTCATTTCTATGACACTTTTTCTCCAATTTTTAAGTTGAGTGTCCCCTTAAGGTTGTTTCCTTCCAAAACAACGCCAATCCTTGTCTAAGAGTGTGTGTTATTGTGCATGTCACTTGAAAACTCGCTCAGTGCGTAAATCGGTGGATAAAAAAAGAAGCCCAGTCTTTTAATAAAAATGGACTTCACGCGTTTTGGGATCACTCTCTCCAATTCTGTCGGTTCATACTGATGGATGTGCGGCATTACGATCTTTATGTAGGTTTTCGAGCGAAATTAAATTTCTTTCATAACTGCTGCGTTCTTCTTTACATAAAATCCACATAGAACGTTATTGAACAAGTAAAGGCTGGTTCACAATAAACCGGAAACGAGAATCTGAACGAAAACGGTAAAATTGTTAAAATGTGGACATTGAAATGTGAGCATTCACAATTAACGAAAAGCTTGCCGGAGTCCGGGATCGGGAACGGAGAGTTGGCCAAGTTTCAACTTTGGCGTTCACGTTTCCGATCACAGCCCACTATATTCATTCTATTGCTATCTAAAAAGCTATTTTGTCGTGGTATATTTTGTAGCAAGAAGACCGTGACATAACCTACTGTTCTCCAACCAGGAGATCAACCGTGAAAGGAATGTGCTTACTATTGCGTCATCTATTGGAGCGAAGTAGATAGGTAATATTATCGTTATAACGTCAGTTTAAAAACCATGCGCTCTCCTGCATTTGTTATTTCCTGTATGGAGAGATTAAAAGACCAGGAGATTAACAGTGATCTAAATTTGTAACTAGGGTAGTATAAACATGTGTGTATCAATGTTATTGTTTGTGCTGTGACAGCTAGCCAATAGAGATACGAGTGCCCACGTGTGTGACCTTATGACATCTTATGACATCAACAGTCACACACAGCATTACTCCCCTTCGTCTCACCCGGCAGAGACTTTCTCTTGGTTGGAGCATAGTATGCATTATTTTTTTCTGTGCTGTGCATCATGGAGCAAGTTTTATTTGATGAGATTCTAATTTTGAGTGTTGAGGAAAATCCTCACGTTTACGATAAACGGCGCGCCTCGTATAAAGATGAGAAAATTAAGGAGAATACGTGGCTTTCAATAGCTGCATCTTTGAACACCGATCGTAAGTGAATCATATTTTATTACTGTATTGGTTGTATTACACACTACATATTCATGCTTAAATTCAATAACTACTGTTGTGTTCATTTTTGTTCTATTACAAATGTTTCTTCTCTAATCATTTTACGTTATGGTAGACTCAAAATAGGCTATGATAATAAAGATGCATGGGCATATTTATAGTACAGTACCTAATGAAATGTTTCAGTTGAAATTTCGAAGTTGGTTAACCTGTGTTTATGTTGGCTGCCTTGAACTCATGAGAGAACGTCATTGGTCAATTATACACAAATAACATCAGAGTGCGTAATATCGACTTTACATATCGTTATTGACATGCATATCGATATGCATAGTCGTCTACGTTCTCGGTTTATTGTGAATCAAAAATTTTCATATTCACGTCCTCTGCTTCTCGTTTTCATTCTGGTTCTCGTTCCCGGTTTACTGTGAACCAGCCTTTACTGTTTTCAGATTTCTAGGAAACCACAATGTTTGAAGTTAAACTAAGAGAAGAATTTTCGTGAAGATTTGGGAATGGAATTCACCAAAGTAGCAAGTTGACTGTTATAATTAAGAGTACGGAGAAATATGCGCCCATCCACACGACCTTCCATTGCTTCAGAAACTGTCAAGCCTGCCAGCGGTTTCATTTATGTGATGTTTTAATGAAAGAAAAACTTTCTCATTCTCTGCAAACCAAATCCTACTGTTTGCTGGTTCCCAGAACCGTGTAACCTGCATTCCGTTTCATATTGCTGCTTAGGAATTTAATAATCTTCTTTGTAAGACATAATTAAATTCATGTTCTATATTCAAATCTATAGCTTCTTTGTTTGCGGCATCTTTGTTAATCTTTTATCCTCTTTATAAAAGCAATTGAGGACATCACCCGAATAAGGGCATATACGGCAAAACGTAGTTCTGATATAAACTGATTTCAATGTTTGTAAGCTGTCAGGTTCATCATAGTTGCGTCAAAAAAGTTTTCCACTACTGTAAAATACTTTCGAGGCTATTTAAAACAAAATTATTGAAACATAACAGCAAATAGTATGTTCTGCTATTAGCAAATAAATATAATATGGAACTCTGTATACGCCCTTTTTGCGGTGACAATATGTTTTAGTACTGTTTTTAATTATTCATATATATATATATATGAGAATATCTCGTACTTTATTAATAATTGTCTGAAAAAAGTAAAATAAAATAAATTCAACAAAATAAAATATACATTTACCATAACATAATAAATAAAATTATTTAGTAACTAGCCGTACCCGTGCTCTCCGCTGCACACGTTAGGAATAAATATAAAGCAATTACATAATTAAAATAGGACGTTTGATGCAGGGAAAATTCGTGTTTGATAGAAGGATAAATCGTTCTATACGTTACTTAATTTAAATTGCATCCAAATAATTAAAATGCGATCATTTTGGTCCAGAGACACTCATTTGGTGCATTGACAATTCCTTTAACCTGTTTCTAAATTTGTATTACATGCAACCATAGTTTAATGAAGATTGACATCATTTAGATTTAATGTGTATATTTTATTTTACTTGTTATAGGTTTCCACTGAATTATGGTAATAACTTAATTTTAACCCTTGTTTTCTACGTATTCAGCAAATGGCGCTTGGCCCACTATGGTTCTGAACCCTTCAAATAACTTATATTATATTATAATATTACATATTATATTATATTATATTATATTATATTATATTATATTATATTATATTATATTATATTATATTATATTATATTATATTATATTATATTATATTATATTATATTATATCAGAAGTTACTGTAATAACATTATAACATTATGTCCATCTAGAGAAACTACACTTTCCAATGGTGAAATAAAAATTAATTATATAAACCGATTAATTTAACTTCCGATATTACTTCATATAAACACAGAAACATTCTCTGTAGGCTATCTTTCATAGCTTTCGATTTTTGCTGTCCAAGGCCCCTTATAGACGAAGTCATTTGTTTTTTAATTCATTACACGGCCTTAGATGGCAGTTATTTTAATTTTAAAACTCATTTATCTCATTAAACATCAGTCCTATCAAATTTTTTCAAGGAATAAAACTTATCGCAAATTACTTGTAAAGAAACTTTTGTTATGTAACATTTTTCACAAAAATCAATAATAAGCGAGACATTTAGATTTATTTAATTCAGGCCCCCTTATAACCCCCCCTTTTAAATAATGTATTTTGAATGCCATATAGCCTAAAATCTAAGTTACAACGAACTTAATTGATATTCCAATTTTCATCGAAATCCGTTCAGCCATTATCGCGTGAAAAGGTAACAAACATACAGATAGACAGACAGACAGACAGAGAGACAGACAGACAGACAGAGAGACAGACAGACAGACAGAGAGACAGACAGACAGACAGACAGACAGACATACAGACATACAAACAAAAATTTCAAAAAAGCGATTTTCGGTTTCAGGGTGGTTAATTATATATGTTAGGACCAATTATTTTTGGAAAATCGAAAATTACCAGAAAAATTTCGGCTACAGATTTATTATTAGTATAGATTACACAAGTAGGCCTACAAATTAACATTTACTTTTTAAGTTTATGGGTTTCTTGTTCTTATGTCTTTTTCTTCTTTATGCATCATCACTATTGTTGCTAGAGTCATCTTCACCATTGTGTCATGATGTCGTGGCTTTATTCAGCATTGAGTTCAGATAACTTTGGCCATCTTCATCTGAAAACTGTAAGAAGTCTCTTAAGTCCTTCGCCTTGGAGGGTTTCAAAGGCACTGGGTTCATTTGTATTGGACTCAAAAGTTTCAGTTGCGACACTTCCATTCCCGTCTTCCAAATCTTGAAAGAAAAAAATGATGCATATTATGAGGTTCAAGATGCAAATATCCCTGATGTACTGTATTGCACTTGTTTATACTTTTGCATCATGATTGTATGAGAACGATTTAAGTGTGTACCCTTTTTGTTATTGAGGATGCCACCTGAAACCAGTTTATTCTGAACTTTTATTAATCGTTTGTCTGAAATTTGCAATAGACTCAATAGAAAGTATTGATAACATCAAAATTTTTACCCCCATTATAGAAAACACTATATTTCCACAAATTATCCCTATTCTTGAATCCCAGCTTTTAGATTCACTCTTTCAAGGGAAGAAATAATAAAATGATATTGTTCTAATTTTGAACCCAAATCCCAAAATCATTTAAAAATAGAGAGTTAATCGTCCTTTGAAATTTCATGTATACATATTTTCATACATAATCTTCTTGCCGTTGTAAATTACTTCTCTTCCATTTCCTTGCCTGTACAAGTTGTGTATGGCTTGCCACCGTTTCTATTCATTTTCCTTTATTCGGTTTTTCATTTTGTTCACAAGCTTTTTTCCCCATATTTTCGGTCATGATGCACTGCTGCAACTGACAACCTGAAGTAGGCTTAAACATCGAATACTAGCCTACTACATTACGGCTTGCAACAGCACGTGACTGCCGCTATAGTAGGTGCGTTCACTTGTTCAACGTAAACACGTAACATTGTGTTCTGTGTTACGTATTGAAGCTAGACTTACGAAAATTTACTACACTGTACTACACGCATTCAACTACCTAATCCCTTGATCGTCGGAAAACGGGCGTATATGCGTATACGCCGTTATTCGGGTGAAGTCCTCAATTATGTACCCGACGTTGCCAACATCTACTGAGATTTCAGTGTACATAGTACAGGGACATCATTTTATTTTCACTTCGATTTGTATTGTACCTGAGGTTTTTAATGTACTTCACTCCCACCCCTTCTACTAGTGAACGTCCACCTAAGGCCGGATATGCAGTCAAAGTCGTATTACGTTCACAGTATTGAGTATAGTACGTTCCAGAAATATGGTCGTATTTTCCAGTGAATAAAGTGCATTCATTATTGAATCATATTTTCGTACAGGTACTATATCCGTTTGGTTACGTCGTTTCCAACATCAATTTCTATTGGCCCCTCTGTAAAGGTTAGTGGCTGGGCTGTCTTAGCTCTTTTCTTAAACCTTTTGCAGTCAGGAATTGGACGTGTACGTAATATTATACAAATGTTTAAAATAATTTAAATAAAAGGGCCTCGTTAAGTAACTGTCACGTGATTTCCCCCTTTCTACTACCCTGCGACATAACTACTTGGACAGACAGTAGACAGAAATTTGAGTAAATTTATCTGTTCGAATCGGACAGAAGTGAAGTAATTAGAATACGTAAGTAAGGTACTCTGTTATAGAGTAGGTACAGAATTATTATTTCAAGAGGCACAGGATTATGGCCCCCATGTCGACTGATGCTTTGCATTATTTCTTTTGTGGTTACTGTAAAACAGTTTTGTTTGTTAAACATCCTACAACAATAGAAGAATTAAAGAATTACATTCCAGAAACAATACATTCAATTTCAAAAGCTAAGCTTAAAACGTTTTCGATAATATGCACACAAAAGAACTGAAGCCCGTATAGAAATGAACGGCCATCATTTTCAACAATGTCTTTAAATATTCAAATTTTTATTATTTTCCAATTTAAATTCACTCTCCATATTGTATGCTAATGTGCTGTAGAGAGTATATTATACATTGCATAATGAATACGTCCGCCTGGGTAGTTCAGTTAGTGAGTAAAAAGACTTATTGTTAATACTGTACTGCACTGTAATTTGAGTAAATAAAAACCTAACGAAAATTATCAAACTGAAAATCGTAATAGTTCCTAGTTTACATAAATGGATGCACTACTTTTCTCCCCTCCTATTCCTAGTAAAGTGATTTCTTTGTACTTTAAACTGGCATCATCAAAATCCGGTCGTGAAAGGGGGTAACATAGTGTTTGCGCTTCTCAACTTTTTATCCAAAGTATAGCCAGGTTAATATTAGAAATGAAGAGTTCACGGGAAAAACGATGAATGTCACAGTTTTCTTAAGGTTGATGTCATTATCTAATTCAATGGATCACTGCGAAATTTAATGTTGTTATGAAAAATGGTAAAAAGGACAATTGTCACCACGAATACAGTAATCCTTTCCTTTATTTTCTATAGAAACAGCACTACATCTTGAAGTTATAGACTCAATTAGATCATTATTTAATCCTTAACAGAAATGGGACATTCATCGTTTTTCCCGCGAACTCTTCAAATGTTAGTAAAAATAAAATGATGACCCGGTACAATAATAGCTTGAACTCTATTTCCACTCATGAGAGAGCTGTATTCTGGGAGTAAGAGTATTACGTTTTTCAAAAGCCAAGTAAAAAACGTTCCAATGTGGAGATGAATTAATAAAAGTTAACGTGAAGCAAGTTTGTTGACTTATTAAACGCAGTTCGTGCAAAGGAATGCGTTTACGTTCTTAAGAAGAGAAATTGCAAGTCAAGAACGTAATGGCGTCCGTGATACGGCATTAAGACTCACAGGAAACTGCCTTGACCACGCTGCCGAGGTTTGTCTAAGGCGCTAAGACAAAAGTTGGGATGAATCCTAAAAAAATGCTCCAAGGACCTATATCTTCCCTTTCCGACATAAATCCTGATATTTTCTAAATTAAAATTATGTGAAAATCCGAGCCATGGTTTTGTCATTCTTTCGCCGTCCTACTCCAGAGTTACTCGCACAGCGCAAGGGTTCGGATCCCTTGTCTAGCGAGGACTACGGCTCGCCATCCCTCTCCCCACTGCACCTAGGTTTCTAATATATTCGGCGAACATTCTCTGTTGTTATTCTGTCGCGCTGTAATCGCTCATCCTCGTACGGTAGGTATTTGGTTACATCTATCTTCGACTTGCTCAGAAAAATTCTCTGATGAACCTACTACATTTGGAACGACAAAGAGTTGTCTCAATTTAGGAGACTAGCGAATTGGCTGTGAGTCTAATAAAATATAGCACAATCGGTCTTAAGAGCACAATGTGAGGAAGATTGTATATGCTTACAAGGGGGGGAAAGATTAGAATTGATTGCAGTCATCATCATTCTGAATGTAAGTGATTCAGTTGCTGATGGCAACATCCGTCGCGCTGGATGCCGGCTAGCCAGGGGACTAAGTCAATCGGCAAATAACATGGCATGCCAAACAGAATGACAATGTGTCAGTATGCGTGCAGTTTTCTGTAGACATGCCTTTATAAAATGTGTGGATATACTGAAGGCCTGCTTTACGTATTGTGCTCCTAGCTTGCAATAATTAGTGACATGGCAATGCTAGGTATTTTTTGCGTTCACATCCTTATTTTATTTTTAAACATCTTTATCAGAGAAATCATACTACTCCTACTGCGACCACCACCATTACTACTACTGTTACTATTACTACTACCACTACCACTACTACTACCACTACTGCTACTGTTGCTACTACTACAGTTACTACTATTACTACTACCACTACTACTACCACCACTACTGCTACTGTTGCTACTACTACAGTTACTACTATTACTACTACTATCACTACCACCACCACTACTACTACCATTACTACTATTACTACCATGGCCTTCTATGCCCAAGGTTGCGGGTTCGATCCCGGGCCAGGTCGATGGCATTTAAGCGAGCTTAAATGCGACAGGCTCATGTCAGTAGATTTACTGGCATGTAAAAGAACTCTTGCGGGACAAAATTCCTGCTGCGACGCTGATATAACCTCTGCAGTTGCGAGCGTCGTTAAATAAAACATAACATTTTAACAACTATTACTATCATTACTACTACTACTACTACTACTACTACCACTATCACCACTACCACCACCATTTTACCACTACTACCACCACCACCACCACTACTGCTACCACCACTATTGCTACTGTTACTATTACTACCATCACTACTACCACCACCACCACCACGGCTACTACTACTACTACTACTACTACTACTACTACTACTACTACTACTACTACTACTACTACCAATACTACTACTACTATTACCACTATCACCACTGCCACTACCATTGCCATTATCACCACCACTACTACTACTATTGCCACTATCACCACTACAACTACAAGGGGAGAGTCGGGTAGTATCGGACATCGGGTAATATCGGACAGTGAGTTTCTTTCACCTACCACACGATGATAGTACCTGATTGACATGGTTACGTTTCTGTGATGTCGCATAGAGAAACGTAACCATCTCATTCAGGTACTACCATATGGTGGTAGATGAAAGAAACGCACTGTCCGATACTACCCGACTATCCCCTACTACTATTACCATTATCACCACTACTATTACCACTATCACCACTGCCACTACCACTATCACCACCACCACTACTACTACCACTACCACTATCACCACTAGCATTATGACCACCTCTATCACTACACCACCACCAGTGCCACCACCACCACTATCAGTAATACTACTACCACCACCACCACTACTACTACTACTACTACTACTACTACTACTACTACTACTACTACTACTACTACTACTACTACTACTACTACTACTACTACTACTACTACTACTACTACTACTACTACTACTACTACTACTATATCTTAAAAGGTGTAATGAACAAAAGAAGTCGGTAAAATACTGTTGGTCTTTATTGTGTATTTATGTCAGGAAGATAGAATTCTTCCAACCTGTGTAGTTTGAAATGGGAGAATAGTTTTATAAAGAATCTGTCGCGGTCTTTCGAAGAAAGGAACTAGCTAGACACTTCGTAACTGATGTTTTTCTTTTCACTCGAGAATGGGAGTAAACATACTTGCCAAGGGTATTTGTGTGTGTTGAAAGTTGAGAAGAAATGGTAGTCTTTGAGCCGTCTTATGAATAGTTTCTTGTTGTTCTCTCTTTTCACAGAAAAAAACAGCTTCCTTTTGGAACTTCTGTACCTCTCAAAACTTTTATTTGCATCTTCTGGTAATATATATCGCAATGCGTTGTTCCCTTATCAAATGGTGAGGAATTCCATAATTTTTCAGTAATAAATGTGATTTATTTTTCCTTCCCTTCTTTATTTTCGTGTTTCATTTCTTTCAGTATTAATTTACAAATAAATGTGATATAGATGTTGTTGTGTATGTTGACTAATATTACACACACATTTTGGACCTCTTTGTTCGTTTTGTCAGCACGGCACAGGGTTATCACTAATATCTTAAAGCTGCGAAGGACCAAGAGAAAAAGTTTAGAACAGCATTGCCAACATTTCTCCATATTTGTCCTCTCTAATTGACTGGTGAATTGTTAATACTTGTAAATTGAATTAATCTGCTTTGTTTAGAACAGCATTGACAACATTTCTCCATATTTGTATCTCTAATTGACTGGTGAATTGTTAATACTTGTAAATTGAATTAATCTGCTTTGAGTTATATATTATTTTTGTGTAATTTTTGCTTGTACAACATTCAAAGGTATAAAATACAATGTAAAATCACTAGAGTACATGTGAAAATAACTGAGCAACGAATCATTAATCAATAGAATGTTTGGAATTTCGTCGAAGAGATAGAAATAATATTTGAATTCATTGCGAGACTGTAGAGATAAAGTCCTGTCTTTGTGAATGTGGGAAAACTGTGACAAAAAAGTCGATTGTTTCCTTCAGGTGACGCCGTACTAGTTACAGTATTATAGGTTTAAGCTCTGATCACGTATATATCAGATTGGCCATTCCCATGTTATGAAAAGGCATCATATAAAAGAGGGCAAACACCAGGATCTCCACTATCGAAAATGAAATTTTTGGTAAAGCCGCTAGATGGTAGTACTGCTGTAAGTTATTATCCTATGGAATTCCATCAAGGTTATAACGTGACCTCTTTTGTAGTCGCTAGATGGCAGCATAAATTGATAAAAGTTGTTTTCTTGAAAACCCATTAAGCTGATTAGTCATGTGTGATCAGGGGTTTAAGGTTTTAAGCCTATGGGTTCGTATTAAAGACTGTGCTATCATTTTTAAAACCTCATTATTTTCCGGAATGTGCGGTTTGCACTGTACATCGAAGGAAATATAAACTCCTATCTTGTTACGTTGTGCACTTTTAGCAGTCTATGTATGTTACCTGAGTTACGTAATAATACAATTTAGAATATTCGTTAAGAATTCTCGTGATCAATTAATTTAGGTGCAAGGGACGAACATAATTGTGATGTAATCCTGAAGAATGCGAATTTTTTCAATACTTGTTGGCATTAATTTCGCTCTATTTTCCGCTCCTAACTTCCCTCTATTTCCCGCTCTAACTTCCCACTATTTTCCTCTCTAACTTCCCTCTATTTTCCGCTCTAACTTCCCTCTATTTTCCGCTCTAACTTCCCTCTATTTTCCGCTCTAACTTCCCTCTATTTTCCGCTCTAACTTCCCTCTATTTTCCGCTCTAACTTTCCTCTATTTTCCGCACTAACATCTCTCTATTTTCCGCGCTAATACTCCTCTCGTTTCCGCTTTAATTTCCCTCGGTTTTCCGCTCTAGATTTTCTCTATTTTCCGCTCTAATTTACCTCAATTTTCAGCACTCTTTCACTTTACTTGCCATATTACTCGTACGAATAAATAAAAGCAAAATTATCCTTTAAAAATTAAAAATTATTTTCAAATGCATTTGAAGGCTTCCTTTTTTTATTAAAAAGAACTTAGAATCACACTTTGCAAGGAGATTACATTCGACTTTTTTCTTCATATGAAATAAATAGGGTAGCGCAAGTATTCTACATTCGGCTACCTCATGACTGACCTCCGTCTGACGATGAGAAGTCGAGAAATTATTGAAAATCTTATATCAAAGGAAGAACTATGAAGCGAGAAATGAACAGAATAACTTCGTACAGTCTACTGCTCTTGATTATCGGTTTTCATGTCTGACTGTAAAATGAGGTAGTCAGAGTTCAAATCCTGGTTGGGAAAAGTTATTAGGTTGAGATATTTTTCCGTTTCTTTTTCTCGACCCATGGTAGGCAACTCATATACGTTTCTATTCTTTCATTAACCTTTTCCTCACTAGATGGCTACAGAAGTTAGTGATATTGCTATAAGTTATCTGGTGGTGTTTTTTGTACTTATTCCTTGGGAGTGGAATTCTATGCTCATATAACATTCACACACATTAGTGAGTAGATGCTAGTTAGTTTTGGCGGTTTCTGTTTGTGTTTAGTGTTTTTGTGCTGTTTTGTGTAAAGATGGATCAAATTAGTGATTCCGAAACTTTTGATCAGGAATATATTCCTGTAGAAGATTAGGAAATGGAACATCGGTATCAAAAGACGAAGTTATTGACCAAGAAACAAATTCAGATCAGTTGATGACGCGTCTTTTCGACAGTGGTTTGAATAGAAGACATCTGGCACCATTTCTTCTGCACCTCCGAGATCCCCAATCCCTGAAATTTTAGCATTGTTTCTGATAACGGTAATTCTGAATTTTTTAAATTATTCTTTAATAGTGACCTCATCAACATTATATTCGAGGAGACGATTCGGCATGCTAATAAGTGTTCAAAGAATGCTGAAAATAATTCGTGGCGGCCTACTACAGACTCTGAAATACGTGTACTTTTGGGCATAGTGATACTGCAGAACATTATTCACAAACCTGAAGAACAGATGTACTGGTACAAATATTCAATGACTCCTACACCATTCTTCCCAAAACGCTCTCATATAGGAGAGCAGATACTACTGTCCGGAATGCAATGTGCCACTGTGCGTAATACCCTGCTTTCGAGTCTATCACACGGCAAGCAACATTTAACGCCTTGATAACAGCACTGGTATTGTACCTCATAAATTAATCCATAAAAAACATGTTGGTAAAGAGTTCAGGAGAAAATAAAAGTGGGACAACTACCAGAGCTGGAATCAAGGTGCACGAGATAACTCGGGATAATAATTCAGGTATGACTGTATGTCTATTTCATAGCGATTTTTTAGATATGTAAGGAAATTAGTGATGAACAGTGATTCTGCATTATTAAGTTAACTCTTTACGAAAATAAAAAATACGACACTTTTTTTCACAAAACTGGTAAAATATATAGTAAGGGAAGAGATTAAAAGCAGTGCAAATTGCATTTTAGATCTCACCCCCTCAAACCTACCTCATCTGTCTTTGAAATTTGAAATGGTACCCCTTTGTTTTGATACTTAAATTTGAAAGAGTATTGAATTGTTAATATAAATATCTCATTTATTTGTTCCACAATTTTAATTTTCTATCTTCGTCTGGCAACCGGGTTTCTTGTTATTGCTAATTTGGACTTACTTAGGCCTACTTACAAATGGCTTTTAAGGAACCCGGAGGTTCATTGCCGCCCTCACATAAGCCCGCCATCGGTCCCTATCCTGTGCAAGATTAATCCACTCTCTATCAACATATCCCATCTCCTTCAAATCCATTTTAATATTACCTCCCTTCTATGTCTCGGCCTCCCCAAAGGTCTTTTTCCCTCCGGCCTCCCAACTAACACTCTATATGTATTTCTGGATTCGCCCATACGTGCTACATGCCCTGCCCATCTCAAACGTCTGGATTTAATGTTCCTAGCTAATTTGGACTAAAGAAAATAAAACTATAAAGACTATTATTGATTACAGATTATTTTAGGCAGTAACACAAATTAACTGATATTGATTAAGTATCCTGGTACTTAACGAACTCTGTTGTTTTCTCTTGTAAACGATTAATGCTACCGGTACGTAAATTTGCAAAACAAGTCGTGGATATCTTTACAATTAGTTTTTCCCTTCTCAAGAAAACAGTTTTGAATTGGAAATGTGATTGTTACCAATTATATCTTCTGCTACAAAATACACTATCAATGTACTTGTCTCCGTCATATAAGTGTAAAATATTCGAAAAGACGTAATTCAGGTGTGCAGAAGAGAGAAAGCCAGGGATTGTTTGTCTCCTCGATCTCGGTATACATAACATTTTAGTTATATATAATGCAGATATTTCCGTCGAGAAAGTAGAGAAATTCTTGCATTGAATGGAGCCTCAGTACTTAAAAAATAGCGTTAATAAAATCTTCTAACGGATTTTTTATTTGACGTATTGAATATGCAGCCTTTAAAGGAATGGAATTTCTTAATCTCGGGACGATTAATCGTAATCAGTGCGAGGAATAGAATATTACGAGCTGATTTGCATATAGAAAGAACCACAGTTAATTTACTAACCGCCGCGCCGCGAGGAAAAAATCTCGAGTAAGCATGTCGACGTTGGAATTCAAGATTCCCAAACGACTTCAGAATTGAATATCACAAATGAAAGTATGAAAAAATAAAATGTTTAGAGTGTCAGGACAGATTTTCAACATAAAAGAGAGACATAACATTAGTATGAAATTACTTAACGAGAAGAGAATTTGTCTATAGAACATGCCAAAGAGAAGAGTCATCGTCATCGTCATCATCGTCATCATCGTCATCATCATCATCATCATCATCATCATATCATCATCATCGTCATTGAGGAAAAAGTAAATTCTGGTACCGCAGTTTAAAATACTTCATTTTCACGATGTTATTGAGTTTAATATTGAATTTTATCTTACTGATGGCAGATAAACTACACTTTTAAACATATGTTTATAATGCATCTTTTACTAATGCAATCATATTTAGTGATTTAATGTAATGTTTTATTTTAACTGTAGAGTTGAGGCCATTTGGCCTTTCTTTCTCTCAACCGGTAGGCCTAATTCGTATGATGATGACGACGACGACTAAATTCTCAGCCCGGGCTTCCTATGATGTTCAGCCGATTACTGATCTTACTTTCGCATGGCTCTCCAGATGTTGGCGAGGAATTATTAATGCTTGTAAATATAATTTATATAATTTATCTGCTTATCATACGAGTCATTCGCGAGTTCAATTCCTGACCATGGAATATATCACTACTGTGTTTCATATTTAGGCCTACTACATAAATTAAATTTTTAAATAAACAGTAGAACACAGAGAACAATTGGGACATTTTAATTGTGATTCAAAGTAGTAATATATCGTTTCCATAAGCCAGTGTATAGAATACTTTTCAATTTTTAAGTTTACAGGCTAATCAATTTCTGAATTCATTATTTTACCAAGAATAGGAGATGTCGAAAACAGAATAAGGTAATATTTTACATAAGGTACCTGGAGGTATTAAGGCCCAGCATGTTATAAGGCCCACTACCTAGTTTTGCCATTAGTTACACACTTTTGTAAAAGAGAGCAACAGCTCTTAAAACTATTTCTTCTTGCATTCGAGTGAGGTATAAAGAAATTAGATTCTCGTTCTTGTTTGTAGCTGACCGGTGGCAACAAGTTATGTGTTATTATTTCTGCTTTCTTCATAAAATTCTGCAAAATTTAAGTTGATATTTAATCGTTTTACTGTGTGTTATTAATATAATATTAAATCCACGTTATTGTGTAAACATTAAGAAGTTTGGGGCCACCGTGAAACTTTCACTAATGAACATATGAGCACTCCATAAATTAAAATTGGCGCGAAGTAACAGAGCAGGAAATAAGACCCGTGAAATAAATACGTGGAAACGCCCACAAGTTCATAGAAGTCCCTGAACTATGAAGTTCAAACTCTGAAGCACAATCTGTTTTGCAAGAAATGAAACAAACGAAAGACTGACAATAACTATTGCAGAAAGAGCATTGGATGAACCATGAACTTCAGGATTTGTAAACATCCAGGAGACGCGGATGTGTTCTGTCTGCGAAGAGAATTGTTGTAGATATACATGTGTGTGTCTCTTGTGAATGTTGGGTGCAGATGAATGTGTAGGTCTCACTGAGGAAAAACCTAAAGACTTTGTTTGCCCAAATTGTGTTCAGTACTTATATCCTGTATTGTGGGCCTTATTATCTGTCACAGCAGGATATAAGGCCCAGTGACATGATGCTAATTTTCATTGGTCACAGCATTTATGTGTCTGTTTGAATATTTATTTGAAGTAAAACATTATAGTATAAATATAAAGGTATGCTATTCCCTCATTTAAAAATTTCTAAACTTCTCCATTTCAAAAAGGGAACGTTTTATTCTTTAGGTGGGTCTTATTACCCCCGGTTACCTTACCAGGAAATTTTTAATGATCTGGTATAACATCAATTTTAGAATATTATAGATTTATCAATTTTTTCCTACAGATAATATCTGTAATATTTACAATTAATAATTGAGGAGAAAAATTCGCTCCGGCCCCGGGGATCGAACCCGGGTCCTTGGTTCTACGTACCAAGCGCTCTGACCACTGAGCTACGCCGAATTCAATCCACAGTACCGGACCGAACCCTCCTCCTTCAATGTTTCCCTTTATGGCCTGACTCCAATTTAGGAATGCTTGGTAAGTAGATCGATCCCCGGCGCCGGAGCGATTTTTTTCTCCTCAAATATTAATGATCAGTTTTAGAGTTCTGAAAGTTAAACTTAAGGTCAGGAAGAAATAATAACAGTAAAATTAATTATCTGATGGGAATTTAGATATTTGCCATCAATAAACTAATAAATGCCTTGAAATTAATCAGTTTCACCTTACATTGGCGTTATGAAATTAATACGTGAACATTTTGCTAAGAATTTTATGAAGCAGTTCGAAAAATAGTGGACAGGGCTTTAGTGTACGTTTAGAAGTATATTTTACTTAGGATCATCTATTTTTCATAACTGTGTTATTTCAGATTTAATGAATATACTTATAATTTAGTATATGCCTACTTTGTCTTAATTTTCTATTCTGTAAAGTTTGTAAAAACAAAAGTTTGATGAATACTGTAATAAATTAATTACGCGCGATAACAATCAAGACGATATAGAATTACTTGCAGCATGTCATATCGTTATGAGAAAAATCTTCTGCTCTCCAGGAGAAAGTTAATTCAACGAGGGATCTAGTAATTGGGTACTCGAATTAGTTAAAGAGTTTGCCGTCTCATTTTCATGATGCTGAAGTGAGGGATTATATTACGTAAAACAATTACTTCACTGTCGTTCTCAAACTTCCTGAAAGAGAAGGCGCGATAAGAGTCTGTAAATATGAGGCGATTTGAAAGGAGGGAAGTATTTAGAAGCGAAAGGAATAAGTTTACAGTAAGGGATTTTGCAGATTTCAATACTTAAAACTTTTATTTTTAACTAATAAATCCAAACACGTTTGAACTTCTTAAAGCTCCTTAAAGAGTATTAATAAGGAACAGCGAACAGAAAAAGAATGAAAATCTTGAGTGAAAGACTTAAAGAATGTATGAGAAACGGGAGAGGGTTTATTGTTAAGATGTATTTCATGTAGAATCAAGTAGGCCTAATATGATACAGTAGAAAAAGTCGGGCTAATCTGATACAGACTTAAAATTGTACCAAAATCTCATTTTAAAAATGTTTAAAACAGTGATTACAGAAGTACATTTTATGCCTTTTAATAAGCGATATTGATCACTTAATTATGTATCATCTTTAGTCAATATTTCATTATACGTAGACTTGTTAATATGCATGAAAATGATTTTTATATTAAGTATGGCCATTAATATTACTATTTTGTCATTGTTTCATTGTGTATTTCGCTTCTGGTAGTGTGGAAGAGAAGGCCTCATAGCCTTAACTCTACCAGAATGAATGAATAAAGAAATGAATGAATGAGTGAGTAAATAAGTAAATAAATAAATAAATAGGTACATAAGTAAATAAATACATAAGTAAATAAGTAGGTAAATAAATAAATAAATAAGTAAATAAATAAGTACGTAAGTAAATAAATACCTGACAGCAAACTGAAGTAAAGTGCACGCATGCAACCCTCTTACAAATATCCTTGAACTTTGGAGTGTACAGATGCTTAGAGAAAACAACTCTTCTGTACGTGTCGTAGCGTATTATACGGAAGATTATATATTTCAGCATAGTAATAGAACATGATTCGTTACGTTCATAGGCGACTCTTCCTCGTTCTCTTTCTTAGTCCTACTCATCTTTCATTGCCACTTTTTTTGAAGATTGAGTGCACACTCATGCAAACACAGCACTACTTCCAGCTGGATGATTATTGAAATACCCCATTGAGAGTTCATCAATTTTCTTACATTCATACTATTTTCTAATATAAATACATTATTATTGGAGTTAAATATTTTAATATTTTGCAAGGAATGAAAACTACGCTATAAGTAAAGCAGAAGGGATTATTGCTTCTTTCATTTCCCTCTTACTTACTTACAAATGGCTTTTAAGGAACCCGAAGGTTCATTGCCGAACTCACATAAGCCCGCCATTGGTCCCTACCCTGTGCAAAATTAATCCACTCTCTATCATATCTCATCTCCTTCAAATCTAATTTTAATATTATCCTCCCATCTACGTCTCGGCCTCCCCAAAGGTCTTTTTCCCTCCGGCCTCCCAACTAACACTTATTGTAGGGATTCGTAACAAGCTATTTTTTACGGTGATGGGTTGTTAGCCCCTCGCCCAACCCCCAAGCTGGAGGACCATCCCTTATCGGCTGTCCACGACTGCTTACATTTCACTCCTACCTAAAATAACAATATTGATAATGATTTTGCTTTGGAATTAATGTGTAATTATAAGGCTTATTTTTTATTGCTGTGTTGTGATCTCTGTGATGTAGTTACTTGCTTATGGCTTTTAGAGAACCCACAGGTTCATTGCCGCCCTGACATAAGCCCGCCATCGGTTCTTTTGAGCAAGATTAACCCAGTCTTTACAATCATATTCCACCTTCCTCAAATTTATTTTAATATTATCCTCCCATGTACGTCTCTGCCTCCCCAAAGCTTTTTTTTTTCTCCGGCCTCCGTACTAACACTCTATATACATTTCTGGATTCATCCATACGTGCTACATGCTCTACCCATCTCAGACGTCTGGATTTAATGTTCCTGATTATGTCAGATGAAGAATACAATACGTACAGTTCTGCTTTGTGTAACTTTCTTCATTCTCCTGTAACTTCATCCCTCTTAGCCCCAAATATTTTCCTAAGCACCTGATTTTCAAACACTCTTAACCTATGTTTGTCTCTCAATGTGAGAGTCCAAGTTTCACAACCATAAATAACAACCAGTAATATAACTATTTTATAAATTCTAACTTCCAGCTTTTTTGAGAGCAGGCAAAAGCTTCTCAATGAAATAATAGCCGGCATTTTTCATATTTATTCTGCGTTTAATTTCCTCGCGAATGTTATTTATATTTATCACTGTTACTCCAAGATACTGAATTTTTCCACCTCTTCAAGGGATAAATTTTCAACTTATAAATTTACATTTCGTACAATATTCTCGTCACAAGACACAATCATATACTTTGTCTTTTCCGGATTTACTCCCAAATCTATCTTTTTACTTGCTTCAAGTACAATTCCCGTGTTTTCCCTAATAATCCGTGGATTTTCTCCTAACACATTCACGTCATACGTATATACAAGCAGCTGATGTAACCCATTCAATTCCAAACCCTGTCTGATATCCTGAACTTTCCTAATTGCATATTCTAGAAAAAAGTTACAAGGTAAAGGTGATAGTGCATCTCCTTGCTTTAGTCCGCAGTGAATTGGAAAAGTATCATACAGAAGCTGATCTATACGGACTCTCTTGTAAGTTTTACTGATGTGTGTGTTATAGTGACACGTATTATTTATAAAGTTAGAATGGAAATTTTCATTATATTACAAGTTGAGCCGATTTGAAACTCATCAATTAATCAATGCAAACAGTCTGGTAAATGTACTAGGAAATCTAGCTGCAGAAGACAGCCCTGATACAAGTAATTAACATGCCATGAACAGTTACTGATATATTGGGAAGAGAAATTGATTTTTGGGCCGCTATAGTGGTTGAGTTTTTACTTTAAATCTTTACATAACGATCTATAAGTCATCCTTACCATTATTAATTACAAAAACTCGCACCTGGTATAATTTCCGCATTTAATGTCTTGCGGTTGAAATGTTAGTTCCGCTGAAGTAAAAGTAACGACTTACACAGGGATATAAAAACACCTAAGTGGCCTGTATAGGACATTATTGGTGTACTACAATTCAGATGACATATAGAGCTGCATTACTGTCACTAAAACATAAATAGGAGTAGGGTAAACATTGGTAATTTCGTGACAATTTCATAAAAACTAATTTAAAATTCAAATGTATAAATATATCCTTATTCCGATTTTTTCATCTAAAAGACGATAACTTGCTGTACAAATCTGGAGACATAAAAGATTGGATACGTTCTTGAATATGTGCCAAAAACTACTTTTACAACTTAAGCTGAAAGGTTGGTTATTTCGTGATAATCTTGGTAATTTCGTGATATTGCATTGATAATTTCGTGAGAGGTAGAAGAATTGTGGAAAAATTCATTAACGTCAAATGAAATTCTAATTTCTTGTTACAAGACTTCAAACATAGTAATTCCGTCTAATATTCATAGCAAGAAAACATAGAAATACATATCAACACATAATAAGAATGAAATCAAAGCAAAAATTGAAATCCAAAGGCATCTTCTTTGCCCTGAAAGGGTGAACACTTTTATTACGGACTTTACTATAGCCTATATTACTAGGATAACTCCAAAAGTAATGCATAACGTTTGTTTAAAAATTACATTTTTATCCTACAGCTTTGCTATTTTCACAGAATGTAGATGTATCCTTAAGGAACAAAATGTCACTTTTCCACATAATCCCTGTCCCTTTCAACTGCCTTACGTAACCTAGGAACGAGGGCCTGTAGACCAGCACGGTAAAAGTCTGGACCAACACGTCTGAACCACTTTAGCAGCGTGCACAAGGGAGTCCTCTTCTAACCTCGTTCCGCGAAGGGATCCTTCAGTTTACCAAAGAGATGGTGATCGCACGGTGCCAGTTCAGGTCTGTAAGGCGGTTGTTTCAGTGTTGTCTATCCGAATTTTCTGATCTGGTCTGTGGTCTTGTGACTGACATCCTATGGCTGTGTGTTGTCGTGCAATAGCAGAACATCCTGCTTCTCCCGATGTCGTCGAACACGACTCAGTCGAACTTGAAGTTTCTTGAGAGTTGAAACATACCCGTCAGAATTAATGGTGGTTCCGTGTGGCATGATGTCCACAAGCAAGAGTCCTTCTGAATCAAAAAACACAGTAGTCATAACGTTTCCTGCCGAAGGTGTACTTTTGAATTTCTATTTCTTTGGTGAATTTGCATGATGCCACTCCATTGTCTGCCTCTGTCTCCGGTCCAAAATGGTGGAGCCATGTTTCATCTTCTGTCACAATTCTTGCAAGTAAGTCATCTAGCACTTATCATTGACACTTAGCATGACAACAAATCAAACAGAAGCTACACTGAACCCACTGCGTCTCCGTTTTCTTTTTTGTTATCACATCTTGTCTTCAGATTTCTAAAATTCCTATTGTAATACATTTTATACTATTTTAAAATTGTAACACTTAATGTTCAACAAAATTTCGCCTCAAACAGCTAAGATTTCTATCAGTAAAGCTAAGCCTATATGGCGACTACAGATGTATCTAAAATTCCAAAAATATTTCCTAAAATTTCATGAAGATGCAATAAATCTTTGTACCAAATATCATACGCTTAGCTTTAGTAATAAGCCTGTAATGTAATTACAAACATCCAAAAATTTGTACGCCTGAGATGTCGACGCAAACTTGTTCTCTCCAAACATAAAAGCTCACTTTAGCAGCTAGAATAGTCACACAAAGCTTATCTGTATGTTTCTGGAAACTGGACAACACATGCAATCCCTTGGCGGAAATTTGGATCTCGTAACACCATTGGTTAGTTCACAAAAGAGCAAAGAAAAAGTATCACGAAATAACCACTGCCACGAAATTACCAATGTTTACCCTATATGTATGCATTTTTAGAACAGAACTGAAATGTTAAAACCACTGCATGGATCTCACTGTTGGAGAATGTCTGCAATAAAATGAAGCAGCAGGTTAAAAATGGGGAGTATGAATGACAATGTGGAAAATATAAGAATAATACTGAAAATATGAAATTTCCTTGTTCTATCCTTGAAACTTGCTGTTTTTTTTTTACTGAACAACTATACGTAAAAAATCTAAATTTGAATGTTAGATTTTAAAAATATGCAAAAGGAGACCAAATTTGTAAATTAGCGCCCATTTGTAAATATTTACAAGGAATTATATATTTCACTCAGTTTTTTTTATGCATTTGAGAAGTTGTTTTACCATTAGATTCACAAGAAGATTTACTACAAAATGGCTTCACTTGACTTTTAATATGCTGTACAGAAATATTATAACTGATTTTAGAATACTATGGATTTCAGTTTTCGAGTTGACTTCTTTGCAAATTATTATTTATTTTGATATTCAATTTAAACACCAAAATTCTAATGAAGCCAAATATTTTTAAAATGTATGTTTAAAATCTGTCCGCACCTGTCGCCTTCTCGGCGTGTCTACATACACACGTCAAAACAGACAGTGACGCCACTACTGCTTTTCGGTAATCGTTCCTTGAGCGAGCTATACCAAGACTACTTACCATTGAATGAACAAGTGATGGCTAAGGGAAGGGAGATAATGCCTTACCTCTCCGCCCTGCTTGTGTATTAAGGGGCTGATTCGCGAATCACTAAATGCTGACCACTGCTTTAGAGTTTCAGGAACCAAGTAAAAATGTTTGTTGAAATTCGCCAATAAACGGTGAAGCAGTAATTATACCTTTTCATCACCAAAACATGAAAACATTAAACTTGTAAGAATTTTATCTCTGCCCAGAATTATTACCTTTCTTTGGTCGTCTTTTTTAATGTTTGAAACCTCGATTAGATCCTTCAAAAATATATCCTGCTCATTTTTTGAGTAAAAACTGTGCAAGTGGTCTAAGATTCTACCTTGGGATGATATGTCGACAGTTTTGAAGCAGTCGAGCTTACATCTATAATATGCCACATAATTTTTCATATATTTTAGTTCAAAGTTCATTCAAATTGTAATAAAAACAAATAATTACTCCTTCACCAAATATTAAAGTTGAAATTATTATCAAAATTTAACATAAAATGATGATTCTAACCTGTAAGACTCTCCAGTTCGTTTCGTAGGCACCACGATTCCCTTGCAATTCACATTATCCATACCCAGTAGCCGTGCGCGGTTGATTTGTTTGCCTTCATAAACACAAATGCTTCTTACACCTTTCTTTCTCTTTTTACTAATCTCAGTATTCATTGTGAATTAATATTTCGCACAGAATATAACAAACTCTAACCTGCAATACGGAAAGCCAATTCGCTTACCCAACAATGACAAAACAGAAATTTAAGAGGAAAAAAATCGAAAATTTAACATTTTAAGTGTTGCAAATTCTGAAAACTTATACAGTCGTGGACAAATTATTATACTAAACGTTTTCTTGGAAACATAATATAATTCGTCATATCAACTATCAATATAATTCACTGTGTAGTCTCTATTGTTGTAAATATGATTGTTTACATCTTCTGGTATATTTTTCCAATGGTTAAGTATATTTTTTCTGGCTATGTTGGTACTACTAGTGTTTTAATTATATAGTGCAGAAGATATTCTCCCATGGCCTGCAAGAAGACCGGACATGAACGAAATTGAAAATCTGTCATCTATACTGAAGAAGAAAATGAACAAAAAGAGGCTTACAACAAAACATGGACTCATTTAAGCGCTGTCCGATATCTGGCTAAATGATGCTGATATTCAGGGTCCACACCTGTGGGGTAACGGTCAGCACGTCTGGCCGCGAAACCAGGTGGCCCGAGTTCGAGTCCCGGTCGGGGCAAGTTACCTGGTTGAGGTTTTTTCCGGGGTTTTCCCTCAACCCAATACGAGCAAATGCTGGGTAACTTTCGGTGCTGGACCCCGGACTCATTTCACCGGCATTATCACCATCATTTCATTCAGACGCTAAATAACCTAGATGTTGATACAGAGTCGTAAAATAACCCAATAAAAAAGATATTCAGAGAAAGTATCAAACTTTGGTTTCCAGCATCCCTGACAAAATCAACGTGTTAATAAAGAATAAGGGAATGTTCACAAAATATTAGTAACCTCCAGACTCAATTTTCTGTACATTATATCTGTGCAAAATACATTTTTGTTCATTATTTCTACCGATAAATACAGCTTCGTTGCACATAAAATTAATTTAGTCTAATAATTTGTCCACGTCTGTATTTAGTTATGAAATGATCTAAGTCATTGACTTAGTTCCTTTCAAAATCAAACGGCAAATCCTAGGTTATAATAATAAGCTTTGGGGTGCGAAACTTAGTTTTCTACATATCTAAATCGATGTATCACACCCAAAGAGCAGTTTTTCATTAAAAACTCATTTTCACAAAATTAGCGACTTACGCCCTTTCATAAATAACCCATTCATGAGGTTAAGTTCTAACCCCTGTTGTTGAAACTGGGTCTTCGTGTTTTTATGTTATGGTCGTCAAGATCGTAATTTTAATCTTCGTATGTTACACTAATAAACCATTGCGAAAATAAATCTAATTTTCCCTGGGATATGAAATATTTCCATCGATGTCATGTCTCAGTTGATTTAACGAAGCTGTATCAATTACTATGTAGGTTATTTAGCGTCGATGAAATTGGTGACGGCTGAATAGTATTTAGTAAAATGAGGTCGAGGATTCGCCATGGATTCATTAATTGATGTTTGCCTTACAGTTATGAAAACCTCGTAAAAACGAACCAGTAATCAGTCCAAGCGGGAATCTAACCCACGCCCAAGCACAGATCCGGATCGAAGGCAAACGGAATTCAGCCTGAGCTACTCCGCGGGCTGTCATGTTATCTTACTGTATACGTTATCCAGGACTTAAGAAAGTTTCTACAGCCAGCAATTAGGTCTACTGTAAATGAATGGTGTATTTGCAAAACGACTTAAGTCCCTAGACAGAGTGCTGCATTGGAGTTAAATCGCTCCCTTGAACTCGGTCGAGTGTCGCACCCTCGAGTGAGATACGATCGGTCGTGATACGCTCGTAATAAATAAAAGCACAGTACAAGGTCATCTCACCGACATGTCTTATCTTGTATGGAAGGCGACAGATAAGATACAAATATGTTTTGCTCACACGCTAAAAATAAGGCTTTATTTTCTGCGTTTATGACAAACGTTTAATGGAACAGTCAATGGAACGTACCAAAACAGGAACATGAAGTTATAAATAAAATAGTATGAAAAACTTCGATATACAGTTATTATTGCTAATTAATAATTATTCAATATTTGATTTACCACATATATAATATGATAGGTCCATACATAGCGTTCCGCCTATATACTGCGACAATGTAGAAACGTTTTACAAAATATTATTCATATAGCAGTAGATTAATAACAATATTAGTACAGAGATAACGTCACAGAAAATATAATAAAACGAATAATCATGCTGCACAACTGTTACAGACGCAAAGATTGAGACACTAATTATTAGAGATTATTATTATTATTATTACTACTACTACTACTACTACTACTACTACTACTACTACTACTACTACTACTACTACTACTACTAGAAAACTTGATACATTTCTTGCATTATCGTGATTGTGTTCTCCGTTTATAATAATTACATTTACATCCAATAACATCCATCAGATGTGGCAAAAACAAAATCACTCCTGTGTGTGTGTGTGTGTGTGTGTGTGTGTGTGTGTGTGTGTGTGTGGGGGGGGGGGAAATTTCTTACAACATCTATATTACATTTCAAAGCAAGTTTTGTAGTTGTACTATGGAGAGGTTAGTTAAACACTGCAAAGTTTTGAAATGATAAACATCTATGATGCTACTACACAGTTCATCACTGTAACAAGAACGAATGTCTGACGCTCGGCTTATACCGTTCGAGGATTTATCGCTCTTGACAATTTTACCTATCATGCATGTACGCTACCTATCGGATTATGTTATGAACTACTTGGTGCTCGAGCGAAAACGTCCGATGCAGACTTCTGTCCCTAGAAGTAGTTTTGAGAAAATTAAAGAAAACTGTTTTTGGCCTCGCTGAACCATATATTGTTACAACATAATTTTTTACATGTAAGAGAAATAGATTTTGTATAAAAATTCGCACTTTTGTAATTTTCTTCAGGTTGTAAAAAATTTAATTATCTTCAGGACTTAAGTTGTGCTGCAAATTAACTTCAATCTTGCATCATAGTTATTAGGTTACTGATAAATAAACTGTTTAACTAAATGTATTTATACCAAAATCATAAAATAACCTTATTACAATTGTTGAACAATATTATTTTGAACAATGTTTTAATCACAAGAACACAGACCTCTGATGGAGAGAAGTATGATTTTGAAGAAATGTTTCTAAGCACTTATTGCCATTAAGAATTTGATTAGTGTGTTGTTCTTATTTTGTCCCGGACAACTGTCGCAAAACAACCACTGTTCTTTAATATAGTGGATGGGACACAGTTATTGAAGTAGTGTGCAGGAGAAAATTATATACCTCATTAAGACTTTCTTGGCCTGTCCCTCATGGTGGAATAAAAAGGCATTTCACTAGTTTTAATGTTGTTCACAGAGAAAGCTGGGACGGTAAGCTGGCGATAGTAGTACATATCCTGAACTGGTGTTCAGGCAAGCATACATTTTTCATGTAGTCAAATGTGACGGCAAGAAAATCCTCTCTCTCGATGCTTAACTTGGCTCCATTTTGCAATACTTTTTACTTCAGCTACAAGTTTAGCACGATTACTGAGCATATTGCTTTTCATTTTCATACTCTGTTCTTGAAACGTAATAAATTTCCTCAATTAAAGAATTACCAACGACACCAGACAAAAAACATTTTGTCAGCTGATTGTAAGATTAAAATTACACATTATGTAAGTTTCTTCAGTACTTGACAGGCAAAACAACGTAAGTCCAGGACTAAAGTCGTTTTACGCCTTAACCAAACATTCTGCTGCTAAGAAAAACTATACAAAAGTCGTGGATTAAAGTCATTCTGCTACTAAACGATGCCCCTTGCACACAGTAACATTCATGCTCTCAACTCAAAACCCCCAAAATGTGGACTTAAGTCGTTTTGCAAATTCACCATTCAAATAAATGTTCAATGTTCGGCTATTATGTTATCGCTTTTCATATCGTCTTAAAGTCCCTTAACTATAATTGTCCTGAAAATTACCATTTCATATTTCGAAACAATATTATAAACACGAGAAATATTGTTCATATCTTTCGCAGTGCTGTAAAAGAAAAGAAATTTCTTTCACATTAAATTTGAAAGCTCTCATGCATTTTCTTCCTGTGGAAAACTTGGGTAAAAGAGTACCTCATCAGATTAGTATTTTTAATGCGTCCATATGCTTGACTTCACTTCATGAGGATTGGACCCGGGACGGGATAGACACGCTTTGTCCATTATGCACCCTAAATATGTGATTATTATTGAAGCCCGACAGGTGGCCCGAGTAACATTCGTGAATCCGACGCTAACATGTGGGCCATCCTATATCAGCCCTCCGATAAAGCCAGGTCCCGTTTCGCTGACGAGTGGCCTGATAATCCCCAGGGGCCCGGAGGCACAAACCCTTCATAATATCAGCGTCGGAAAACCGAACTACTCTCTAGACTTCAATCCTGCCTAGCTTTACTATTTCAGATAATATATGAAATGAGGGGAAGTGGAGAGAGTTTGTGGAATGATAAAAGGTAACGAGAGTACCTCTATACTGTAAATGCCCTGTATAACATCTGCTTTATTCACCACAAATTATATTATACAACCTGGCCGGGGATCGAACTTGTAGACTATGGTGATGATTAGGGCTAGGATTTTGATGACCTATAAGTCATGAAAAAATGTTCTAAAACAATGCATTTATGATCTAGAAATCTTTCAAAAATTCCCTTAAAATCCCTTAAAAATTGATCTTACATATTTGGCTTAGTAGGGAAAGAGATTTTGTACTACTTAATATTTAGACTAGTAATTAAATTAAATTCTAGTACCAACATTCAAGTTTATTTAATTATAGGCCTACATAATTTTTTCTAAGTAGTACACTTTAATTAATTATTTTACCTGAAGTAGTTTCCATGTAGTCCACTACAAGGCCACTCTTATCCGGAACTAACAGGCATAGAGGAGTCTATATTGAAGGGGTGGTTGGACTGATCCATTACATGGAGTATACTACGTTAAAATGGCAATAGTTGTGTACAAAAGCGATTAAAATATTATACAAAGTAATGGGTATTAATGGACAAAATATGTAGAGAAAATATCAAAGGAAATACACATTATTTTATATTAATAATGGGGATTTATGGCCAAAATTAAATGAAAATGCCTAAAAAAAATGACAGAATAAAAAAAAATGCTCTTATGAGTTAAAACAGGCAAAAGATGAAAAAAAAATGCCCTAATAAATATGCCTTAAAACACTTAATTTTTCACATAACATATAAATACTAAAGCAGGTATGTTTCTATCTTACTAGAAAAAAGATGCAATTTCATCAAAATCCTAGTCCTAGTGATAATGGTGATGGTGATAGTATAAAAAATTATCCTAGCGGAAAACTGGGTGGGTTAATACAGAGAGAAACAGAGCGAAAAGTTACCACACTATGCAGGGGACGTCGGGGAACAGATTTCGCGCAATTATTGCTTAACTCACTGGTAAGCTGTAGCAGCGCAAGCGGTCGTTCAGTTACATTACGGTAGGCCTAAATTATTAGTGTTAAAAGTTACCTAATGAATTAATTAAGTTTAAAACTTATGTAGATCTTAGCTTTCATCATAATTGCGAGTATGTAAGAATGAAAATGTAGCATTTTCAGTCCCCGTAATAATGCCGATCTTTGTGAAATATCACACTCTTGCGCCAATAAGAGTGAAGATTTCCTCGGGCTCGTTTCAATTCTTGCTTGAATATCTGCAAGCTTCTCCTCTGTTAATACCCTCTTCTGTGGGTCTCTCTTTTTGTTTAAAACAGACCCTGTTTCTCGCCGTTTTCTGGATAACTTGATTATGTATAGTCTCGAAGGCATTGCAGCGTCACGGAACTGACGTAGAAACTTGCGAACTGTCATACAATTTCTTCTTTAGGAGAAATATCTCAATTAGAAATATCCGTTGTGCAATACTATACGTCACCATACTGATAGCGAACTCAAATAACAGAAATAATGTTCAATACCAAGTGTAGTACTACGTAATAACGTGCGCTCAACTGAACACTTCGTACGCTTTCCGCTATGCGCGCACTCATCTCCACCACCCGAGAATTTTAATCTCACCGCAATGAAACTAATGCCCGCCAGCACTGCTGCAGCTGACCGGTGAGTCGAGCAATGGATTGCGGGCAGTCTGTTCCCCGACGTCCCCTCATAGTGTGGTAACTTTGCGCTGCCTCTCTCTGTATAACAGACATAGATAAACTTGAAAACGATTGTACCAACATCTTCCTGATTTCCTTACTTTAACCAATTATTAACAATCCATCAGTAATTCAATTACATAGCTCAAGGTCTCTTTCTCTCCGGTTCAGAGTATTTTTATTTATTTGCCATTCTATCTGTTATTCTAACTTCATAATTGGTACAATAACATCATATTATCATCGCATAGGCTCAGAAGAATTTAACCCTTAGAAGGAGGAAGACTTACGGTACTATTGCACACAAATTTATAACTCTTAACCAGGGGTTCGTATGCCTGCGTAATCGGCTAAATTAGTGTTGGGTTCGTTAGCCGGGCGGTTTAAGGCGCACAAGATATGTCCGGCCAGCATATCGTGCCTAAGATCGCAGGTTCGCGTCCCTGCCACTGCAGTCAATTGAGCTTGTGGTAAAGGATGGGGAGGGCCCATGTAAAGCAATCGGTGTAATGGTACACGTGGAAACTGTCGGGGCTTCAGTTGACTACAGTTGAAATGATTTTTCTTCGTTTTGTAAGAAAAAAAATTACAAAAAAATATTGTTTATGTTCTTAATGTTATATGAAATTAAAGAATATCAACGTATTTTATATATAAGATACAATTTATAACATATTACAGACGTGGACAAATTATTAACAAAATTGACGATTTTTTATGATAATCCTATTTACAAAATTTGACTTTTCAATTTAGATTACAGTTGAAAATTTTGCATATTTCCTTCATTACAGAAGACAGAAATATGCAAAAATGTCAACTGTAGTTTAAATTGAAGAGTCAGGTTTTGTAAAAATATATAATAAAAATCTTCAATTTTGCTAATAATTTGTAAATTAGCAAAAATGTCAACTGCATTGAAGAGTCAAATTTTGTAAAAATATAAAACAAAAATCTTCAGTTTTGCTAATAATTTGGAAATACCCAAAATGTCAACTGTGGTCCAAATTGAAGAATCGAATTTTCTAAAAATACACAATAAAAACCTTCAGTTTTGCTAATAATTTCTAAATATGCAAAAATATCAAATGTAGTCCAAATTGAGGAGTTAAATTTTGAAAAATATACAATACAAATCTTCAATTTTTCTAATAATTTGGAAATACACAAAAATGTCAACTGTAATCTAAATTAAAGAATCATATTTTGTAAAAATATATAATAAAAATCTTCAATTTTGCTAATAATTTGTCCACGTCTGTATATCACGTCATGACCATAATACTAGCTGGTGACTATAATGGACGTACGACTCCTAAGAGTTAGGTAGTTACAAATGACTTTGAAGCAATCACTGTAGTCTTTATGCTGTGATGCTAGTGGCGGGCAAGATGGCCTCTTGAAAGGTTATATCCTGTAGCCTTTGTGAAACCCATTTCACTGTTGTTCCAGCATCTTTGAATAGTCTCTCTACTTTAAGAATGCTATGTGAAGGGTTATTGGTTTGTTAATTTGTTTCCGCATATTGACAGTTATGTCAGTGACTGTTTTTGAACTGGTTTGAGCTTATTTCATGCCTCTATTCAGTGTATGCGTATATCATTACAAATAGACTCAGAAATTTTTTCAATTTGCTTAGAAAGTATGTGCATGGATTGATTTTGAAATCCTTCATTCCCAATTTTGAAAATGCCGCAATGTTTCGGCGTTCTTGTATCTCTTGTTGTTTAGTCAGATGTCCGAAGACAGGTTTGAGCCTCATAAGTGACACCAATAAGGCGTCAATCATGAGGCAACTGAGCTAGAAGATAATGGGGTAGGGTCGCTAGTTACTTTCTTCATACATTGCATACATCGCTGACTATGTACATATTACACTAATCAGAATTTAGATGTGTACAAACAATTGAAGGGGTGAGAATAAGACTTTTAACGAAAAGTTTTTTTTTTTTTTTGCGTGCGAATTCAATTCTTATACATATGGAGAAGCTACCAGTAGGATATTATAAAAATTACTCAACAAATGACGTAAGTATATGCCGAAATTGTTACCGCATCTAATAGGAATGAACTCTAAACCTTCAATACGTTCTCCTGTGTGATTTAGGATTATTCTCATTCCTTCAGTTGTTCTTCCTCTTACACATGTCAAGTGAGGTGTACTGCCTCATGTACAATATCTACGTATTAGAACGTCAATTAGAGATAAAGAATCTCAATCAGAAAAGAAAACACATAACATTAGTATTGGGTCTTAAATTCCTGATTTCATATATGACCTGTAGCTATAGGATTAAAAAAAAAACAATACAAACCCACACAATATCGTTCTTTGAAGGGGAAGCATGGGAGGCCGATATCACAGATTTAAGGCAAAAAAAAATTCTACATGGGTGCATAAATAGTTTACCGTTTTCGAAACAAAATTAGCATTTTTACCATTATACGGAGGGGGCCCCGAAGGCTTACACTGCAGTCTGAAGCTTCTTCTGCTTACCGCTCTTGTTTTTATTAATGATTTTTGTGACCGAACGGTTGCGTTCTTGTACGAATACAACATTCCTCACCGTGAACTTAACCCGGGACATGGTAATGTCGACAATGACATGTGAAGAAATGATGGCGAATAGTCTAAGGTCCAACGCAGAAAATTACCGTGAAATTCCGCTGAAATTGATTGAGGGAAAACCTGAGAAAAGCCACATCCAAGATTCGAACCTGGGCCCGCTCTTCTACAATCAGACACGCTGTTACTCCACAGCGGTGAACTAAATTTGCTACTTGGTATAGGTAAATTTGTTTGATAGCCTGTGAGACAGCAGTATATTGCAGCGGTCTTTGATGGTCGAATAAACATACTGTAATCTGATCCTGGAATTATTGTTGTGAAAATTATGAAAAATAATTTCTACAAAGTCGTTAAAAGTTCCTGAAGGTTCAAAACTGTGATTTTATATAGCAAGAGGTATAAATTAAGTCAAAAGACTGTTTTCAAGAATATTTGTCCAAACATTTCTGTCCGATACAACATTTCGTCCTAATTTCTATGACCAACACATTTAGGTCCAGAGGAATAAGTCCATAGAATTTTTGTCCAAGAGTAAATTTCGTCCAGAAATGGTTTAGTCCACAGAAATTTAGTCCAATATACATAATGTTCAATCGTGATTGATTTTGGATATTCAGATACTAGAAGCACACTTTAAACAGATGCAAACAATATAATACCAAATAATGGAAAAGTAAAAAATGGACAGGTGTTGCTAGGGAAATGCATAGATTAGTTTTACTTAAAATTATCAGATATGGATCCCAAAGTAATTACTGCAAAAAGGACCAACCACTTCTCGTAAAATACGGCTACTGTTATCAACACCACTCTTATAATAAGAATCGACCCAGGATATATTGGCGATGTGGGAATCGGTCAACCTGTAACGCAAGATGGAAATGAAAGAAGGAAATTACACTTTCTAAGAAATAGCTGTAAAGAATGCATGGTCTTTATTCTTTGAAATAACGGAAAGAATATAATGTTTTATTTCAGTGATTTTTTTTTTAAATAAACATAGCTACGAAAATTTCAAGTAAATAAATTTGGATTAAATAAGGAAAGGACAAAATATATTTAGAACGAAATTTCACATAATACTAAAATGACATGGACAAAGGATATGTGGACAAAATTTGATGCAGGACAAACGTAAAACTGGACAAACGTAAAATTAGGACCAAATTACGAATGCACGAAAACGTAATCGACTAACATTCTGCTAACCAAAAGACTTACGCACGGTTTCCAGGCATTTTTCCCCACCAAACATTTTCTTTACCTAAAAATAATTTGTTTGTAATAACTCAGTATACGGACTTACATTAAAGGCTTTTGTCGTAAAAAGTAACCGGTGAAATTTTTTACTTTCGAACGTCACTGAATCCGTGTCAATTTAATTTTATTGCTTTGGTAATTAGTTGAATGTCCTTTAGGCAGATGTAAAGCTATCTAAACACATTAGCGCCTCATAAATGTGTTGTGTGTTGCGTACACATAAAGGAAAGAAATAAAACAGAATTGAAAATGATTCCTGTAAATGTTTTAGTACACCTCGAGGCAATGTTTCTCTAACCCTGGTTCTTAGAAACATTTACGATCAATTTTAACAATCGCACAAAGCGTCTCTGAAAGTATTCAAACAAATTCACAATGGTTTACATAACAGCGAGAAGTTAGTATCTTGTAGCGGTAAGTTTTCTCTGGCTCAGCGATATTTAACTATTGGCTAGAGTAAATCACTTTCAGTCCTAAAAATAAAACCATGTCTCAGTGGTACCAGAGCAGTGAACCGAGTGTACGGCTTCAAAAATATCAATACAAAGAGGAGCGTAGCTTTACATAAAAGTTCGTTAATGCGATATTTGTTTATAATTTCTGTTATAAAATTTATGAGTTTGGAAATTTCCTAAGTTTAGTAACCTTCAAAATCCTGTTACATAAATACCAGTTAACGTTGCAAAGTCTCTCCATTTATTAAATAAAAAATAATATAATAATCCAATCGTTTAATTTCATAGCGGTCACCGGCGTAGCTCAGACGGCTAAGGCGCTTGCCTGCTGATCCGTAGTTGCTATCCTGCACGGATTCGTTTCCCGCTTGGACTGATTAGTTGGTTGATTTTTTCTGAGGTTCCCAACTGTAAGGCGAATGTCAGGAAATTTATAGGAAATTCTCGGCCTCTTCTCGCCAAATACCATCTCACTATAATCAATCACATCGACGCTAAAAAAAACCTAGTAGTTAATACACCATCGTTAAATAACGAATTAAAAACAAATTCATAGCAATATATAATACATCCGTAATGAAAATTATATACAGTAGTGGCAAAAAAACCGGACCGACCCTTGTAGCTGATACAAAGGAATCCTGTGCTGTGTATTGTGTCAAACTGTGGTAATTTCAATATGGATAGTGAAGCCAGAGGTATGTACTGCTATTTAATGTAAAAATACGCAGTTATCTTTGCCGAATAGAGGTAGACATGTAATATTGATCCCAGATGAAAATAAAAGTCTCAAAGTTTTTTCGTCTGTAAGTTTGAGGCACTAAAGGAAACAAAAGACTGTAAGAATCGAACAAATGCAATAAATTTCATTGTTACAATTAATTATACAAGATGGATGTGTTTTGTGACTAGCTAAATTTGAATCTGTGACTCTGAAATCAGCTACAAGAGTCGCTCCGTTTTTTTTTTTTGCCACTACTGTACATATTGAAAAAAATAATTTTCTTTGTCAGTGCAGCGACAAATTACGGACTGAAAGATACCGAGTGGACGTGAATATTTTTATCTCATAGAAACTACCAAAACTGCCTCTGGTTTCACTGAGCCTTTTACAAGAAAAATTGTCTATGTCTGAGTATCGTGCTAGTTAAAATATGAAGATTGCAGTTGGATTTTAGTTTCACGGATTTAAACCCGACCAAGGGAGACAGATTTTAATGAGTAATGAAAACTTTAGCACGTTTTGTTCTGGGAAGGAAGCAAAGCTGGGAGGTACGTGTGTTACATGGTTGGTCATAAACTTTGTCTAGAGGTCCAACGTAAAAGCAACAAATATAATGCATACATTTTATCTTTCCACGCTCGCAGATGTCAAGCGGAAGCGACGGTGCACAGTGCAGCTGCCGGCAACATGCGAGCGTGGAAAGATAAAATGGATGCATGGTATTATTATTGTTATTATTTCTATTATTATTATTATTATTATTATTATTATTATTATTATTATTATTATTATTATTATTGGTGTTGATTTTACGTGTGAAAATTCTTAAATTTGTATGTAGTGCATAAAACTCTAATAATGCAATTTCGTGCAGACTGTCGTTAAAAATGTCATGAGTATGATACTGACGTATGAGTTTAATTAATTTTTACAGAAATTACCGTCAACGCGGGCTACTTTGCCCCTAGGTGTTACTTGAACCCAGAAGAAAAAAATGTTTTCGTCGATGTAAAATAACAGTTTTGTGTCGAAAGTTGTGTTTTTTTCTCTGCAAACTTTCATTTGTACAAATATTTTCATCTAAGTTACTCCAATGGTAAGTAAACGTTTTTTTTTCTTCTGGGTTCAAGTAACACTTTAAGGGTGAAAGTAGCCCGCGTAGACGGTATCAATTTTAATTACTTTTCGAATTATAAGGTGAATTTAAACGTAGAATATGTATGGGAAATGTATAATTATTCGGTTGAGCTTTTGTCAAAAATCCTGAAAGTTAGAATTTATAAAACAGTTATATTACCGGTTATTGTATATGATTGTGAAACTTGGACTGTCACTTTGAGAGAGGAACAGAGGTTAAGGGTGTTCGAGAATAATGTGCTTAGAAAAATATTTGGGGCTAAGAGGGATGAAGTTATTGGAGAATGGAGAAAGTTACATAACACAGAACTGCACGCATTGCATCCTCACCTGACATAATTAGGAATATTAAATCCAGACGTTTGAGATGGGCAGGGCATGTAGGACGTATGGGCGAATCCAGAAATACACATAGAGTGTTAGTTGGGAGGCCGGAGGTAAAAAGACCATAGGGGAGGCCGAGACGTAGATTGGAAGATAATATAAAAATAGATTTGAGGGAGGTGGGATATGATGATAGAGAGTGTATTAATTTTTCTCAGGATAGAGACCAATGGCGGGCTTATGTGAGGGCGGCAATGAAACTCCAGGGTCCTTAAAAGCCGTTTGTAAGTAAGTAATTATAAGGTGAATGCCAGGTAATCCCATTGACGAGGTCTCGGTCTTCTCTCGCTAAATAACATTTCGACATTAGCAATTACATCGATACTGGATAATCTTGAAGTTAATACGTCTTGAATTAACCAAATAAATAAATGGAATTACTTCTAACTCCATCTAAAGCAGTGCGTAAGTAATGGCATATGATCATTACTAGATCTAGTGAAAACATAAATTTTTCAGCATTGAGAAATCATAACAGACTCTCCGAAGAATTCAGGCATAAAGTTTCTATGGCCCATAATACCGCAGATTAAATTCATGGACGTGTAATCGTATTTAAATGTTATTTTTACTTTTAATCCTCTGTACACAGCGATCGTTATTAGTGTGCACTTAACTTTCTACTTACACAAGCTGGCAAGCTTGAGGCTTTAAACATGACATGTTAAGCGGAAATTAGAGTAATAGAGAGAATTTCCAGGGATTTTCACAAAATCTCACTCTCATTAATATTCAAAACACTAGACTATCCAGGCCTATGTTAGTCTATATGACAAACACAGATGAGGTTCTGCACTATTTGACACCTTTACTGAAAATGTATCCGCGTCTAAAATCAGTTATTCATGCAGTTAATTCAGAGTGACGTGCTCTTCCAGTCGACCTCGCTAGCAACATTCGCAGTTAAATTTAGTCGAATGCACATTGATACGAATTCTTATTCCACAGTTTACAGCCTACATCGACAGAAACCACCTGCGACAATCCTTCATTTCCTTTTACGACTCTCGTCTTGTAAGCGTTCACTCTACAATACAATCGCCGTTTGAGAATGTTTCCAAAGCGACTGGAATGAACGGGTTCACAAAAATTGAAAAGACTATTGGACATAAAAAGGTTGTCCTCTGATAAAGTTACCGTTATACAATAAAATGGTCATGGACATGGTTTAGTAACAGAGAGCGAATGTTTGGTAATATCATGATGAATAAAAGGACTCGGCACTTAAAGGGGATTATGCAGTAAGAATGGTGAAAAAATTTGAATATTTTTTATTGTCTCGATCGAAGAGTATACTTTTATTTTATTGGGTTATTTTACGACGCTGTCTCAACATCTCAGGTTATTTAGCGTCTGAATGAAATGAAGGTGATAATGCTGGTGAAATGAGTCCGTGGTCTAACACCGAAAGTTACCCAGCATTTGCTCGTATTGGGTTGAGGGAAAACCTCGGGAAAAACCTCAACCAGGTAATTTGCCCCGACCGGGATTCGAATTCGGGCCACTTCGTTTCGCGGCCAGACGCGCTGACCGTTACTCCACAAAGAGTACAAGAGTATACTTACCTGTGTACATATATTTCCAAATTTTCAGATATACAGAATGTTAAAAAAAAGTATCCAATATTTTAGGAGGCGATGGTATGCATCTAAACAAGAAAATAATGCCTAATAAACATGGGTCCTACAACACATACTTTCTGATATCTGAACACTTGGTCGTAAGAGGTGCTCAATGTGGCGCCCATTTATGGCAATGCATTTTTCTGCCCTACAATACAGCAGACTACCAGATAATCATACCGTAGTGGCATGGAATACTGATACGTTGCAAGGAATACTGAAAACAAAAGTTTGGTTGCGGATATGAGCAGGGTTCAGCAGAGATGGTGTTGTGAATTTTGGTAATCAGCATGTGTATTCTGATGAAAATCCCCATGCAGTTGAAGAAACAAGGCATCTGCACCGATTCTCAATCAACATATGGGCAGGCGTTCTTAGTGATAGACTAATAGGGCCATACGTGCTACCACAGAGATTAACTGGGGCTCGTTATCAGGACTATCCTATTAACGCATTGCCTACCTTGCTGGAGTATGTGCCGTGTCAGCAAAGACTACAGATGTGGTTGATAGCACACCAGCACATTTTCTCCGCAGTGAGCGTGAACACCTGACGCTGACATATCAGGACTGCTGAATTGATCGGAGAGGCCCCATACCTTGGCCTGCTCGTTCCCCAAACCTAAATCCCCTAGACTTTTGGTTATGGTAAATTTAAAAGAGTGCGTGATTCCTTACGCCGAAGGACAGAGGAGTGCATTGCCATGAATGGACGTGACATTGAGCACCTCCTATGAACAAGTGTTCAGTTCTCAGAAAGTATGTGTTGTAGGACCCATGTTTATTATATATTATTTTGTTGTTTTGATGCATACTAGCATCTCTTAAAATATTGGATACTTTTTAACACCCTGTATGGTGACAGGGAGGGTGTAACATATGCAACAGGTGCTTTTTAGTGGAAGTACAAGCATGTCCCAAATTTACATTTTTTTCGACAAAAAAAAAACCTGATATCTCAAGAACCGTTTGTCTGATTTCATTCAAATTTTGTAGACTTGTCATTTTTAATAGTCTCTAGAGCAGTGGTCGTCAGCATTCGATGAAATGTGTAACGGGTAAGCAGTATATCTGAATATGCACCGTGGCGCAGAAGGGATAAGAAGAAAGCATACCCGCTAGCAGTCACGGTTGCACGATATTGCAGTCTCTTAAGTCCGGATGACTCGGTGATCGGTGGCTGCGCTTATGGTTACCCTGCTGCTCGCTTGCTGGAAGTAATGCGCTCTGGTGGCTACTTTGGTAGCTAATTTACTGGATTTCGAGGTAGGTTCCTTGCTATTTTTCGTGTTGGTTTGCAGACTGGAACCAAAAATGATAATATAGTATCACCACTGAAACCATGTCGCCATGTTCGTTGTTTTCCAGTTAAGCCTGTTTTTTCTATATTCTTTAGTTTCTAAGAAACGGCAATTAAATATCGGTCTTCAGCTGTTTTGCATTTATGGCTTAATTACTTTATTACGACATTTACTATTGTTAATGTAAGACTTTAGTTGTTATCCACTCACGATTTAGTTTCTTTTTGACCATGAGTGTTGGCAACAGATGAAAGAGCAAACTATTTTCCAATTTGAACTGTGAAAAGAGCCATCTCTGTGAGAACAACCACAATCACCGTAACCAACGCGAGAGCCAGCATCGTACCCACTACGGCACCCAGCTTGCTAGCTAGCAAGGAAACACGTAAGAAAACAAGAACCGTGGGAACTGGGCTTTATCCGCAGGCAGTAGTGCTAGCCCGAGGATACATTATGCTGATGACCGCTGCTCTAGAGGTTGGACTATAATAGTTAAATATAAATTAAAAATGAATAATTTTTTTTTTGTAAAAATACATTGAAAAAGAAACAGAATTTCTTACATGCAAATTTAAAAATCTATAAATTTAGTACCAATTAAGTTTTGATGCTCATCGAGGACCAATCTTTAGATTATGGGCTCTGATTTAAGGAAAAAAAAAATAGTAAATTGCTATTGTTTTCTTAATTTAGGTTCTATCACGTTTGTTGTAATAGTAATATGCGTTACAAGAGCGGTATGTTGACGTTTTCATGGTCGAGGAAAATATTGAAAAACCGAAACGTAGTTGAGCTTTTTTAATTTCCGAGAACATGAAAACAAACATACCGCTCGTGTATCGTACATTATTTTGTGCGAAGATCGTTTATTACATACCTGAAAGACGAATTTCTAATTAGTTGCAATGAAATCTCCATCTTGGTTTCTGTTTAATGACGCCAACTTCGGAAAACCAAAATATCTTTCTTGCTGTAAAAGGTTTTCTGTGTTTACTATACTCCAGCAGGCCTTGATATACGTCTGTCTTTTTTCCCCCCAGTCTATAAATGCGAACTTAAAAGAAACGGTAAGATTATGTAATGATTTATTTTTCATTTTAATATTTTAACAATATTATTTATATAACATATTGCAGTAATAACATCGGCATCTGGAATCTTGTTGATTTTTTCACGGCTTCCATATTGTTACGTGTATCAGGAATGCAATAAGTTTCGTGGAGTAGTAGACTTTACTTAATTTTTGCAAATATTAAAAATAATAATTAACATTGCAGTGGTAAGTTTCCAATTTATAATTATTAGTATGTTAAACGTCTCTAAAAATAATATGTTAAAAGCCTAAAGCAGTAAAATGAATGTCGCGCTTAAGCGGTAAGAAGAGGGAAATTGTTGTGTGTGTTACGTTGGGAATACTGAATGTGGTATTTCACACTTACCGCGTATTGGTTCTGTGCGGAAAACAAGCAAATATGCACGATCTCGCACAAAACATTTTTTTTTTCAAGAAAAATTCAGACTTTCAAATAAGTTTTTTATTATTTTGTGAAAAGTGCAACCGCTACTGTACGAAACCCTTAAGTGTACTGGGTAGAGTTAGTAATAATATTTTCGCGTATAAATATGAATATATAAATTATTTTTTCCTCTCTTTCTATAAAACAGGCTAATGTTCTTTGCACTGTGTGATAAACAAAAATGTTGGTGAGTTGTGAGCTGGCCAAAGAAACAAAAAATCTTTCATTATTTTAATACAGGAGTGGCAGGTGTATAACGTCAAAATACTGTTAATTTAAGAACAAGTTCTATTTTTAACACTATTCTATTACACAAACGAGACAATTTGTCGTTGCATTGCCGCACTGGAATAGCAGCCAGGGAAGTTCGTCACTAGTCTGGTACGTATTTTTTGTACCCCGAGACGAGTTCGTAAACGCGTGACTATCAAAATGAGTGATGTTCCTTCACCTCAACCACTTACGAAAGTAAACACACTTGATGTGCGCTCTTCGATTCTTTGTCGTTTCCTGTTTACATTAGCAAGTCCAGGATGATAAAGGGACATCATTGTTATTGTAAGTGTGAACATGTAATTTATTCAAGAAATGTATTTTACGCCAACTGTAAAAGGCGGAGCTCTCTTATGACATGGGTTTCGTAAAACCCATATAATCTAATGTTAAACACACAATTCTGAGAAATCGGATGAGTAATTCCCTCCATACTCTACTAGAATTTATTTCTAAAGAAGAAACCTCTTGGCATTGACTTCGTAGCCACATGAACGTCTCACGGTTTATCAAGACTTTCCTGAACTTCAGCGTTTGACAGTGTAAAGAATTTGAAGCATTTGAAAAATGGAATTTATATCAGTTGGATGATAGGTTCAACTTAGACTTCAGCTATAAATAATCGATAAATCTTTGTATGAGCTCTCTGCTTTAGAAAAGGATTCATACTGCAAATCTGCATTACTTATGCTTAAACAGTGGATAGGGGATGACTTATCGTTGAATGTAGGTGCACATTTACTATATGTTACATTTCATTCACTGAGACCATTGGCTCAACAGATTTTAAACGTAAACAGACAACGTCAACATGCTACTGTATCTCCGTACGGTCAGAAGGAAAAGAAAATAACGTACTGTAGTAGTGAAGCACATACCTTGCAAGTTCAGTCCTCGTCATCATTGATGCAATTACCAGCGTTGCAGTAAACGACGATGTATTCTCGTAAGTTGTCGAAGCTGAATCGTCTTCGCCTATCGCTAAAGAGTTTTTGTATCGAGAGAATTTCTGAAGAAAACCTCTAAAATGGGGATCACTCAATTTCTTTAGAGGAATATTTGCAATGAGCATAATGTTGCACGTGTCGTTTAGACCCGCACAACTAGATGATGATGATGATGATGATGATGGTTCCTCAGATTTAATTTAAACGCATTTCCTGTGCGATGTACTGTTGCAATGTTTCTTTACAGCCTGAGTTCTGGTTTAAATTTCAATTTTACATACATTACACACGATATAGTCTTCGTTAATACATAAAATGTCACTATCTTACTTCTTAATTGCATTTCATATCTCCGAACGAATTTAACGTTTTGACTTCGACATTATGAATGGATCAGCACTACGCTATTCAAAGAGTAGTAAATACTTGAGCAGGATAACAACTGCACACATTGCGTTGCAATGTTACTATGAACGGACCGGGGTTCCTTTGTTCTTTACGCTGCTGTACTCGCTAGGTACACAAAAGACGGACGACGCGGCACGTGCCATATACTCCGATACGAAACAACTTCACTTTTCCTTAAGTCATCCCACATACACTGTCTGCTTATACCATATTCCTAAATAATCCAAGTGAAGCATTAACACTCTTAAATATAGGGTGTTCATATAAAGCCATTACAATTTCAGATGTAAATAACAAGTTATTGAGACATGACATCAGGATGCGGTTTTATAATGTTAATCAGAAACTATCCAATTTTTTATGGGAATTTTGTTGGTTTGTAGAAATTATTTTTTTGGTTGCAGGTGTGAATTTTCTTGACATATATTAGTGAAGTAGATGTGGACACCTCAGTAGATGGCAAATTATGTATCCTGGTTTATCGAGAGACGATAAAATATATAGGTGCAACATCATGTTCGGAGCCAATATGGAAGAAAACCGCCATCACGGCCAACAATCCGGGAGTGGCACCGAAAATTTATAGAGACTGAGAGTGTGATGCGGCAAAAGGGCAGAGAGTGGCAAAGAACAAATGTGGAAACACTGAACGTGTGCAAGGTGCATTCGTCCCAGAAGGAGTGCTTTCTCGAAGTCAATTGTAGCCAGCACGTCGACAGCAAATGCTGTGCTGCGTGGACGATTCTCTGGCTGAAGATCTTGCACTAGCTGAGCTTTGTACGCAAACAGCCTCAGATTCTTGTGAAGGACTTTGTGGACAGTCGAATGCGGCCAGTTCAATTCCCTGGCGGTACTGCGAATGGACTTATTAAGGCTTATTGATCGTGTCTCGATCAACCAGGATACACATTTTGCCATCTCCTGAGGTATCCACATCTCGTTCACTGTCAGATTTCAGATTTCACCAAAATTCACACCTGCAAACAAAAAACCCATTCCAACAAAATTCCCATAAAACTTCGTAGTTTCTGATTATCAAGCAGAAAATCGCATCCAGATATCATGTCTAAATAATCTTTTATTTACATCTGAAGTCGTAAAGGTTTCATGTGGACACTCTGTACATTTATCTCAGCTAATTTCCAACTCTGAGGCTCAGTTTCACCAAGCTTCGTTAAAATAACGCTAACAGCAAGTTAAGTAACGTATTATTAAAAATTAAACAACCTGTTAGCGTAACAGTGTTTCACCAATCATTTGAGTTACTTTGGTTAGATAACATGACGTTAGGAGCAATGTAACAGGAATCAAAGAAGCAGTGATTGTATGAAAATTTACTGAATGTTCCATTAGTTGGTGTAGTCATTTGTTTTAGCGGAGAATTATATTGTTTACATTACGGAAGTACTTGAGACTAACATAATTACAACGGAAATCGAGAAGAACAAACGTGTAAGGAGCAGTAATTTTTATCTCATATGAAAAATATAATTATTTTAGTAGATCTAGAAATTAACTATAGGAATGTAAACCGTAAAAAAAAACAGCTTGTTACGAAACCTAACAATGCATGTAGAGTGTTAGTTGGGAGGCCAGAGGGGAAAAGACCTTTGGGGAGGCTGAGACGTAGATGGGAAGATAATATTAAAATGGAATTGAGGGAGGAGGGATATGATAGAGACTGGATTAATCTTGCTCAGGATAGGGACTAATGGCTTATGTGAGAACGGCAATGAACCTCCGGGTTCCTTAAAAGCCAGTAAGTAAGTAATTGAACTCAAACGTAGTGGTGGAACTTTCATTAAGAAAAAGGAACAAGCATTGGTCTCTTTAACCCAAGATTTTCAATCGGATATGAAAACGCGAACTATGAAACAAATCAATGTTATGAATGTATGAAAAGAAATGCTAAGACGGGTAATGCACAAGATACAGTGGAATCGTTTTAAAACTGACGGTAGTACTTTCACTCTCAAAGTCTATATTTTGTGCGAAGATTCTTTCAATTATCCAGGATCAAACAGAGGCAATAGAAAATGAGGATAATTGTGATGCTGAATATTACAATGGTAAGCGTTAATATTATTTTCATATCTTGTATACCTAACATATCTACATACGTCATTAGTCATAATTACATGTGAACTGATAAATGAGTGAATTGAAGAAATATCGTTTTGAAAATCAGCAATTATATCTGAGTATTAATAAGGAATAATAATCAAATAAAAGCTTACATTAATAAGCACACATCTTCTCTATACTGTGGATGCAGTGCTATTATTAGCATCAGTAATTTTAGTATTTATGAACATATCTATTCTGAATAATTAAAAATGCTGTGGCAGTGATTGCAGCTAATTGTTTTCACTGAAAAAATATATTTATATAATAATGTAGCTTGTAACACATGTTCCATGTCAGCCATGATTCGAGCCGTAACGTGATATTAAGGATTTAAATGCGGGAGTACGCTATGTTAATTTAACAGTGGGTGGTCAATGTGGAGTATACACCGGCCACTGAACGAGTATTTCACACTTTTATCACTGCCAATGTTACGCTATAAACCAATTTTCGCTAATCTAATGTAAAAGACGGCCTACAAATATTTGGAAAGTTGCAGAGAAAATACACAAATTCAATCTTCTAACAAGATTCTTTTGTTTTTAAATTAAGTAATTTGCTGGGAGACATCGTTAGATATAGGCCACTCTTACACTAAACCTGGAGTAATTTAAGCTTGTGTTAGTAGTAACAACAGTTTATGAAAAATCTCTTCCGTTTAGTTACTGTTAAACTGCCTTGACGACATGTTAAATATTTAACAAAGATTGGTGAAACTGGGCCTGGATTCTGGACGTAATAGTAAGCATGGAACCACTCGTCCACCGAGGACAACTTATTTTGGAAGCTTTAGGAGGAGAGAGACCCCGTAATTCCGCCAATAAACGAAGCCCTCCCTTCTATAATTCGTAATTAATCGCTTTATTTTTGGCCTGACTCGCTTGTGGAAACGTACGATAAAGTAATCCTGTAATCCTTTAGCTCTCATAAGCTAAACTTGTAGGTCAAACATATATATTGTCATCGATCTTTTTCATTACAAAGTAATACTATTGGCAAACAGTAAAGCACACAGTTTATAGTAAGTATTGATGTGGTTAAATTATGACTTGTAAATTACAAACATACATCTGCTCCAGTGTAATGTAATGTAATGTAATGAGATTATGACGTATGTGGCCTGTCATTAGCACGAGTAGAGGGATCAATAAAATATTATTCCAAATGGTGTTTCTTAGGACGCTTCTAACAGAAAAAGCAGCATTTTCTGAGGACCTCAGGAAAAGTAACTAAGGAAGAGACCAGTGAAGTGCTTTGTATTTTTAGTAGTGCCTAGATTATTTTACGACGCTTCATCAACATCTTAGGTTATTTAGCGTCTGAATGAGATGACGGTGATAATGCCGCTGAAATGTGTCTGGGGTCCAGCACCGATAGTTAACCAGTACAGTGAAACCTCTCCTTACGGAGATCCCCAAGATACGGACACTCCTCATATACGGACAGATTTTTATGTACCAACTGAAATAATATAGAAATAATGATAAATTTAACGCTCATTTACGGACACTCTCAGACACGGACACGGACACGGACACGGACACGGACAGCTGTTTCACAGTTCCTAAAGCTTTCTTTACCACCTGACTGCGGACGGAACTTGGATTTCAAGACCTAATGTATTACAAAAATGGAAAATTTAGTTTTGAGAACTGTACAGAAATTCCTTAACATGAAACATAACATAAGGGTCTCGTGGGCTACCACTACCACAGTCGGCTACCCCTTGTTAGCTGGAAGCGGGTGGGTAAACAGAGTCATAAAATTTAGCCTGTCTGATGAGTCCAAGGTTTCCGCAATCGTGAAATTGTATTCGACACATGATAGGGTTAGTAGGATTATCCTCTTCACTTCAATCAGTTGTTCTGTTTCGAGAGACATGGCACCTGAACGTAAAGGTTAAGTTGAAAACTGTAAATTACAGTACTGCACAACTGTAGACCTAGAATAAAATTGCATGGCACAGTGCTGTATTCTTGTTTTTCAGTTTTACCTACTGGTAGTTTAGAGCTACAAAAAGAATTTAGTTTAGTACTGTAGATTGTATTTGGAATTAAACTAAAGCAATACATTCACTTAAAGCGTGAAGGGATACATAATGCATATTAAAAATTTACTGTTAGATTGAGGAGCCTCCCTCCCAATAAAGAACACTTCCCAGATACGGACAGATTGTTACGTCACTTCGATGTCCGTAAATGAGAGGTTTCACTGTATTTGCTCATATTGGGTTGAGGGAAAACCCCGGAATAACCTCAAACAGGTAACTTGCCCCAACCGGGAATCGAGCTCGGGTCACCTGGTTTCGCGGCCAGACGCGCTAACAGTTACTCCACGGGTGTTCACGAAGTGCTTTGTGTGGAGTGTGGCATTGTATAGGGCAGAAACATGGACATTACAACGAAGTGAAGAGAAGCGAATAGAAGCATTTGAAATGTGGATATGTGGAAGAATGAAGCGTGTGAAATGTACAGACAAAATAAGAAACGAAGCTGTGTTGGAAGGAGTGGGTGAAGAATGAATGAAGCTGAAACTGATCAGAAAGAGAGCAAGGAATTGGTTGGGTCACTGTCTGAGAAGAAACTGCCTCCTGAAGGATGCACTGGAAGGAATGGTGAACGGGAGAAGAGTTCGGGGCAGAAAAAGATATCAGTTGATAGACGAAATTAAGGTATATGGATCATATGAAGTGACAAAGAGAAAGGCAGAAAGTAGGAGAGATTGGAGAAAGCCGGGAGGATGGATGGATGGATGGATGGATGGATGGATACTCTTCTACATACTGGAAAATGCTTTGCTGCTGTGTTTTTAATTACGGAACGAAAAAATTTTATTTACATTTTGAGTTGTTTTTATTTTATAGTTTTGTAGTAATAAAACCAAGTTCATCATACTTGCAAATCGTGATTTTAGGTATAACTCCCTGTAAAGTTGATTTGAATAATTTCGAGGGAAAAATTGTTACGGGGCCGGGCATCGAACCAGGGACCTTTGGTTTAACGTACCAACGCTCTACCAACTAAGCTACCCGGGAACTCTACCCGACACCGATCTAATTTTTCCCCTCTATATCCAAAGATCTCAAAGTTGGCTGACAACAGTCAAGCAACCAACTTCGAGTGCACACTAATGACCGTGTGCACCATTCTCGATCATCTAGCCCGTTTATCAGCAATCACGGAAACATGGTTAATTCTTGACAATGATCAAGTTACAGATGCGGTGCACCGACATTTTCCCTCCATCAACTCAGTACCTTCACCTGACGGTACGCTCGCTTGAGAAGGGTCATCTGAGCGCTAGGTTACCGCGTATAAAACAGCGAACGAACGCACTCTGTCAATTATCGCTTCGTTTTTGTTTGTCGGACTGTTTCAAACATCCTCGCAATTTTCAAATAAGTTCCAATAATCATGGAAGAAAAAAAGAAAAGAGCACCGAACTTCTCACAGTTCGAAGTGGGAATTCCTTTAGAACTCGTCAGCAATTATGCATCCATATTACAGAATAAAAGTACTGACAGAGTTCTCTAAGAGAAAAGCAGGCTACCTGGTTGGATTTTACCTCACAATTCACATGAGTTATACGTGTTTACATAATTCCACATAATTTGTAACGTAATTTATACAGTGGTTATTTCATATTACTGATAATAATTGGGAAATTTTCAGTATACGGATACCTCACTGACAATTATCTTGAAACAGGCTACTAAAAAGAGCAGATTTGTATGTGTTTGTCGAATGCTGATCATCTTGTGTACGAAAGACACATTTCAGTGCCAATAATTTATTTGGGAAAATTTCAGTATACGGATACCTCACTGAAAATTACCTTGAAATAGGCTACTAATAAGAGCAGATTTGTATGTGTTTGTCGAATGCTCATCATCTTTTTTACGAAAGACATTTCAGTGCCAATAATTTATTTGGGAAAATTTCAGTATACGGATACCTCGATACAAAAAAAAAAAAAAAAAAAAAAAAAGCAATTCGTTTGTGTATGTCGAATACACATCATCATGCATACGAAAAGGACGTTTTTAGTGCCAATTAATTTTGTGTGCATAAGGTTGGAATTTTGGAGTAAGAGGGAAAGGAAAGTATCCTTGTTCTGAAATTTATCTGTGTAATTTCTCTTAATTCAAGCGTAAACAGCCTAATTGTCCAAAATGTCATGTAGTTTCAAACGGCAAACCTATAGCTAATAAGTGATAATCTCGGATTCTACAAAATGGTCATTTAGTTTTGCTATATTATTACCGGCATAGAATAACTACTTTATTATTATGTTAACAAAATTGGACAATTAGGCCTAAATAATATTTTGTCCTCAAGTAAAGTCCCGATCTTCCAAAGCAGAAACATATATAAAACATTAGTCTATTTTGAGAAAAACATTTTTATTATTCATCTACAAACTTACTCTTTCTACAGTAACACCAATTCTGTTATTTCCGCAGTAATTTACGTGTTCAAGATACATCATTTCATCTTCAATTCCATCAAGCACGTCATATCTTGCCGCCATTTTGGTTTCCTCGACTTGACCATGTTCAATTCAAGATAATCGGTCCCACACCCGTGATCAAATTTGATCATCATCAACTCGCTCGTTTAACTTTGATCGAGATTGATAGTCCGCAAATTGGCGTTGAAAATGGTCAAGTGCCGACTTAACCATTGTCAAATTTAAATGGAGAATGGTGCACACGGGCATAACTCCGTGTGACTTAAATTGTGGTTTTCTGTTAACGAACAGCGTCGGGTAGAGTTCCTGGGTAGCTCAGTTGGTAGAGCGTTGGTACGTTAAACCAAAGGTCCCGAGTTCAATGCCCGGCCCCGGAACAATTTTTCCCTCGAAATTATTCATCATACTCGTTATGAAAAAATCCTTTGTGTATGACATGTTTTCACTTTCGATTTTAACACACTTCAAAATCACTGGTTATAGACTCTTACTCTTCAGAACTATGCTGTGAACTGAAGTTGATTATGTCATTCGATCCTTTTAAAATTCCTGATCTGTCAAACCACAATGTGATAACGAACAATATAGAAGTGTGTAATAAAATTGAAAGGTGCCGCATCTGGGAAAGCGTCCTTAGAGAGTTCTCAGAACGTAACAAATTTTGTGCTTTCTCTTTTAATATTGGCCTCTGTGTGCAGGACGATTTTTCTGTCGGCGGATAAAGGAAAATAAACGAAGTCGACATTACGCACGACGCTATCCAATACACAATTACATAAGAAGCTTGGCAAAATATATAAAGACAAAAGATGCCGGTGACAAACACGGTGACAAAATGCTTACGAAGGAAAGTGTTGGCAGCGTTTGATGAATAGAAGGCTTCCTTTACTGTATCGGCGCGGTGCAGTGTTGCCAACTCAGAATTTCATTTACCGCTGCACAAGCTTAAAAAAACCGCTGACCTGTAGTTGAAAAACTCCAGATTTTTCTTAACACATCACTTCCAAATTTGAAATACAAATTATACAGTTTTAGGAACTGGAGAACTTTATAAAAATGTACATTAAATTATGGAAAGTGTGTATCACTTTGTAGGCTCTATGTTCTGCGCAAAACGGTATGGATAATTAAAACTGAATATTTGCATTTAATATACAGTATCACCTTACACCGAACTTTCCAACTACCACCGGTAACTTCTTCCACCTAATCTTTCAACACGTTTTTTTCACACATATGTAAACTTTAGAACGCATAGAGTTACACGCGGCATATTTCTTCAAAACTGAATGAAGTAGCTCAAGAATATACTGCACACTTCGGAAACAATCACATTCACAATCACACCAATCGGTTCGTAATCTGATTTCACACTGAGCTGGAGACGTGCCTGCCAACGATGAGTCTGGTTTTAAGTTTTATGTCTATGTTACATAAACTATAATGGGGATACAGTGGCGGCTGGTGGTTTGAAAATATGGTGGTGCACAATGGATATCGAAGAGGAGTTAAACATACTTTACTTTAAAGTTTAAAACCGTTTATACCTGAGGGCGTATACATATAAAGCTAATTTATATCCAATTAAAAACAAATTCCAGAAGCTAAGCTTAAAGGTTGAGACCCTGGGAAAATGTGTATTACCTGTACTACTGTATGGATGCCAAACCTGGTCCCTAACATCAAAACAGAAGCGTATGCTTCAAACCTGCCAACGCAGTATGGAAAGAAAAATCCTGCAACTTTCTCTGAGGAACAAAGTCAGGAACGAGGAGCTACGCAACCGTACCGGCATGAAAGACGTCCTAATCATCGCAGAAAGGCTGAAGTGGAAATGGGGAGGGCACGTGGTAAGGATGGACCACAGACGATGGACGCACAGACTGACATTGTGGGATCCCAGGATCGGCAGAAGAAGAGTGGGACGCCAGACGACTAGATGGGCAGATTTCTTCAAGAAGAAGGCAGGACCACATTGGACGAGCAGTACAAGAGACAGACAGCTATGGAGAAATCTAGAAGCCACCGTTCTCAGTGTATAGTGTGGTCGAATCTTACAAGTGCATATAGTGTTGTGTACGTAGAACACTCCTTAGGATCGGCTCACCTAACGAGTGAAGTCTACTGAGCCAAGCCCTGTCAATAAGGAGGCCCTTGTCCTTACGGGATCTAGTAGGCTAAATTTATTTATTTATTTATTTATAATAAGTAAAATTACTAAATACAAGGATACCTATTTATACAAAAAGTCCAAAAGTGGAAGGGGTCGTGGGCGGAGCTCTCTATATTGCGATTTACCCTCATGAAAAACATTTGAGCACAAAATCGTCATCAGAATGCTACCAAGTACCAAGTGCAACGTTTTTGTTCATAAAATTCAAATGCAGCTTTCGTAGGCTGTCGGGAGATAGCAGCACTTATTGTCAGAACGACAACTCTCAGAACTTTAAAGCAAAATAGAAGCTCCTTTATGTATTGTGCCGTTTGTGTGCATGCAGATTGAGAAAGTAATATGCGAAATATGCGACTGTTCGTTGCACAAGCGAAATGAATACTTTTTCATGCTTATTACTACGGACAAATGTCTAGTTGAAACAGATACTCTTACAGTGAATTTAGTTTCTTCTGCACTGACGTTGGTGTCCGTGTCAGGGAGTGCGACAAAAGTTCTCAATGAGGAAAGCAGTAGACCACGCCTCTAGTCCCCCTGTCCCCGCATTAGCGGAACATCTCTATAAACTACTTTCCCTAGATTTTCAACATCTTTGCAAACCAAGAGGCTCGGAGGCTCCTGCAGACGTACAAAACAAGACGCCAGCTGCAGATAGTCATGAATGAAAATTGTAAAATAAAATTATATTTTGAATAGTAACAAAGCCAGGAGATTAGGAACATTACTGTGGGGAGTGTACAAACCTGCAACCCCCTTGAGAAGCCGCCACTGTTGGGGAATAATAAATTAAATAATAAATCATACTATAAGTTATCATAAATGAAAATAATAATAATTCAGTTGATTATGTACTCTTTACGATTAAATGTATCAATTCATTCACAAAAACAATGCATACATGATTAGACTAAGAGTTTAACAAAATGCGGCATACCTTATTATTTTGTACAACAACAATGGATGAGGCAGAAAAGGGACGTGGTTGTACCAAATCGAGTTAACATAAAAGATTGATATTTTATACTCGCACAATGAAAAATTGTGATGATACCATATTAAACTCTGATTTATGATTAATTAATTTTGTTGTCCGCAAGTACATATAAAAACAATAATTATATCTTTACAGAAAAAAACTTAAAAATATCGTCTCCTTTTGCTGGAATCATAAATAAAAAGCCAAATAAACAGCTAGCCGCTGACGGTAAAATTTTGTAGCTGACCATAGTGCTGAAAACACCAGATTTAGCTACAAAACCGCTGACTTGGCAACACTGGCGCGGCGAGTAGCTACAACACACGGCAACACTGTGTGGTGTCGGCTTATTGTTTCTGAGGATAGGAGATACAAGACTGACTATAAAGTTTTCGAATGAATTACCGCAAGTATTGTATGCTGGTAGCATGGTAACTGTAGTAACATTTTAATACTGCTTTTATTTCATGTATTAGGCTACAGCAAATTTTGATTTCGTTAGTTTTTTTTTTTTCATTTATGACAAAAATTACTAAATTTTACGCGCATTTTAGGTGTCTTATAGAAATTAATTTTTACGCGTAATTTCCCAACCCTCTTTCGGTCTTTTCCTTTTTCCACACTGCCAGTATCCTTAAACTTTTAGACCATCGGCGGATATTGCTTTCGTGCGTTACATTTCTATACATTGTCGCCTAAAACGTCGTTGGACCAAGATGGAAGATTTAAGTTCGCCTACGTATAACGAAACCTGCCTTTTCTTAACGGTTTTCATTTCAGCTCAACTTTATAATCAGTGACACATTTACATAGTTTATATCTTTTTATAGTAAACAAGCAACAATACACAACTTCTCTTTCTAATTGCTTGAGGTTGGATACAGAATTTTGCCTTTCAAGCGTGCATTATGACGTAATAATATACCGTTCATATTTACCGCTCATGCAAGAACTGTTAGGGTTGACGATTTCTGTAGTACCACTCGCATAATTTTCCACTAGACTGTCATGTCGTGTATGACCATCAAACGAAACTTTACCATTCGTTCTCAGAAACCTTAATTAACTCGTTAACGTCCTGGGTTCTGGAGTATAGTATTCTATACTTCATACATGTATTTAGTTCGAAATTTGCCACTAGATCACTTCTTTTCTGTGATTGTCAAGCTCCTGACATCTCTTGGGACTTACAGAAAACACAAGAAGATCCATTCAATCATTGCGATGAGTGTTTCAACTATTTGTAAATGAAAATGACGACCAGCAATTCAACGCCAAGGTACCGTAGGACATGCTTTCGAAGTATATAGTAAACATTATATTTTAAGGGTAAAAATTATGATGTAAGATGTATGTGCAGAGACCCGAAGTATAGTATGATATATCTGCATTTGTGCCCTAACTATAACCAGTAGAATTTGTGAAACAATTTTCCTTATTTTTGTGACTTCTTTGCAGTAGCCTACCTATTATTGAATTATATTGAACTTTAAAAACAGAACAAAAATATCTGACTCAGGAGGTTAACTCAAAAGCATGTATGGGGACATATTTGACACAAATTAAAGACTTTATATGCCAGCAATAAACTTTATCCCTGGTAACTGAAAAAGAACATTTTAATATTCCATTTATATCGTCATTTCGTTTTCATTTGTAAATGTGGACGTGCAGATTGTCTTATACATCTCAATTTAAAGTGTTGGAAGTTTCTATCTCTTTGTAGGGTCCACAATTCAGAGGCATAAAATAATATAGATTAGTGGTACATTTGTGTGTCTTCAGATTTGTTGTAAATTTATTTAAATATGAGTTGTTAACGGAATTCTGTGTGAATAATTTAGAATTATACACGAGTCGTAATATTTTTGGATTTTAATTGCTTCGTCTTTTTTAAATGTACAAATTGACAATTACTGCATCATTCTTTGAAATATATAGATCATACATTTGTTTGACCTTGAATACAAATTTTGTCATTGATTTGTAATTCTACTTCACTGTACATTAGTTGGCTTTATTTTTACAAGAATATTTCTACGATATATTATTAGTGTGTTACTTTACAGCATACATTAATCTATGTAATATAAATACAAGACACGTGAAAGCTGTTAAAGATTGCATCTCGGATGTCAAAAACTTTTCAAAGGCTTATGTTGGTTTGCATTAAATGTGCGGCTAACATTAGAACAACATTATGATCCATAAAGCACTTTGAGACGAAATTTCAAACTCCCATCATCCTTAGTTTATATACAGTAGTTCAGTTAAGTATATACAAGAAGTTCCGGAAACTGCTTCTGTCAATCCACAGTGGATAAACTATCATTAGTAAGCGCAAGATATTAAAAAAAATGAAAACTCGCCGCTCTTGAGCCTTTCAGTTGCTTGTTTGCTGTTACAACAGAATACTAAAATGACGCCGCCAACATCAGAGCTTGCTATATTTCAAAGGTCAGTCAGATAATATTCTTTATAGAAATAACCTAGGAAATGATTCCTGGAGAAGATGGCGTAGTGTGTCCAATAGGGTGGCCCTTAGTTATATGTGATTTGCTGAAGTTATTTTTTTTTTTCATCTCCCAACCCAAAAATTTTTTTCAACTCACGAAAAATTACTTTGTGTAAAATTTCATCTCAATCACATAGTTTTAAAACGACCCCAAAAACTATAAAGTTTCATATTTTTTAATTTTCTGTGCAATTATTTGTGACTATCTTTCATTATTATTATTATTATTATTATTATTATTATTATTATTATTATTATTGTTATTATTATTATTATTATTGTTATTATTATTATTGTTATTATTATTATTATTATTATTATTATTATTATTATTATTATTATTATTACAAGAAAAAGAAGTAAAATAACCGCATCGTATATGTTAGGGGATGAAACCATTCCGGAAGTTAACAAATGTAAATACCTAAGAATAACATTTAGCAGCGATCTCGGCTGGGGGGAACACGTTACTGACACTGCGGGAAAAGCACGGAGAGCATTACACTTTGTGATGAGGGTACTAAGAAAAGGCTCGGATAAATCCAAAGCGATTGCATATAAATCACTACTTCGTTCAGTAATGAAATATGGTGCTGCATGTTGGGATCCTTACAGGTTAGAACATATTAAGACACTGGAAAAGATTAAAAAAAACGGGCTCTCAAGCGTTGTAATAATTCACCATTAAAATGGGACATTACTGTAATCTGTTGCTAGATAGAGCTGGTGTGTTTACTTACAGTTGTTGGGTATATTAACCCTGAAATATTTTGAAGTGTTAGTGAAATCAGGATAGAATCAGTGAAATGTGTCGTAGTTCCTGTGCAGTGAGTGAGTTGTCAGCGAAATGAGTGTAGTGCTGAAAGGTACTTGTGCAGGTATGAACATATCACACTCGTGGGTTTTAGGTCGAACTTAGGGTTAAGATACAAATTAGATTTACTTTAAATGTTATTTTAAGTGATCGAGCTTCTTTTAATTAGGATGCTCCCTGTTGTTGTTATTATTATTGTTATTATTGTTATTATTATTAATTATTACTATTAGTATTATTAATTTATTTTTAATTGTTCTTATTATTAATTGAGTGTAATTACTCGTAGTTACCACTGCCACCGAGTATATACCCATTTGCAGTGTGAATAAATACATACACATACATTATTATTATTATTATTATTATTACTACTACTACTACTACTACTACTACTACTACTACTACTACTACTACTACTACTACTACTACTACTACTAGCCGTAACCGTGCGCTCCGCTGCACCCTTTAGAAATAAATATAAAGTAATTACATAATTAAAATAGGACATTTGATCCAGGGAAGATTCGTGTTTCATAAAAGGATAAATCGTTTAATATGTTAATTTAAATTGCATCCAAATAATTAAAATGCCATCATTTTGGTCCAAAGACCACTCATTGATACAATGACAATTCCTTTAACATGTTTCTAATTTTTATTATATGCAACCATAGTTTACTGAAGATTGACATCATTTAGATTTAATGTGTATAACGTACTTTAGTTTACTGGTTATAGGTTTCCATTGAATTATGGTAATAACTTAATTTTAACCCTTGTTTTCTACGCATTCAGTAAATGACGTTTGGCCCACTATGTTTCTGAACCCTTCAAATAACTTAAATTATATGATATAATATTACATTAATTATATTATATTATATTATATTATATTATATTATATTATATTATATTATATTATATTATATTATATTATATTATATTATATTACATTATATCAGAAGTTACTGTAATAACATTATAGCATTATGTCCATCTAGAGAAACTACACTTTCCAATGGTGAAATAATAATTAATTATACAGATCGGTTAATTTAGCTTCCGATATTACTTCATACAAACACAGAAACATTCTCTGTAGACTATCTTTCATAGCTTTCGATTGTTGCTGTCCAAGGCCCCTTATAGACGTCATTTGTTTTTTATTTCATTATACGGCCTTAGATGGCAGTTATTTTAATTTTAAAACTCATTTATCTCATTAAATATCAGTCCTATCAAAATTTTTTCAAGGAATAAAACTTATGGCAAATTATTTTTAAAGAAACTTTTGTTATGTAGCATTCTTCACAAAAATCAATAATAAGCTAGATATTTCGATTTATTTAATTCAATCCCCCTTATAACCTCCCTTTTAAATAATGTATTTAGAATGCCATATAGCCTAAAATCTACGTTAAAACGAACATAATTTATATTCTAATTTTCATCGAAATCCGTTCAGCCATTATCGCGTGAAAATGTAACAAACATACAGACAGACAGACATACAAACAAAAATTCCAAAAAAAGCGATTTTCGGTTTCAGGGTGGTTAATTATATATGTTAGGACCAATTATTTTTGGAAAATCGAAAATTACCAGAAAAATTTCGGCTACAGATTTATTATTAGTATAGATATTGTTTCAATTATTATTATTAGTATTATTATTATTATTATTATTAATATTATTATTAATATTATTATTAATATTATTATTATTATTATTAATATTATTATTATTAATATTATTATTATTATTTCAATTAGTATTATTATTATTTCAATTAGTATTATTATTATTTCTATTATTATTATTATTATTATTATTAATATTATTATTATTATTAATATTATTATTATTATTATTATTATTATTATTATTATTATTATTATTATTATTATTATTACAATTATCATTACAGGAGGGATTTGTGCTGAATCTGCTAAGGAATGGGTGCTGAAATTCTATGTTACACCTATATCGTCAGTTTGCCGTTAGAGCTGCATTCGATGACATTACTGAAATCTGTTGCTAGATAGAGCTGGTGTGTTTACTTACAGTTGTTAGGTATATTACTCGACCCAGGCGAGTAGAGCCGCGGGCGTAATGTGAACTATAGAACTGACGCTATACGAACGCAGGAGCAGACAAGTGGCGCTGCGGGCTGCAGGACTCCACTGACCTCGGTCGAGTAATACCTGAAATTCCACCATCTAGAGGAGAAGGCCAGGCTGATGCTGTTTACGAAGAAGTGCAAAAGTGAGGCATACAAGAAAAAGTGTAGGCCCTCTGTTACGATACAACTGCCAGTAACGCTGGTTGAATAAATGGTGCCTGTACAAATATTGAGAAAATGTTTGATCGCGATTTACTTTACCTTTCATGCCGACATTACATCTTTGAATTAGTCATATGAAGTTGTTTTGATGCAGTAATGAGTCCAACATCCGGCCCAGATATGAACTTGTTGAAAAGATTTAGAGAAACTTGATCGACGATGGACATTAAGAAATACCGTACTGGAATACAAGACATCCCTGAAGATGTCCATGACAGTGTGCTGGGATTTCTTAAAGTTCAGTTGAGTCGGAGTTTAGTTATAGTGATACCCCGAATTATTGGAATTGGCCATGATCTTCCTCGATGGTATTCTCCTAAAAGGGGTTTCATTTCGCGTTCCTGGAACTATGAGCCATGCTCGGTTGATGTCAAAGGCTATTTATGCATTAAAATTATTTATATATTTCAAGATCAGTTTAAATTTACAAGAAGAGACTCAATCAAAAGACTATGCATTTTTCTCATCAGCCTCTATTTACGAGCCTGCTTCCTAGCACTACTGGCTGTGAAATTTCCTTATCTGGATTATAATTTTTTCCTGAAATTAATACAGTATGAAGAAGTAGATCCAGAAGTTAGTAGCGCTGCAGTAAAAAAATTTAGAAACCGCTTACGGTACTCCAGAAAGTACCTTACATCATTTGCATTTTTGATGATGAAGTTCCAGTATATATTAAAAAAAAATGGAAAATATAATCATGAGTTCAGAAGACAGTGATACAGAAAATCAAGTAAAAAGATACGTACTTAGTAGTGGAGACCTGAATTCCGTAAAAGAAAAGCACTTCTATGACTTTATTTTCTCTGAATTGAAGAAGCTATCTTCAAGATTTTCAATAAATATAAGTTTCCTAAAAGACTGCCAATCAACATGGAAATATGTCAACTTCCGATGAGTTGAAAATTTGAAAAGTATTGTAGTTGTCAACGATTTGGCTGAGATAGGAGTGAAGCTTATTCAAGAAACCAGAACATTCTGTCAAGGAATGGAACAGAAAACCAATACATTTTGCAGATTGTTAATGAACATCGAAAAAATATTCACATGCTACCAAAACTGGTCTAATGAAGGATTAAAATCTGCATTATGTTACATGTTTATTCTTGTTGTTTTCATTTGTTTCATCAAGCAATTTTAATGTAAGTTTCTGTTTTTCTTTGGTTTCAGTTTTTGCCCCTTATTTAGACTAATGTTATTTTCAACAATATTATTCATTGAATCCCCCTTCAGCACGAGATTTTATGCCATTCAAAGGGATCTAGATTGTACTTAATGTATAATGATTTATTATATTTGCTAAACATTTTGTCATCTAGCAAATAATGAAATTAAAATAAAATTAAATTAAACAGAAGCTTTAAATAAGAAATTTAAAATTTTCAGACACATTTTAAATTTAAAGTTCTCTGGGGGTCGCATTAAAATAGTTCGATTGATGTGAAATTTTGCAAGGAGAATTATTTTATACATTGGAACATGGTTGGGGGTTGGGAGCGAAGAATTTCGAATGATGAAAAATAAGGGCCACCCTAGTGTCAAATCAGTGAGCTCTTGTTAGTCATGAATGAAATGGATGACATTTGGAATATAACTTTATTGCCAGAAAATTTCATATTTTATCGACTACTTCTTATATGTATTTTTTCCTGTATAGTGAACAATTCTCATGTTCAAAACTAAGATTTTGGAAAAACTTACAACACTAAGGATTCTTATAAATATTGCAACTATATATTAAACAGAACCTAAGTGGAACGAAAATGAAATAATTTTCTTCTCTTAACCATTTACAAATAATACACAGTGGACAAAAAAGACACAAAATATAAACGGTTATATTTCAGTAGCTAATGATTTCACTCGAAATTTATTTCTCAGGCAAATTTCACAAATTTTAAATGATTATTATATGTAATTTTTTACCATTTATTAAACATTACTTTTTATTTTTGTGCAAATGTGCAAAATCGATCGTTTATGCCGAACTAAGCATTATGGCCTTACGAGTTCAGTAGGTCAAGCCGTTTGTTGTGCTATCATCATTTGTTTTCTTCCGTTTTTAGTTCTCATTTCGTGATAATGGGTCGCTAAACGAACGAAGACAAGATTTTCATTAAACATTTGCACAATATGATAATTTATCTGCCTGTCAAATTCTAAGAAACTACGTTCAGCGAGAATAGTCTGTGTCAAGTGTAAAACGATTGAGTAGCAAGATACGGACATGATATCCCTCCTGAGAGATTACTTGTATTGCATGAAAGATCGCATTTCTCAGATTCTCTGATGGTTTCCGCTGGAGTTTTAAACGAGATCTTAATCCTATGGACTGTTTTGTATGGAGTCAACTAAAAAAAAAGCAGTTTACTACAAAACAAGAATTCGTAATATTGACATTTAAGACAACGCCTTCTTGAATGTTGGGACCGGCTCGATCTAAGACAGATATTGGACAATGGAGGAGTCTCCTACAAATGGTAGTGCGGGCAAATGGCGGTTACATAGAGCATCATTTTTAATTTTGATTATTTGAAAGATCATTAATTATTATTAGGCCTAATTCTACCAACATTCAGTTTCTGAATTTTGGAGTAATAAATTGTCTTCAAAATCCACATTTTTCGCATCATTGTGTATTGACCTCCATAAGATTTAAGTTGAGCATAAAAAAAACATAATAAAAAGTCCTGCTCTTCTTTGAAGTCTACTCTTTCCAACATGTATTCATTATAAATTAATGTTACGTATTTCTGAATATAGAATATTTCTAATTTTGTGCCTTTTTTGGCCCACTGTGTTTGTGTAATATACTCATGGAAACAATTGGTCGGCCATGTTTTTTAATTGACCGCCAAACGGTAGTCTACAGTTATCAACAGTAATCTCACTAGACGTTTTGATTTATCTAGAGAAAATCAAAACTCGAGTGGGATTTATTTGACTATTACACGATTAGAAGAAAGTATATAAAGATTAGAAGTAACGAAGTACTCCAATACAATAAAATATTGACTTACGAAAATACAACTGTCTTCAAATGTATTATTGTACCATCTCAACATTACAAATATTACGCTAGATGCATGCTAGATGGCAGTAGTGTCTTTATACAGACACTGTAATGATTACTATTCAATAAATCTTAATATTAAACAATCTCTAATACGTGACTATCCATAATATCATATAGCAGATGTTCTTTTTATCCTCTCAGAGCAGAAGCTATAACATAACCTAACTAATATACACAAGTGTTAGAAAAGTTTTAATTAACGGCTATGACATAAAAAATAAATATGAATAATTTTAAAAGGAATAATTATTGAATGTATAATTTTCAAATTTGAATGTGGTTGGTGGTTCAATTGATGTTATATTGGACGTGTGCGTAATAGAAGTGGAACATGTTGATTTAGGCCTACATGGTGTATTCAACTTATTCAGAATTTCCGAATGAATAATTTTAAAAGGAATAATTATTGAATGTAGAATTTTCAAATTTGAATGTGGTTGATGGTTCAATTGATGGTATATTGGACGTGTGCATAATAGAACTGGAACTCGTTGATTTAGGCCTACATGGTGTATTCAACTTATTCAGGATTTCCGAATGGTGCTCTTCATTTATTTGTAAATCGGATTTCAGAAGATGCATAGGTATGATCAGTGAGTTTTATTAATTCTTGTTCTTGAATGCCAATGCGAGTCATATTTGAAACTGCTGTGCATCGACTGGAGTGGTTTGTAATTTTATATATATTTTTGACGTCCAGACCAGCGCAGTTTCAAATGTTGGCAAACAAAGAAACAAATACTAGGGACGCGATAAAATTAAACAAATGCTAGGGACGCGATAAAATTGTACGATAAGCAGCCATGATTGGTTGAAATACGTCCTTTCGTACCGTTTTATTGGTCAAAAGTAGTATGACGTAGTAAGAGTGTAATAGTCAACATAAATTAAACATGTAGTCTATATACTATGTAGATCAAAGAACATTCATTGTAATCAAGATTTAGAATTTAGAAAAGCTGTCATACATTTATATGTGTAAATGCTACTTGATCGTATATGAGTATATGCAATTAACTTCAATGTTACAGCACGCATTCCGTACCTATTTCATAGCTGAATAGACAGCATAATAGCCTACCAAAAATGTTCCGTGTTCGGTCCCCGGCCGTCACTGTGTTATTTTTTTTATTAGAGTGTACTATTACATCTTTGCAATTTTGACGAGTGTTACTAAGCATTATTGTATGTTTCTTGATTACATTTTGGGAAAGTTACATAGCTCCGAAAAGGACTGTTTCAGGGTGTCCATTCAATATTCACAATAATAAACTCTGTTTACCTCTGATTGGGGCTCTGATAAATACCTACAGCCATAGACAAAAAATTACCGATCTCCTGCAGCGTGAATTTGTCTAAGTCCACTTCGATCAGCGCTCTGGTTCACACGACTAGGAAAAGGATGTTTACTTTGCACCCAATTTATCTCTTCAATATATCTTTATAACAGATTAATTATAACACTTCATCTATAAACAGATAGAAAAAGCAACAAAGAAAGTAAAAACAGAGCGGAAACGTCCACAAGAAATTAGTTTGATTCCGTCAGAGGTTAGGTTTACACATGAACGAATCATAAAGATAGCAAGATGCCAAATTTCTGCATAGCTATACAGCATGGCTGCTATAAAGACATTTCTCAGCCGACCAGTTTTCCTTTCCATGAATGTATGCTATAGTAGAAGAGGCAAGACCTTTCCTGTGATTTGTCATGTGCCGTGGCTATATCACCAATGAGTATTGAGAAGGAAGATAGCTTTTAATCTGAGATGAACTTCCGTTTCGGTAGATTGGTATAATATTAACCATCATGAACTAAACTTTCTTCCTGATAACTGATTCTTTCTCCTATCACACAGCTGATTTCATTTCATTTATTATAATCCATAGATCTTACATTAGGAATGAAGCTTTAAGATATGGGACAAGTCAAAATTTTACAAGATTGCAACTAAAATTTTTACAAACTTTTTTTTACAATTTTGCAATTTTCTACAATTTCCTACAATTTTTTTTACAATATGTTGGAGAGATGTAGTGGGGATGAAGTGAGACCTGAGGATTCACCAAAGGATTACCTGACATTTTCTTTATGGTTGGGGAAAACCTCGGAAAAAACCCAGCCAGGTAATCAGACCAAACGGGAGTGAAATGAAGTGAGGCCGAGGACTCACCATAGACCATCCGGCATCAGTCCCACAGCTGGGGAAAACCTCGGAAGAAAGCAATCAATGAGACCAAACGGAGCATCAAACTCAAGCCCGAGCTCAGCTCTGAATCGGCAGGCCAGCGTGTCTGCCGAATGAGCTACACCGATGGCTCTACTAAAAATATACAGCACATACAGGTCTTGTGTCCTCATCTATACATAGCTGACATTCTTCGAACTTGATTTTTAAATAATGTGCAGTACAAATTCCGATGTAACGTAAATAATTTTATATCATAATAAATAAGTCCATGTATTGTGGGTCCCTAGCACCACGGCATGGCGCGTCCTCAGGTTTCGGGTAGATGAGACGGCCTCCAGATATGGAGGTTAGCTGCGAATATATTGAATAAGCACTCGTGGACAGCCGATAAGGGGTGGTCCTCCAGCTTGAGAGTTGGGCGAAGTACTAACAACCCATCACCGTAAAAAAAACAGCTTGTTACGAATCCCTACAATAAGCCTCGGACTGATTCTCTGGCATGACCACACCATAGAGAGTGGATTAATCTTGCGCAGGCTAAGAACCAATGGTGGGCTTATGTGAGGAAGGCAATGAACCTTCGGGTTCCTTAAAAGCTATTTGTAAGTAAGTAATAAATAAGTAGGTAACGTCAATGAAGTTATTATCGTTTTACTTCCCTGTATCTAATTGTTTTTATAAACTGAAGATTTTATATTTACTGGTATTTCTTTTTTAATTTTGGACATTGATTCACGGCAGAAGAATTTTTTTTAAGAACTCTTACAATTTGTTGAGTGTAGAAATATTGCATTGCATTTGTAAAGGAAGAAGTAGAAAAATAATTATCTCATTTACCGAACTGTTATCAGTCGTGAAAGGGGAAATTAGTTGTGCTCGAATTAATTTAATTGCTGTGAATTCATGGAAGCGTAGTAGGCTGTTAAAGAACAAGTATGGGAATATAAAGGGGATAGACTAGAAGGACGATTTAGAAACGAGAATAGTAAATAGAAGAATAATATCGAGATAAAAACTAAAATTAATAGAAAATTAAGAGAAAGCAAACAAACCCGTTTCGTTGAAACCTCCGTGAAAGACACCTGTACTGGGTGTTCATTTCAAAGTGTGTAATGACGTCACTGTTGTTGGGTCACCGATTTGAAGCGAGTTTCAGCTGATATGTTAGAGAAGTTGCTTATTATTTAAGGCGTTCTTCAATCTGAACTTGAGAACGTGTACGGTATAACTTGAACGTCGTAGCAACAGATGGCGGTCAGTACGGTCTGTGTGCTACCATAACCTCTTTCGAACTGTGTTTTGCGCCGGCAAGTCGTACGCAGGGTATTTGTTATCATCGGTTGCGTACGGTAACATTCCACAACACAAATCAAATGGTCCGTGTCCATGTTGACCGTCGAAGTTAATGTCAACAAATACGTAAGTAATCGTCTTAACCCTCTCCCCATATCCCGACAGTACGTATTTCCAAACAGTTCACATTCCTGCCACTACCTGCGTTATCGTACGTATCGGTACGTACTCTTCAGAATGAACGCCGTACTTGCTAGCCATCTTCTCTGCCTCTTAGGTTATAAACCTGAGCTGCGGAAGTGTAGGAAGATTGAATTCTCTAGGCTCATCAACTAGCCACATGACGGCATACAGCGAGCCAAGACACATTTTGAACTGAACACCCAGTAGTAGTTTCGCGTATAAATATGAATATATAAAATATTTTTTGCTCTGTTTATATTTTATTTATGGATTTATTAATAGTTCACAAGTATAGTACATACACTGAATAATTAAAACTAATCTATACACACTTAGTAATTTCACACAATAAATATACAATTTTAAAACGCAATTTCTATAATTTAAATATTTAATTTATGTTATCTTTCTTGCACTTACGTCTGGTTAGAGTGCAAGATTCAACCACTGTAGTTTATTGTAAACCTTAATATTTATTCACTTGCTTAAGTTGTATTTCTCGTATGTGCAGCCAGTATATTTAAATCATTAATTATGCTATTTTCTTCCATTCCTCTTTCACAACAGAAATATTTATACATTTCGTATAAGTCCTTTCTAGTTGGCTGCCTTCATTTCTTAATTTAATTTCACAGTATTCTTTTGACATTCCTTCAAAACTATTAAATTTAGAAATAAAAAATATTGCTGACTGCCTCCGTGGTCTGTTGGTCAGCATGCTGGTTTCCAGATCAGGAGGTCCCGGGTTCGATTCCCGGGCTAGGCTCTCGGTGAATTTTTCTTGAAGAGGAATTCCCTGGGTGTCTAGAGTCTGGAAATTTGTATGATTGTGAGTGTGCCGGGTTAATATAAATTAACCAATCATCACAATATAAAAATACGTCAGGACTGTCGCTGGACAGTAACCTGAACACACGTTTCAGCGTCACATTGTTGACAAGTAACTCCATCTGTTAGCACAACCATAAAGCATCTAATAGATGCTATAGAGTTACCAACAAAGAAAAAAAATATTGCTAAGTAATTTCTAAGTCCAAATGTTATCAGTTAGTCTTGAAAATGCGTATCTGCCAAATTTTAATTTGTTTGTTAATTCCGTGACTTTATTATCATTTAATAACGCTTTTCTTTCTTTCATTTCTTACTTTAGCTATTTTACCTGGAGCTTCTGTTTCTGTATATCTAACCGTTATAAAAAGATGCTGGCTTGCCTCCAAGCTCTGTTTGTATGACACATAGACTAATGTTCTTTGCACAGTGTCGTAAACAAATGTTGGTGAGTTGTGTGCCGGCCACAGAAACAAATTATGTTTCACTATTTAAATATGAGCATGGCAAAAATAAAGTATTGAAAAAAATTGTTCTAAATTCAGGAACCATTTACTCCGAAACTACTTAAGATAAACGGCTAAAATGTTATGCTATGGAAACTATACAGTATAATTCTTTCAAATAAATGGACTACTGTTTTAAAATATTTACTTCAAGTGGTGAAAATGTGGAGAGATATGTCATATTGTTATAGTACAAAATAAGCGTACGGAGATTTACCACGCGTAATTCAAAAAGTGATATTTCTATTCCACTCGTATTCTAAAAGTAGGCCTAATTTGATATAGATGTTCCTAACTCTTGACAATTGCACTTTTTTGCTTTCTGCCATGCCTATATTAAAACAATGAAACATAATTTGCCAACTCTCATACACCAACATTTGTTTATTACACGGTCCAAAGGACATTAGTCTGTGTTTGAAAGAAACGGAGGAAAAAAATATTTTATACAGTGAAACTTCCCAATAGCGGACACGGTCAGGGAAAAATTAAATGTCCGTTATTGAGAAGTATCCGCTATTTATAAAATCGTTAGTATGTATACAGTACATATTCAACACTTTATTTATAGTACAGCACAGAAGACAGTGAGATTGTTTACAGTATTCATCTAGAGAGAAATCGTACCAATAAATGTTTTGTGCGAGATCGTGCGTATTTGCTTGTTTTCCGCACAGAACCAATACGCGGTAAGTGTGAAATTCCACATTCAGTATTCCCAACGTAACACACATAACAATTTCCCTCTTCTTACCGCTTAAGCGCGACATTCATTTTACTGCTTTAGGCTTTTAACATATGATTTTTAGAGACGTTTAACATAGTAATAATTATAAATTGGAAACTTACCACTGCAATTTCACCTAAATTGCAATGTTAATTATTGTTTTTAAATATTTGCAAAAATTAAGTAAAGTCTACTACTCCACGAAACTTATTGCATTCCTGATACAAGTAACATTAAGGAAGCCGTGAAAAAATCAACGAGATTCCAGATGCCGATGTTATTACTGCAATATGTTATATAAATAACATTGTTAAAATATTAAAATGAAAAATAAATCATTACATAACCTTACCGTTTGTTTTAAGTTCGCATTTATAGACTGGGGGGAAAAAATACAGACGTATATCACGGCCTGCTGGAGTATAGTAAACACAGAAAACATTTTACAGCAAGAAAGATATTTTGGTGTTCCGAAGTTGGCGTCATAAACAGAAACCAACATGGAGATTTCATTGCAACTAATTAGAAATTCGTCTTTCAGATATGTAATAAACGATCTTCGCACAAAATAATGTACGATACACGAGCGGTATGTTTGTTTTCATGTTCTCGGAAATTAAAAAAGCTCAACTACGTTTCGCTTTTTCAATCTTTTCCTCGACCATTAAAACGTCAACATACCGCTCTTGTAACGTATATTACTATTGTAAATGAAATAAACATCAGTCACTGTACCACTTCACCTTACACAAAGAAATCTAGAATTGCATTCTCAGTGTATGATTTTAGAATAACATCCTTGTTTTTCAAAATTTCACTAACCTGAGTTTTTCCCATGTTAAACTTTGTGGCCAACTCACGAACACTTAATTTCTCCTCTCACTATGCTTTACAATATCCACTTTCTCTGTTAGTGAAAAACGTTGATGTTTTTGTGACATTTTTAATGTGCTGTACTTTCGAACACTCAACTTGACAAACTAAGAAAGTACGGACTGCTCACGTACAGTATCACAACTAACAACTGTGCTGCTTACCTTCAATAAAGTACAGGGACATCATTTTACTTTTACTAACATTTTTAATATTAACCTGGCTATACCTTTGGATTAATGACTGAGACTCGGAAACACCGTTTGCTACCTCCTTCCACAACTGGAGTTCGATGATACTGACGTAAAATACAAACAAATCACTTTTTATTATTATTATTAGAATATACATTTTCTTGAACCCTATTTTACCCGAAAATACATTAGGGTTATAGTTATAGCCTGAGTTTATATTATTATATTGAGAATTCATTTGACGTGGGTAACCCAGTCTTGCTACTTAAAATTAACACATATCTACTACAATAATTTGAATTATTTACAGGTTCATTAATTACATATAAAATTACATTGACGTGGGTAACCCAGTCTTGCTACTTAAAATTAACACTTATATATACAACAATAATTTGAATTATTTACAAGTTCTTAAATATATTACATATAGACTTACATTGACGAGGGTAACCCAGTCTTGCTACTTAAAATTAACAATTATATATACTACAATAATTTGAATTATTTACAAGTTCTTAAATATATTACATATAAAGTTACAAAACTCTTTATAGAGCACGTTTTTGTGACAAAATTGAATAGTGTTTGTCATATATTATATTACAAAAATGTAAATGTCCGACCAAAATAAATCTTTTGTTTTCGAACACTGGACAATGAAGCAGAAGGTGATCCACAGTCTGCTCTTCCTCATAGATACATAAATAGCCATTGTCCTTATGCAATTTAAATCGTTCTAGGTAAGCCCCAAATTTCCCATGACCCGATAAAAATTGTGTTAATATAAAATCTGGTATAATTTGGTTTCTATTTAAGCGGGTGTCGACGCTAGGAAAGAAGATTTCTCTCGTAACTGAACCCTTTGTACTGCACAGCCACTGATTTATCACTTTACTAGGTACAGGAGGGAAGAAAAGTAGTTTATCCATTTACGCAAAGTAGGAAATATCGCGATTTTGAGTTTGATAATTTTCATTAGGTTTTTGTTTAATCAAAATACAGTACAGTATTAACAATAAGTGTTTTTACTCACGAACTGAGTTATCCATGCGAACGTATTCATTATGCAGTGTATATTATACTGTCTACAGCACATAAGCGTACGATATAGAGGATGAAGTTAAAATGAAAAATAATCATAATATGGATATTTAAACACATTTTTGAAAATGGTGGGCGTTCATTTCGATACAGGCTTCAGTTCTTTTGTGCCTATTATCGCACTATAGACTATTGCATCTAATTCCAATTACCAGTTTCGTCCTTCATACTTAGTAACTCATGTTGAAATAATTCGTACCTACTCTATAAAAGAGTACCTTACGTACTGTAAATTCAGTCTTCACTTCTAGCCGACCCGTACAGATAAAATTACTCAGACATGCTATCTACTGTCCATCCAAGTGGTTACGTCGCAGGATCGTAGAAAGGAGTGGGGGGTGGAATCACGTGATTGTTAATTACTTAACGAGGCTCTTTTATTTAAGTTATTTTAAACAGTTGCATAATATTATGTAGACGTCCAATTAATTCCTAACAGAAATTAATGTTTTGAGAAAAGAGCTAAGAAAGCCCAGCCACTAGTTTTTACAGTGGAGCGAGCAGAAACAGGTGGGGGAAATCGGGATGCGACGTAGGCAAACGGACGACAGTACCTGTGCGAAAATATGATTCAACATTGGAAGTTTTCGTCACTGGAGAACGCGAACATATTTCTGAAACGTACTATAACCACTAACTCAGTACTGAGGCCTTAGTTCTGTGTGGACAGTTGGAACTTCGTTAGTAGAAGGGGTGGGAGTGAAGTACATTAAAAAACTCAGGTACAATAAAAGTTGAAGTAAAAATAAAATTATGTCTCTGTACAAGAACGTTCAAATGCACGATAATGATTGTTGCAAAGAATTCCGTTGGAATTCCGTTTAATTTAAAACCGTCTTTTTCTTTTTTTTTTTTTCTTTCACGCTGTCCGTTATTTGGAAGTTGTAATTGTTGTTGGAAGATAAATTTCAGTGTCCGCGTCCGTTATTGAGAATGTCCGCTATTTGGAAGTATTTTATCATATGGGCCAATGTTATTTTGCGGGGGAATTTTAAAATGTCCGCTATTGGGAGGAGTCCGCTATTGGGGAGTATCCTTTAAGGGAAGTTTCACAGTATATTCATATTTATACGCGCAAGTAGTATTAACAGCTCTGTCCGTTATCTTTAACTGCTTGAAATTTCAAGCTTGTGGCTGTAACAAAAATTAAATTCTTGAATAAACTAAATAAGTACTTCGTAACCTGTGGCAATTTAAGACAGAGTTTCTAGTACTAAAAGTTATGTGACATACATAACACCAGCAGTAATTCAAGATAATATGTCCAGAAAATATATCGTCGAGAAGCAAACCAATACAACGCATTAGAGAAAAGTGAAAGTTGCAATCTCAATGAATGTGTTTTGGTTTCAGTCAATGACTTATCATATAATATTCAAGGAATAAGTTCTTTATATCACATATTTTATGATTTGTACAAACGTTTTCGTCGTACTTGCAACATAATCAGGTGCATGAAATATCTAATACATTAACCTCAGTTGTAGAGCAGATATTAATCAGTATTAGAGGTCAATGCTAAAATTAGGTTAAAAGTATTATTTTGAATTTTATTCAGCTTCCTCCAAGTGAAGACTGCCTAGAAGACAAAGCTTACCAAAAATTGTTGTTTTTTTGAGTAAATGGTAGGTACACAATTATAATGAAAAAAACAATGGAGAAGAAAAAGAAATAGAAATAACACAATTATAAATAATTGAAGACGACTAAACAAAAGATCATTAATTCCAGAAGAAACATAAAATTTCCTAGAACGGTATCTATTTGCTATCAGGTGATCACAGTCGTCTATTTAGCACTAGTTGCAAGACCCAGCTTAAGTGAGCAGATCGCCATAGGAATGAAATCAATCTATTTACGTGTAGAGATGGTTTCTTAGGATTTTTATAGATCCCTTCACTGCTGACAGATATTTCAGTGACAAGAGTTTGTCCTAGACCGAACTGCTTGCAAAAATGCGCGAAACTTTTTGTGATGGTCCCTCTAGCCCCAATCTGTAATCCAATAACTTCGATCGATGTTAGATGATACTTTTCCTTATAATATGGTATAGTGGGTCGTATATGTCGCATTTTTCCTGATGTACCTCAGTAGGTTGATTTTCGTACGTTTCCATCCTTACAGTTGGATCAATTATGAATCCGCTTGTTGATATTGTCGGCATAGCGATGATGTCAATGCGCCTTATAGATCCATTTGTGGACAAACCATGGACCTCCTCCTCTACTTGGTAAACATTAAAAACATTAAAACATTCCGAAATATTACGATCCTTCATTTATTATATACAATAAGCATTTTTTGTTGTGTATTTATGATTAATCAAGCAAAGTTGTTGTGTAAATTATTAATTTGTGTGTGAGTAAAAACTCGTTTACATTTTTATTTACACGATAAAATTGTTTGCATTCTATATAGGCTATATTACATGTCGTAATTGATACTGTTGACTGATGATTATATTGCTTTATATGTTTATACGGTGGAAATGTTTTGGTAACTAAGTGTACAGTTGCTCTCGTATATTAATCTTGTGTGGTTTCATGTTACGAACTGTAGACCAGTGTCGAAGTATTTTCTAAAAAGATGTTCTGTTGCGGGTTTATTGAATTAATTTATAATATAGATTAAACTTATAATTGAACTTACGTAGTTATTTGTATATAAAATTTGCTATGATGTTATCCTGTATTTGGAAGCAGTGGGATAGTTTATGTATAGCATCAATCTGAAGTTGTTTAAACTGTAAAAGTAGAATTACTTACTTACTGGCTTTTAAGGAACCCGGAGGTTCATTGCCGCCCTCACATAAGCCTGCCATTGGTCCCTATCCTGAGCAAGGTTAATCCAGTCTCTATCATCATATCTCACCTCTCTCAAATCCATTTTAATATTATCTTACCATCTACGTATCGGCCTCCCCAAAGGTCTTTTTCTCTCCGGCCTCCCAACTAACACTCTATATGAATTTCTGGATTTGCTCATACGTGCTACATGCCCTGCCCATCTCAAACGTCTGGATTTAATGTTCCTAATTATATCAGGTGAAGAATACAATGCCTGCAGTTCTGTGTTGTGTAACTTTCTCCATTCTCTTGTAACTTCAACCCTCTTAGCTCCAAATATTTTCCTAAGCGCCTTATTCTCAAACACCCTAACCTATGTCCCTCTCTCAAAGTGAGAGTCCAAGTTTCACAACTATAAAGAACAACCGGTAATATAACTGTTTTATAAATTCTAGCTTTCAGAATTTTTGACAGCAGACTGGATGATAAAAGCTTCTCATCCGAATAATAACAGGCATTTCCCATGTTTATTCTGTGTTTAATTTCCTCCCGAGTATCATTTATATTTGTTACTGTTGCTCCCAGGTATTTGAATTTTTCCACCTTTTCAAAGGATAAATTTCCAATTTTTATATTTCCATTTCGTACAATATTCTCGTCACGAGACATAATCATATACTTTGTCTTTTCGGGATTTACTTCCAAACCTATTTCTTTACTTGCTTCAAGTAAAATTCCCGTATTTTCCTTAATCGTTTGTGGATTTTCTCCTAACATATTCATGTCATCCGCATAGATAAGCAACCCGTTCAATTCCAAACCCTCTCTATTATCCTGGACTTTTCTAATGGCATACTCGTGAAAGTAAAATTGTTGTAATAAATTGATGTGAGAAGTATGATAAATTATGTTATGGGTGTATACGAAATAAACTTAATTTATTGCTTTCAAATGATTTATGAATTATTATGCATTTGAAATGTTGGGTGAACTTCGATAGTTTCTGAATAGAGAAAAAATATATATTTTTTATTAAAATAAACTTACTGGATATAGTTAATTATGTGATATGGAATTGGAATGTATGATCATAAGTTGTGTTTTAAAGAAAGTTACAAGTTATTTATTAGAAAATGTCTGTAAGAGTACTGTAAGTTACAAATTTACTGTATTCTGACTAAATCATAAAATGTAAAGTTTGTAGTACCGATAAATAGGAATAGGCGGGATATTATACTCAATGTCAAAAAATTTGTAAAATATGTAGTGCAGCACAAAACTCAAAATAACGCGTGATAAATACGAAAATATATTGCGTTTCAAATTCTCCGTAAAGCCCTTCGTAGCGAGTTCAGTGAAAACAATGAATCACGAACGTAACCGCCGACTAAGCGGCTATGTGGACCGTTGGTAGCGGTATCCAGTTGGTATCCGTATATAAATACACTCGTTTTCGGGAACCCAGTGATTATTAGATATTTACGACTTCCTCTAATCATCAATTTCACACTTTGCGGTATTCTCCTTCAGAGCATTTCAAGTGTTATAAAGGATAGTTCACAGAATAAGCCCACATAGTCTACATGAAAAAGGGGAAATATTCTCATGGGAATTCGTTCAAACACACAAGAAAAATTTATGCTCATGGATGGGAATTCCTCAAACATGCGTCAAAATTATGTGGGAATTTGAGAGCGAATATCTTTAATTTAGGTGAGCAATTAGTAGGAGGCGGAATCATTAATGTACTAGAAAACGGAAAAATGTGTATGCACATATGCACATAAAAACCAGAATATATGCACTAAAATCAAACAAAATATGACCCCTTAAAAGAAAGCAATTTACTATTATTTATGATTTTTCTATTATTGGCCTACATAAGAATAATGAGAATATCAGTTGCTAAAGTTGCGTGTGTTTGAACCCCTGCTTCAGCAGTACACTTCTAGCACATTCGTTAGGCATTCGTGATAAGACTAATTCAAAACTAATAACTTTCTTGCAGCTAAGCTGTTCTAAAATACAATGCATTCTACACACAGTCGAAGTTTCTAATCCCTGTCACTATAATAAAATGAATAATTATTTCATTGGAGTGTTGGGAAGGTATAAGAATTGTTATGTATTGTATCGTATTGATTGTATTGTATTGTATTGTATTAATTATGTTTTACTCCTTAGCAATGTAGTAATTTTGTATTTTTGTATCGCACTGGTTGAGTGGAAGAGAAGGCCGAATGGCCTCAACTCTGCCAGTTAAAATAAACCATTATTATTATTAAATATTCCGATATGCCACGTTGGCAAATACAAAAGAGAAAATTGCATTATCGTGCCTATATTACTGTTGACAGGTGGCGAAATTCGAATTTAGCAAGTGAAAAAGAAGCCTATGAACAGTTCTTTTAACTTCTGATCCAATCTTATGCATGTGCGGAGTAGAAAATAAGGGGTTTTTTGTTTCGAATAACTGTTCTTTCAATCACAACTTTCATCTATCATAAGTTCATAACATACCAATATTGTAAATTTGACCAGAGTGCTTTGTTGATTGTCGAGGATTTGTCCAAAATGATTCGCAGAAAACAGTGCACCCACTGCATGTTGTCAGGTTGCAATAAATTAAATATAAATCCTGTAACGTGTTTCAATGTCTGAGTTTCTTCTATATTCAATTTTCCCGATTTTCCGTATTCTTAATCTTGTTTAAGCACCACATCGCTAAAAAAATAACAAAATATGCTGAAATATACATTAATTCCTTACATATGGATATACGGATATGCACTATAAAATCATGACCTTTGGTTACAATTGACTTGAAATGCATTTATAAGTAGCATATGATTTGGAACTAAGGAATTAAACATACAAATATACTATTGAGAGATGTCCCCTCCTCTATTAAGAGGAATCCACTGTTGAAACGTGACGTCTATTGAGAAGATTCACTATAGATTTGTAGGTATTGATACATCGTGTCGGTTTTTAAGATATTTTCTTCAACTAACATTGGTAGCGTTCATGATTAGAAAGTCAACGGATTTTACTTCTGGTGACGAAATTCCAGATGTTGATTCTACAGACATTGATAATCTGTTTTATCATTTAGTGTTTATGCTATTTTCGCCCATATGGAGCAGCCTACTATTTGCCCCTTTGGTGTTTATTTTTTTCATTTATTTATGTCTATAAAAGGGCAAAGCCCCAATTACAATAGACAGTAGAGATTTGCTAAAAAAAAAAGATAGAATTGCATATAACATGAAAAAAGAGATAAAACAGAAACAAATGCAAGATACAAGTGTAATTACAAATTAAATGTTAAAAATGAAAAAAGAAACAAATAGATACTACGTAAATGAAAGACACAGATATAGATATAAATGAAATATACCAAATAAGAATAAATTAAAAAGAGTTAATTATATATATCATAGCCAAAAATGTAAAATGTAGCTCTAATTGGCAAATTACAGAGTAAGTATAACACTATGTTAATAAATTCAGTATACAGTATTATATAGTACGACTAATAGGCTTAATTAATTTATTTAAGAAATTCACTACTACAGAACATGTGTTCCAATTAGTAGGATATCTAATTATAACTATAACTGACATGCAACTAGAATTTAACATATCATGAAACTATTGCTGTATATAACTTTTTCTTGTAGGTACATATTGTACGATAACGAGAAATCTAAACCCTGTTTATTTGATAGATGATTGTAATTTCGGAGCATTAATAAAAGTGGAGACATTTTATGAGATTGTGTTTTTGATGTCTGTAAATAAAAGAGAGATCGCTTTCTCGAATTTGATTTACCAATATTGACACTAATTAGCTGTAGAAGATCAGGGTTGTCTATTAAACCATTTATAGTTTTGAACAAATACATTTGTTGTGCTCTTATCCTGCGACTACTAAGAGATGGTACATTAAATTCAACCAGCATGGATTCATAAGATTGGAATATGTTGTAACATAAATGTTTTTTCATATATAGCAATTTTAGGATTTTATTCTGTACTCTACTAGTGGAATAAAACGTGCTAAAGTTTTCAATTCTTAAAGGAGAGAGAATGAAGTGATAGCAGAGTGAAAAAATGACGAATTGTTGCCATAAAAATGAGGCGAGTATGAAACGAAGATAAGGAGCATAGAAAGGAGGAAAGAGACAAGAATTTTGAAATAGTAATAATTCTTAATTAAGAATACCTCCCTCTTTGCTCAGCATTACACGTTAAGAAACTGAAACAAAAAAGTGCGGTACGAATGTTACGAAGTAAACTACTTAATCATATTAAAAGCTTTACCTCGAAGCGATGAATCCTCTATAACAGAACGAAGTCGGTTCGCTTTGTACACCGCTGACGCAAACAAACGCGCCTACCTCAGTTTTATTGCTTGGGATGAAGCAGATGGTACCTCCGTGTTAGCAGAGTTCTCTGTCGGTTTCGCAAGACAGTGTGAAAAACGTTGCGTAGCTCCATGTCGTGATGAATTCTGAAATCGAACTGGTGACAGCTTGGAGCTCTGAATCAGCAAAGCCACATTAAAACCTCACCCACGTCTTGGGTTTCTATTGCTATTATTACTGTTGTAAAGTAGAGTACTGTTATTGCTACTCTTTCACGCGTTTTTCTCACTCATTGCTTAAAATTAAAGAATAGAAGACATTCATGTTCATAACTTGAGATGGACATGGGGTATTTTATCTCATGAGTACAACCGGAGGGAAAAAGACCTTTAGGGAGGCCGAGACGTAGATGGGAGGATAATATTAAAATGGATTTGAGGGAGGTGGGGTATGATGGTAGAGACTGGATTAATCTTGCTCAGGATAGGGACCAATGGCGGGCTTATGTGAGGGCGGCAATGAACCTTCGGGTTCCTTTAAAGCCATTTGTAAGTAAGTAAGTACAGTCAACTCTGGATATAGTGAACTCGGTTATAGTGAACATTCGGCTATAGTGAACCTAAATCGTTGATCCCGACCCCCATTCATTATAATAGTACATTATGCAACGAGCCTATAATGGTACTAATTAAGACGCAAGTATATTTGTTTATGAAACGAGCTCATACGAGCGTCTTAATTACCATTATAGGAAAGTTTCATACGACTTTTTATGCTCGACCATATTTCTAACTTGAAATTATTCATAAGTTTTCATGTTATGGTTATGTTAAGTGACGAACGGAACTGACCTGAATTGTGATGTGCGCAGACGCGAAAGTATTGATTTTTTCCGAGGCACGAATATCATTGACCTTGATATAACCTAGAGAACATTAGTCTTGATATAACCTGGAAATTGATTTAGAATTGAAAAACGAGATGACAAATTGAATTTATTTGAATGTTACTTACAATTAACGCTAATTATTATAGTAACAGAACATAACCTTCTGCCACAGTATTGGTTTTCCAGCCTCCGTGACATTTCCCTAGTTGTCTTTCGATTGCATATCCGAGAATAATCGAAAACCTGAACTTTAATGAATAGGTGTACTTTAATGACATGCATTAAAGGACTGCTACCAGGTGTATAATTACTACATTTCGGCATGGTCGAGCATAAAGTATATTAATATTTTCGTTTAATGTGAACCTTCGCTTCGGTTATAGTGAACCTTATATAGTGAAAAATTCTTACTTAAAGTCAGTCCTTCTTGTATAAAATTGAAAGACTGTGTTGAGAACAACATTCTAAGGTTCTTACTCCTTTAGTCAAAGGACAAAGGTAGGATTAGTGATTCATAGACAATGAGCTGTACTGTAAATCGAGGCAATGCATGACGATCTTGCCTCACTCCACCATCGAAGGATTGACATTCTGTTCTCAGGCACACTGCTCTAGTGTTATTTCTAAAGGTAAGCGTTCACTACATCGTATCGCAGTTCTCGTACGAATCTCACGCAACGGATATTTTAGATGCATTGCGTTCACTGTAACGGCTTCACCTCATCGCCTCATCGGATTCCCCTATCAGCTGTTTAAAACATGACGTCGTACGATATTGACATTGCTGAAAGCAGAGGAGATGATGTTAGGTCTATTAATAATGAGTGTTAGCGAATAAGAATTTATTGTTTATGCGTCTTAATTGAAGAGGAAGAAACGAAAGAGATATTGGTTACATTACATATATATATATGTATATATGTAAGAAATGACTTGATTACTGTAATGGGAACGCCTCAAATTATATAATTCTTCGCAATTTTCTACAAGCGAAATAAGTTTTCCGTCTGCCATTTTGGCGCGACACTGAACATGGCACAACATAATAGTAACAGTTGACCAATTAAAATTGATTTATTAAAGAAGGCCATGATCGCACGCATCGGGAAAGTTGCTCATCCGAGAAACGTGGACGGATTTGCCGAGAGGCGATGGGTGCGATACGATGTAGTGAACGCGGTTACATAATTACAGTAAATATGGTCTTTTTTCTGATCCGTGCGATTCGTCCGATGAGTGCGATACGATGTAGTGAACGCTTACCTTAATCCTTCACCGTCAAAGGGTTGCCTTTTGTTCTCAGAAACATTTCTATTACAACGGATAGCATAAAAAAACGGAAAATGAAATTGCCTTCTTTTATTAAAAAGGGAACGGACATTATGTCCAGAGCATAAATGAAGGTAAGATTTCGATAGCTTTCAAACTCCATCAACCATCTCTCAGTTTCCATTAAGTGACCCGGGAAATTCCAAGGCTGAGTACGCAGCCACACCGTAACAGCGTTTGTCATTTCTACCTGATCGTCTGTTTCTAGTGTTCCAACAGTGAATGTACTGTGTAAAATGTCGAAGTTGTTTTTTCTTTGGAATATAAGGTGAATATTATAAGCGACATTGAACGTGGTCTTTTGCAAGTGGACGTGGGTCGACAGCATAGTTTAAGTAAATAAACTGTGAGTAACAGTATACAATGTAATCCATTCCACAAAAATTAAATATTTTAATTTCTTGTTCACAATTTCATTCTTTCCTGTCATTTGAGGTTAGGATAGAGACACTTCGGAAATATGCAAGTCCGCAGAGGTTCACTATATCCGGAGTTGACTGTATTTGTAATTGAATGCTCCCACAAGAAATGCATATCGTCAGGAGTAATCTAGCAATTACTGCCTTAACTGCTGCATCAAGTCGCCGGTGGATTTTAAATGACTTTAAAACCATGAATATGGCTTCCACCTCTAGGGAAGTAATAATCCAAGAAACAGCAACACAGTATTTATTGAAAACTTCGATTGTTTCTGTTGGTTACATTGCGAACAAATTACAGTAGAACCTCTATTATCCGTCGTAATGAAAGGGATGGACTGAACGGTTAATAGAAAAAATCGGATAATCCGTACCATAAAAGATTTTCATAAATAAAGTGCATAATATTTATGCCTATAGTTTCGTAATTTCCTCTGTGGTGTTGTGTTTAACATGTTAGTTAGTGGATCAGAAGTTCACTAATTGAAGTCTGGCTATGAGTGACGGGTTTTAAGGGCTAAGGGAACTACTTGTGATGGTTGTCTGCCGAAAATACGAGTAGAGGTCTCGTGTTGTAGATTTACACACTCGTACTTTATACAATTTATCTTTTTTGAAATCGCCCACAGCTGTAACGCCAATCTCATATTCTGATTCAATATGAGATAAAGTTTCTGTTTTCCCAAATCTCTCAATTATTTGCTCATTTTGTACTTGCACAACACGTTTTCTTTCGACACCCATGTAAGATATTTTACATTTATGTTATACAGAAGGTCCGCTCCAACAGTCGAACAAGGACTGAATTGTACATTGGTTTTGCAATTGTGGAAGTTCTTAGGGCCATTACCTTGAAAGCAGGTAGTGACTATTTTGCAAGTTAGAAAAAAACACCCTCTCCAACAAGTAACTGTATAGGACTTTATATTTTGTCCTGTAAGAGAGAGAGAGAGAGAGAGAGAGAGAGCGAGAGATACGGATAATCCGCCAATCGGTTAATAGGGTGACGATAATCAGGGTTCTACTGCAATACTTAACATAAATTCTTATTACAAATTTATAATATGAAAAATTTTAAGATGGTGCATTCACAATGCTTTTATTCATTTAAAAAATGTTATTGTAATTAAATGTGTATATATATAATACAGTGTGGAAGAGAACGGATGCACTAAAATTTAAGAGATGATTCTACAGGTTAAATATAACAAAACTTTTATTACACTTTCCCTTGGATGAAGCACTGTTAAGCAGCAAAGAAAAGTCTTTTCCGTTCTATAGCAGATCTGTGTTTCTCTTCCATGTCTGCTCTACCCCCACGAATGAAAATAAAAGACTAACAGAATAGAAGATAGCCTACTTGAATCACGAACTGAAAACTTCGCTACACTACCAATAAACGTAGTCACGTCAGTGTAATATCAGAAGCTTTCATGTCTGTAGAACAAATCGTTTTTCTCAAACTTGTGTGTTTAACTGCTGTTAATGTTTGAGGTTTGCAAACTGGTACCGACAGCTCGTGTGAAATTACTAATGGTAGATGATATTAAAAAACTTTGTTTCGAAACGAAAGGTCTATACACGAGTTACAGGGAGAGAAGTATTGCAATGTTTAACATGAAAGATTTTTCTGTGAACCCTGATATCACTCGCTGTACTAGATAGATAGATAGATGGATTTATTGTGTAATTTTATACATACAGGTTTTATATTATCATAATTTTCTCTAAAATCCAAGGCACGGGTCTTCTGACCGTACGTGCTTTATACCTAAAACAAGTCCTACTTTGCAGGATTCACCCCCCCCCCCCTCACCTATGATTATATTCAACCACTCTCTATAAGAACACACGTATTAAAATGAAAATGACACAACGAAACACATTATATAAAATATCCTAACCTAAAACAGACATAAAAGTGTATAATTGAATAGATACAATTATCCCTTTGTCAGTTCGTGTCACAAACTTCAACAGCTGAAGTTCTAATCTGTCTCGCCTTCAAGAGGAACAATCCATTCTTTTGTTCGTATTATCTATTCCCCATGAGATCAAGATATGCAAGCGAACTCCTATTCTGACTTAGCATCGAGGGTGGTAGATATTTTCTCCGTGATGTTCCAATTCGACATACTGTAATAAAATATGTTTATAGAAGTCCTTTCTCTGCAAAGCGGACAAAGACGCTCCCCTTCTTCGTTGACAATTTTATTACCCTTCCATGCCCCCAATCTTAGCCACGCTAAACCTGCTCTGCTGTCTTTGTTACAAGAATTTATGTAGTCACACCTTCCCCAGTTAAGCATGAAATCTGATTGTAAATGCAGTGAGGACTTTTCCGAACATTGGAGCTCTTGCCTCTCGATATCAATTAAACGCATCTTCACTTTACTCCATACATTCATTCTGTTATTCTCTCTTTTCTCCCACACTCAACCCATTCCTATATGATGCAGCCCTCACTGCAGTTTATTAACCCACCCCTTTTCCCAACCCTCTCTTTGTTGAACCGCTGTACTATGAAAAGAGAAGTGTAAGATGAACTTCGTGTCTCATTGTTTTCCTCGCGGTTTCTCTCGCTCAATTTTATACTTAATATGTCTCAAGGTTTTCACAAGCATACATATTTTTTCCCCTCTTTGTAAGAATAGACATTTCGCCACATCATGCCCTCAGGATCGATAGGGCTATGTGTTATTAGTCCCAGCTCATAGGCAATTGGCTAGTCTCCTAAATTGAGACAACTCATTCTAATTGTGATTTATCATGGTTTTTCTAAGGCAGTAAGACATAATGATGTCAGGATAAGCTCTAAAATAAATGGTTGACGGACCAAAATCTTTCGTTTTCCACGGAACTTTAGCCTTTTTCAAATTAAATCCTTCTCAAAATCTGAACTTTGATTTTCGGCGTCGTCCCCATTACTTCAAGGCGAGCTCACTCGAGTATCACTTGCACAGCGCAAGGGCTCAGATCTCTTCTCTTGCGAGGACTGAGGTATTCCCTTCTCTCTACTAGCAGCTCAGCTTTTAACGTCTTAGGTGATACAGCCAGGACAATGGAAGTAAGTTGATAAAATATCATTATTGCAAGAGGAAAGAAGTACAACAAAATTGAAATGTGCTAATTTACTAAGCGAGAGGTCTCAACTCAAATATGAAAATTATGAAGCAAAGCAGCAAGTTAAGTTTGTGGACAAATTATTTACTACTAGCCAAATCTAAAATAGTACATTATGCAACGAGCCTATAATGGTAGTAATTAAGACGCGAGTAAGTTTGTTTATGAAACGAGCGCAAGCGAGTTTCATAATTTTCATACGAGCGTCTTAATTACCATTATAGGAAAGTTTCATACGACTTTTTATGCTCGACCATATTTCTAACTTGAAATTATTCATAAGTATCCATGTTATGGTTATGTAAGTGAGGAGCGGAACTGACCTGAATTGTGAGATGTGCGCAGACGCGAAAGTATTGATTTTTTCCGAGGCACGAATGTGATTGACCTTGATATAATCTAGATAATAACATGAAGATTAGTCTTGATATAACCTGGAAATTGATTTAGAATTGAAAAACGAGATGACAAATTGAATTTATTTGAATATTATTTACAATTAACTCTAATTATTATAGTAACAGAACATAACCTTCTGCGACAGTATTGGATTTCCAGCCTCCGTGACTCTTCGCTAATTGTCTTTCGATTGCATATCCGAGAATAATCGATACTTGCGGTTTCATAATGGTACAATCGTGATTTCTCATTGGCTGAACAACTGAATTATAACGAATAGGTATATTTTAATGAGGTGCATTAAAAGGCTACTACCAGGTGTATAATTACTACATTTCGGCATGGTTGAGCATAAAATTATGAAAGGTATTGCTACTCATAGAACCAAGTTAAGTGAATCTGTTGAGTTATTTGGAATCAATTTTTTTATGTATACCGTAGTCGGTTTCGAAGTTCACAAGTATGCCAAAACGGAAGTATAAATTTACGGATGAAATAAGAAGTTTAGTTGTTTTCGTAACGGATAGAAACGATTTGAAGCTGTGCGCACAGTTTTCGAACAGACGGATTCCTAAAGGTCACAAGAGACCATATACAGCTCCCCGAACATCAGCATGGTGTTTCCTAACAATCCTCATCCGATATGTTCTTCAAATTTCCAGATATTGACGCGGAACTTAGGAAACAGACAGAGACATCCAAAGTCAAATGGATAGATCAGAAATACTAGCATTGCTGGATTTCCCAGGATAACACATTAGGACTCTAGAGCTCTGTTACACTAGGCAATTGATTGCATGCAACTGATTGCAATCTACGTGCCAAGCAGTTTCACGCTAAGTACACCGCACTGCCATCAGATTAGCGAGCGTGCCAGAGTGAATGTGAGTCAAGCTCAGTCGGGGAAATGTCGTCGAGTAATGAAGTTGACGATCTCTGTGCGCATGAAAACAAGTTCTTCAATTACTTTCAAATGTTGAAATCATTTTATGAATTTCTGAATTATATAAGAGAAGAAATAATTGGTCAAGATACCAAATTGATTCGAAGTATTCCAGCAGAAGAAAAGTTAGTCGTAACACTGAGGTAAGGCGTGTGAATTACGGACCACAATATTTTTTATAACAATAGAAGAAAACAAGATCAACTTGTCTGTATTGTTTAGTATTTATTACACAAGAAAAATTCCATAATAATACATATAATCAATAAGTGAAAAAAAAAAAACATATTTTTTCTCGTTAACAGACTTTCTTTGAAGTCGGGAAATAAATTTATTGGAACACTTTCCCACGCATTTAATTTTGCACTTTTGTTTCAGTACTCTTCTGATCTGCTGTCCCACAAGACAGGAGATTTCTCAACTTCTTACTTACTTACTTACTTACTTACTTACTTACTTACTTACTTACTTACTTACTTACAAATGGTTTTTACGAAACCCGCAGGTTCATTGCCACCCTCACATATGTAAACCCGCCGTCGGTTCCTATCCTGTGCAAGATTAATCCAGTCTCCATCATCGCATCCCACCTCCCTCAAATCCATTTTAATATTATGCAAATCAAGATTTCAGGTATAAATCTCTGTAAAGTTGATTTGAATAATTTCGAGGGAAAAATTGTTCCGGGGCCGGGCATCGAACCCGGGACTTTTGGTTTAACATACCAACGCTCTACCACTGAGCTACCCGGGAACTCTACCCGACACCGATCCAATTTTTCCCTCTATATCCACAGACCTCAAAGTGGGCTTACAACCGTCAAGCAACCAACTTCGAGTGCACACTAACTCCGTGTGACTTAAATTGTGGTTTTCTGTTAACGAACAGTGACGTGTATTATGCAAATCAAGATTTCAGGTATAACTCCCTGTAAAGTTGATTTGAATAATTTCGAGGGAAAAATTGTTCCGGGGCCGGGCATCGAACCCGGGAACTTTCAGGTATAACCTTTGGTTTAACGTACCATAATACACATAATACACGTCATTGTTCGTTAACAGAAAACCACAATTTAAGTCACACGGAGTTAGTGTGCACTCGAAGTTGGTTGCTTGACGGTTGTCAGCCCACTTTGAGGTCTGTGAATATAGAGGGAAAAATTGGATCGGTGTCGGGTAGAGTTCCCGGGTAGCTCAGTGGTAGAGCGTTGGTACGTTAAACCAAAGGTCCCGGGTTCGATGCCCGGCCCCGGAACAATTTTTCCCTCGAAATTATTCAAATTATTCATTTTAATATTATCCTCCCATCTACGTCTTGGTCTCCCCAAAGGTCTTCTTCCCTCCGGTCTCCCAACTAATATTCTATATGCATTTCTGGATTCGCACATATAAAATATTCTGTGTAAACTTTGCTCTCAAAGGAGTTCGTTAATTTTTTCGTCAAATCTTCCTTCTTCGTATCGTTCACCGTTGTCTGCAGTTGTTCCTCTATCGCATTGTTACATGTTGTCCGCACTTCTTCACCCATGAAAACACAAAATACTCACAATACGCACAAAGAACCAAACGACACAAACGTGCAGTCCGCGTCACCTATATCTGCTGAGGATTTGTTGACGAGACAGGTCTGGGGTCTGTGCGCGCGCAGACGAGTTTCATGCAATCAGATTCCTAGTCTAATACGCTCCATTTAGGTCAATGCCCCGTAATTACAAGTTTATAAATTATTTTCCTTCTTACAGAGGGGTTTAAATATTACAATAATTGAAAAACTTATGTTTTTAAAGTTCTCCAAATATAATGTGAGTTTAAGTACTGCCTGTTACGTCCGGTTACAGCAATTCTTTTACCATTTAATACAGCATCATTTAGAGTGTTGAATCCTTGTTTTAAAATTTGCGCGTTCTTGTGTATTTATCAGTAATTATTTCTTTTAGTGGTGGGGTATACGGTAACTGTTATATGTTTGGCTTAACAACAGGAAAGAATCATTGGCTAAGGAAGTTTTTAATCACTGTGAGAATGTTTTAGACCTACAATATTATTCACATGATATGGAATATCAGTTTAAAAATACATTGGACACATTTTTATATAACCTTAACAAGCGCACAATGAATCAGAACGCAAATCATTAGCTGGACAAAATTAAAAACTTCTCTGCAGTCTAACGCATTGTTATGAAACTTTGTACATGACATACAGGTGGCACATATGATTTTTGTACAAACTCTGATTATGTTTGCACAAGAAAACTACCCCTTTATAGTGGGTGCATTTAGACAGAATTAATAACTTCTCTCCTATGTAAAAGATTTTATGATACATTGTATGGAAATTATAGGTAGCATATATTTTTTGTGCACAAACTATATTTACGGTTCCATAGATGGTACTACTACTTTCAGGGATGCATTTAAACAAAATTAATAAATTCTCTCCTATCTAACAGATTTTTATGAAACTTTATGCAGAAGTTTCAGGTGGAATATATTTTTATTTTTGTGTAAAATGTCTGATTATGTTCCATAACAGGAATTGCCTCTTTATAGTGGTGCATTTAGACAAAATTAACAACTTCTCTCGTATATAATATATTTTATGCAATTTTGTACAACTACTAGGCCTACAGGTAGCATACATATGTAATTATAATTTGTACACAAAAATTATGTGCTACCTGTAACTCCTGTACAGAGTTTCATAAAATCTGTTATGTAGAAGTTAATCTTGTGCAAATGCACTCCCTGTAAAGGGGTACTTCCTCTTTTGGAACTGTAAATATAGTTTATACACAAAAAATATATTCTACTTGTAACTTCCGTACAATTTTTCATAAATATCTGTTAGATAGGAGAGAAGTTACTATAGGCCTATTTGTCTAAAAACCACTCCATATAAAGGGGTAGTTCCTCTTATACAATTGTAGTCAGAGTTTGTACACAAAGAATATGTGCATCTATAAGGTCTGTACAAAGTTTCATAACAATGCAGAGAAGTTATGAATTTTGTCAAACTAGATGTTTGTTATTGCACACTGTGCGGCTGCGTGAAACTAAAAGGTGCAAGAGCAGTTTCATGGCCTGCAACTAACTTGCAGTCGTTTTTCCGACTGTACAACTAATTTCAGTAAGTGTAATAGCTCCCATTTAAACCAATCCCTATGACTTCTTTGGAAATCAGTTGCAATCGATTGCCTAGTGTAATAGAGCTCTTACAACTGATGTGTTGAAGATTATAATTACATTAGTTACCTATACACAAGAATAAAACGTTACAGTTATAACTGGATAGGGGGATTTGTGACTGATTTCGAGGGAAATTCAGACACTGAACTCCTTTCGCTTTAATAATTCAGTAACATTGTCAGTTACGGCGAACATTGCCGCTTTTTGTTACTGGTATATCGATTTAACAATCACAAGACCTCATAATTCTCTCCTAAAATAGAAGTAGTTTATAAATTATTGTTAAATTAACCATGAAACACATTAACGAAAAGTTCTATTAAACATTTATGTGAAAATGACTTGTATGTCTAAAACCGCGTCAAGGTGGAATATTCCTTCACCTAACCATAAGAGTTGAAGACAGGTTTATAGGCAATTATTATTGTGTTAATGTGTATAATTAAAGTACAATGTAACAAATTCTTACTTCAAAGTTTCTAGTTATGTACTTGAAAAGATTTAATGAAACTTACATATTTAGGAAATTGATGTTACGGGAATAATTAAGTCTTTCAGTGCATCCTTCAGTAGGCAATTTCTTCTCAACTAGTGACCCAACCTATTCCTCTTCCTATTTCTGATAATTTTCAGCATTATTGTTTCTTCACCCAATCTTTCCAACACAGCTTCATTTCTTATTCTGTCTGTCCACTTTACATGTTCCATTCTTCTCCATATCTACATTACAAATGCTTCTCTTCACTTGGTCATAATGACCGTGTTTCAGCCCCATACAGTGCCACACCCCATACAAAGCACTTCACCAGTCTCTTTTTCTATTAATAGTTAGCTTTGCCGTTGCTATTCTCCTTTTAACTTCTGACAGCAGCTCATGTTACTGCTTACAATACATCCCAAGTATTTGAAGCTATTCACTTGTTCTACTGCTTCACTTACAATTTGCAAATTTACCTTTATATTTCTTTCTATGACCATTGTCTTGTTTGCATTTATATTTATCCCATACTGCTTTTATTTAGCTTCAGTAGCATACCCTTCAGTATTATCTCCTCTTCTGCTAACGCCATATCATCAGCAAATCTATGTATTTATTTATTATTCTTCCTCCTATTATCACCCCTGCCATGTTCTGAAAACATTTCTCCACTAAATCATCCAAGTAAGTGTTGAACAGGGTAGGAAATAATGGTCAATCTTGACGTACTCCTCTTCCTATTTCACTTCCTTCTGACATTTATTCTCCTATCATGACTTTGATTCGTCAACGCGGACTGTATTTTTGAACATATCGTCGCTTAAGAACCAATACCGCGTAACTGACAAAATGTAAATTTTACAGGAGAAGGAAAAAAACCGAATAAAAACCATAAAAATAACGCAATAGTCTTGAAAAGTGGTGTATGGCTATGAAATAGCATAACTAATTAGTAACTAAGTGAAAATGGATGATCATGGCCGTAGACATTTGGCCATGTCACTTACGCGGTATTGGAACTCTGCCGTTGACTACATTTTGTTAGTTACGTGGTATTGTGAGGCAACTTTAGCAGCTTCAGGACTCATGTTGACATGCGTTTACTTTGCGTTAAAACTGCCTTCTGGAAACATTATTCGTGCTCTTGTATATGTCAATCTGTTATCTGAATTGTTGTCCTACCATCTGACTTGAGGTCAAGGTCGGTAGGCTGTAGCTTGAATCAGCACTAGATTACGTTCCAGACAATGATTGCTGCATTCTTAGTCAGTCAAATGCTGAAACTATGGGAAAGGAAAAACGAAGACACAGTTCAATGTTTATTTTTATAATAGTAATCATACTAATAATAATAATAATAATAATAATAATAATAATAATAATAATAATAATAATAATCTGATACCAGGTACTTTATTTTCACACTACGTATTTGAATAGATAAGTAGAATTGTTACTAAAACGTTGCTGACAAATATAATGTTATAATAAAATAGTGAATAATAATAATAATAATAATAATAATATTATTATTATTATTATTATTATTATTATTATTACTATTATTATTGACAATGGACTTTACTGACTTCCGAATAATGAAAAGAATATCATACAAAAATATAATGATGATAATTCTTCAGGCAAAATATTCGCTAAACACAATAAAGAAATAATTATAGGCCTATACTGAAATCACAAAAAGTAATCTTTGAGTAACCCTAGTGTGGAATACTATCATAAAAACTATGGCACAATCGGTTCTATTTATTTATTTACTTAGGTTATTTTACGATGCTTTATCAACATCTTTGGTTATTTAGCGTCTGAATGAGATGAAGGTCATAATGCCGATGAAATGAGTCCGCGGTCCAGCACCAAAAGTTACCCAGCATTTGCTCATATTGGGTTGAGGGAAAACCCCGGAAAAAACCTCAACCAGGTAACTTGCCCCGACCGGGAATCGAACCCGGGCCACCTGGTTTCGCGGCCAGACGCTCTGGCCGTTACTCCACAGGTGTGGACCAATCGGTTCTATACTCGTATACAATAATGTGACAGTAATTTAGGCAGGCTACTAATGCTCTTTTTTTTTCTGTGCTTTTGCACGAGAACATGACTTTTTTTTTTTTACTGAAGGGACGCCATCAGTACTATTAGCTAATCAATATTGCACAGTTCATTCTTTAATTCCAAATGTACACAGAAACATCTTTTTGCAAACCTTATTTTTTTTTTCTCATCAACTATTAGGCTGTAGACAAATGTTCTCTTTCTTTTCGATTCAGAATTTGTACTACAAGATCTTTTCGTAGGAGTGAAACCCACAAGATTTGATACGTAAACGGTCCTCTGTTCCCAAGTCATCGTTTTCCAGAATGCCTGAAAGATGTGTCTTCTCTCATTAGAAATTAAATTACAGCCCCTTATTTTCGAATTTTGGCACATTTTATAACTACACTCTGGCCCCAAATTCCTTGCATCTCTTTCCGTATCATGTGTCACTTTGCCATCTTTCGACCTCTTGCAGATAAGATAAGCTTCCTCTTCCATTCTAAGTTTTCTATTTTTCATTTTCTTCCACTTACCCTTTTGTGTCTTTGAACTTCCTTTTCTTTTCTGTCAAATTTCCATGAAACGCTTGTAGATTCTTCTCTTTACCTTTTTCTGACGAATCTAAAATGTAGAATAAGTAGAACTCACAAATTCTTCGGGATCGTCTACATCTGAAGAGGCATCCGAAATTTGGTGTAGATCCTTCATTGACATGGTATTGTTTTCAGTTTCTGTCCTATCCTATTTCTAGCTGTATTATTTTAATAGTGTTGCTTTAAATCATACCAGACTGCATAATACGATCATAACCTTACCGGTAATATTGGACGGACAATGCCTGATCTGCAGCAGCCCATTTTCAGAAGGACGGTTTTCTTTTGCATTTGAATTATCAGGCAGTACACCTACGAATAAGATGAGATTACTAGTGTTTATAAATGTGATATAAATGGATTAAGAAACATGTGTACTAAATATTATCATCAATTTAGATCTTCCTCCTACCGGAGGAAATGAAAGGAACCAAGCCCTGCACCACTGAACGTAGCGCAAATTATTTTAGCGGCCCATTCATGATTATTTATATTACTTAAATTAAGTGTGCTGTTATGAATCCTGTAACTGAATAAAAGTAAACGTTTAATAACTATGATACTTCTTAAGCCATACCTTCGTTAATGTTCACAGAAGTTTCTCCCGTCTTGAATGCAGAACTTAGCACAGATAGGATTTCGTTCTCGCTAAACTGACTGTCGTCTGATTCATTGTCCATTTATTTTCTTGTATCTGTAGGCCTATATAATCATAAAATATTAAATGTACTATATTTCAGTGAATAAACTTGCAGTGGGATTCTGCGGGAACTTAGCTCAACTAACATTCAATTGACATTACTGAAATAATTCTATTATATTTACCTTTTAAATAATTGAAAATGAACACTTCTTTAATCTTCTCAGAATATTACATACTGTTGATACAATTTTACAAGGCAGTAACGAGAACCAGCGGGCGCGCAGGGAGTAGACATAACAGCCTATCTGTTGTCAGATACGCGGTATTTCCTACAGACTTCTCGTGACTTCAGATACGCGGTATTGTACCCCCCTCCTTCGCACGCAGGCCATTCATGCACTCAAATTCCCGTGCTTATCAATGCATGCAGATGACAGTGGAGGTACCATCTGTGCAAAAAAACAGTTTTGACCAAAAATATCAGTTACGCGGTATTGGTTCTTAAGCGACGATATGTTTTTCTATTTTGTTCGTTCTTGAGATTACTTTATTCTTTTATACTCCTCCGTATCTTATGACTCAGAATCTTCATTTTTGGACATAATAAAATTTACCTCAAATTATAACAATTATAATTATATACATAATTAACTGTGATACAACGAGCAATGATGGCATCTAGATTCATTGTATATTTTAATTTGCTTCCTTAAAAGCAACGGAAAAAACAAGAACACGTAACATTTGCACGCTTCAGTTTCATAGTTTCAAACACCAACAATATTTCCAACGTAACGAACTGCGTGAACTGTATAACAAATTAATAATAATAATAATAATAATAATAATAATAATAATAATAATAATAATCGCTCTTCTTCAATCGACAGCTCGGCACTGCCTTTGCACTAATCCAGGCCTGGGCATCGGGAGCGGATCCAGCCTCTAAACGGGGACGCTTAATATTCATCCGCGACTGCATCAACGCTGGGCGGTGTTCGGCGGGGAAGAAAGGGGATGAAGAGAAATCATCTGGGTCCCCGTGAGAGAGTAGAATCCGCTCTTGCTGATTAATCCAATTAGTATCAAGCAGACACAGACATCGCACCCGATTGGCATTCCTCGTTTAAATTTTCCACCTTAACATTGTTCATTGTTGTTATTATTGTTGTCATCGTCTGCCGGGGAATAAAGTACAGTCCGCTGAAAAAAAACTACTAAAACGGAATGTCAAAAGAGCATAATTTGTTTCTGACGTAAAAATTGAAATAAAATCTAAATCTAAAAAAAAATCCGTAGATTCAGTTCAAAAATCCGTTTATTCGTGGAAACTGACAAAATTCCATAAGATGTACGAGTAAATCCGTCAAGTTGGCAACGCTGGTGATTAGTACACGCTGGGATAAAGTTGGAAAAGCGTAGAGTCATGCGCTTCAGGGACATAAAACAAATACAGCTGAACTTCGTCCCTAATATTATCGGAATGATTTGCGATATTCACCATTATTCATAGGAAATCGATAATAATTATTGCATTAAACGATGTACTGGATACATAATTTTTCAACGGATTAGGATTAAAAAAACGTTAAAACTAACTACAATACCTGGACGAGCCTCTACTACATATCAGAACTTTAAACATAAATTTATAAATACTGTGGCCTATAATAGCTCCAAAAATCAATTTTATTCCATTTATTCATAATAGTTAAACGTGTTGCATCCTGTGCTTTCAAAATAGACACCTTCTTATTATTATTGTATCTCCAGTGGGGAGTAGCCCTATTTTACATCTTATGCTAGGGCTATAGTTTTACACAAAAAAAAAAAAAGATAAGCATAAAGACAAATGGAAAAGAAAAATAAATTAGCTTACACAATGAAAACAAAACAAACAATCCGTAATTTAGACATTGCGATTGCAAATCAAACATCGGGCATCAATTTCAGACATACAAAAAAGCAGTAACAACACACGTGCGTAACACTTCTTAAAAGCCGACCTCTATAACACAAATATGCATCTTTCCGTACCATATATCATGAATTAATACACAATTGTCACAGAAACACAATCAAACCATAATTTAGACATTGCGATAAAATCAAGCATCCCATAACTACGACTTACATACATAACAAATCAAGCATCCGCTACAGCACATACACATATCGATCGTCTAGTTCAAAAGTGCGACAAAAAAAAAAAAAAAAAAAAAAAAAAAAAAAAAAAAAAAAAAAAAAAAAAAAAAAACAAGTTTTGACATATCTTCAGTTGAAAGTTTCAAATAAATCACTTAGAAAGGAACAGAGTTCTGGTTCATAACCACGACAATTAGAAATGAGTCAGTATTCAGGACGAGTATATTACAGTCTTCCAGTTCATTATTAATAGATTTCGAAATGTACTAATAATGAATTAGTAAAGTCCATAGTTATAATTACTTCTAAAGCAGTTTATTTTTTTTTCTTTTTGGTTGTAAATATGACTTATCTCAATACTGAATCGGAAAGAGCTTTGAAAGGAGCTTTCAGTAGTATAAATAACTAAAAAATGGCAATTTTTGAGTTGTTACAAATTTCGCTCCCAGAAGAATAAATAGGACACTGTTGCTTACATTTATGAATGTTATTTCCTACAAGATCTTAAACACAACTGTGATAAATCTGTGGAATTCCTTTAAGCAACACTGCTTCAGAAGAACTTTTGTTATGGGTGCTGTGAAAGTTACATCGCACATGTTAAGATGGGTTCCTAGCCCGTATCTCTTGCGTTCTTGTAGCGGGCACTCAAATAATAGGTAGTCGACTGTTGGTGTAGGCTGTTCACAGGGACATAAAGAAATGTTTGGGTTGTCAATTTTGAAACGTTCAAAGTATGAATTAAATTTTCCGTGTCCAGTCATAAATTGTGTGGATATGTACTGTATGATGGTTCATAATTCTTCACGGTTAGTCTGTCTTTAACTGTTGGAAAACAGTGATTTTGTGATTTGACCATTTGTACTATTTAACCACATTGCATTCCAGACATTTAACATGTCAACCTTCATTTCTAATTTAATATAAGAGAGGGGATGTTTATTGTATGTATACTCTGTTCCCGAATTCGCAGCCATCTTCACCAGATGATCTGCTCTTTCGTTTCCTGCGTTCCCTACATGACCACGTACCTAATCGAAACACCTTAACAGATGAAAATATATTCTTGTTTACGGAAAAGAAACTGTTAATGGTAAATTAAAATGATCAAAGTTTAAATACTTGTTTTCGTTTCCTTACTTTAACGCTCGTTTCGACAAGTTTAAATTCCGTACGACAGACGCCTTTTTGTCTGTATTCTAAAAATAGCTCATTAGCTTCGGGCTTTACAAGACTTTCTCTAGTAATTTTACCAAAGTTCAATAGCACAAGAGACCTGTGTAATGTAAAAGTCAAAGGCGGTGCTATAATTCGCTCTTTGTTGAAATACTGACGTTTAAGTTGAATTATGAGCTGTAATATAGTGACAAGAAATATCCGCAGTGCTAAAATAGAACAGAGTGTCGTTTGTGGTTTAATATTTACGCTAGTGACCGTCATTTGTATTTTTGGTTCTGCTACTTAATTGTGATTTAGCCGTCTAAATACAGACTAATAAAGTGACGATAGGTTTGTAGATTGACCTCTTCAGGTATTCACGTTGTACAATGAATTTTGAAAGATTACGGAAGTCGGAAATAGGCCTACTTGATACAGTTAGATTACATTTTTGTTAAGTCACCTCCAGTCAAAAAATGTTTACCATAATTCACATTAGATTCGACATTCGTGTTTCCCAACACGACTCAGCATTTATTATGATTTCCTCAGAGCAATAATAGTACCTTCGGTAATTAGGAAGGAGATGTCTACCTATTCTATTACCTCTGATCAATCATATATACAGAGTGATCCGTAAGCTATCTCATTAATTTCAATGGGTTATTCTTTGAGATATTTCTAATAAGTTTCATCCAGTTTTGGTCGTTTTTTACTTTAATTTCGAGAAAAAAATCTTTTATATTAAATATTTCATAGCGTATTTTGGAAAACTATTGAATTCATTCCCGATGTGCTAAGTGGAATTAAGAGAGCAGTGTATTACTTACTTCCTTACAAATGGCTTTTAAGGAACCCGCAGGTTCATTGCCGCCCTCACATAAGTCCGCCATCTCTCCCTATCCTGAGCAAGATTAATCCAGTCTCTATCATCACATCCCACCTCCCTCAAATCCATTCTAATATTATCCTCCCTCCCCAAACGTCTTTTTCCCTTCGGTCTCCCAACTAACACACTATATGCATTTCTGGATTCGCCCATACGTGCTACATGCCCTGCCCATCTTAAACATCTGGATTGAATGATCCTAATTATGTCAGGTTAAGAATACAATGCGTGCAGTTCTGAGTTGTGTAACTTTCTCCATTCTCCTGTAACTTCATCCCTCTTAGCCCCAAATATTTTCCTAAGAAACTTATTCTCGAATGCCCTTAATCTCTGTTCCTCTCTCTAAGTGAGAGTCCAAGTTTCACAACCATACAAAACAACCGGTAATATAACTGTTTTATAAATTCTCTCAGATTTTTTGACAGCAGACTAGATGACAAAAGCTTCTCAACCGAATAATAACAAGCATTTCCCATATTTATTCTGTGTTTAATTTCTTCCCGAGTGTCATTTATATTCGTTACTGTTGCTCCAAGATATTTGAATTTTTCCACCTCTTCGAAGGATAGATCTCCAATTTTTATGTTTTCATTTCATGCAATATTCTGGTCACGAGACATAATCATATACTTTGTCTTTTCGGGATTTCATTGCATGGATTGGTAACAAGCTGTTTTTTTTTACGTTGATGAGTTGTTAGCGCTTCGCCCAACCCCCAAGCTAGAGGACCACCCCTTATCGGCCGTCCACGACTGCTTATTCAATATAGTCGCAGCTACCCTCCATATCTGGAGGACATCTCCTCTATCCGCAACCTGAAGACGCGCCATGCCGTGGTAATAGGTGATAGGGATACACAGAGCAGTGTATTATGATAATACATGATTGAAAGATTCCATGTCCATTCCACATCGCTTTGATTCACATGTACACGTCTAGCAACTTCTCTGGACGACAGTCCTTCCTCATATATTGTTACTACTGCGTGTTCAGTTCAAAGTGAGTCATGGCTCGCTGTATGCCGTCATTTGGCTAGTCGTTGAGCCTAGAGAATTCAATCTTCCTACACTTCCACACAGGCGTATTACTTATGTGCCAGAGACGTTGCCTAGCAAGTACGGCGTTCATTCTAAAGAGTACGTACCGATACGAACGGTAACGCCTTTAGTGGCGGGAATGTGAACTGTTTGGAAACACGTACTAAGGTGAGTTTTTTTCTCACTGTCGGGATATGTGGAGAGGGTTAAGACGATCACTTACGTATTTGTTGACATTAACTTGGATGATCAACATGGACACGGAGCATTTTATTTTTATTGGGGAATGTTGCCGTACGCAAACCGATGATAACAAATACCCTGCGTACGACTTGCACGCGCAAAACACAGTTCGAAAGAGGTTATGGTAGCACACAGACTTTACATAACGCAATCTGTTGCTACGACGTTCAAGTTATACCGCACACGTTCTCAAGTTCAGGTTGAACGCCTGGAATAATAGGTAACTTCTCTGATATAAAAGCTGAAACTCTCTTCAAATCGCTGACTCACAACAGTGACGTCACGACACACTTTGAAATGAACGCCCAGTATTCGGACACGGTCAAATTTTGAGATTTGTCTTCTTGCCATATCAGTAAGTGTTTGGTTTTTGAAAGGTAGGGTGCAGGAATGTTTATGTTTAGAGACAATTCAAGGGACTAATGTGTACACGTAGAGCCCGATCGGAATCTCATGGCACCAACATGCGCGAGTTTCTTTCTGTGGCTTCGGTGTGGGGGAGTTCTTTGTGTGCGGGTGACTGCTTACTTCTAGAGCTTAAGCCTCGTTCACAATTTTCAAGTAACTTGAATTAACAGTTCAGATATATTCAAGTTACTTTGTTTTGTTTTATTTTAATATTTGAGGAGAAAAATTCGCTCCGGCGCCGGGGATCGATCCCAGGTCCTTAGTTCTATGTACCAAGCGCTCTGACCACTGAGCTAAGCCGAATTCAATCCACAGTACCGGACCGAACACTCCTCCTTCAATGTTTCCCTTTGTGACCTGACTCCAAGTTAGACATATATGTTGACGTATATGTCCAATGTCAACTGTCATTATACTAGGAGCGCACTCAGCTGAGTGACTTGTTTGGTCGGGATTCCGCAGTTACGTGCACAGTAATCTGTATAAATATATGCACTGCAGCTATGAGAATATTATAGATTTATTAATTTTTCCTACAGAACAATATCTGTAATATTGACAATATTACACATAGTTCTGTAGGACAAATTAATAAATATATAATATTGTTTTATTTTGTTTTCAAACAGAATAAAATGGCGTCGATTAAAGTTGTGCAATTAGAAACTTCCGTAGTAGCAAGCCTTCGTGACAGGGAAATGATAAATATATTGAAGAAGTGGAAAACGTGTTGATCAGTATGGGTTAGGAATTAGATTAGTAAGAGAAATACATGACCATTACAAATAGAATAAGAGATATCTTCAAGCAGATTTAATAATTCTTAACGTAAATGTAATACAATTTAAGCATGTGAGTGTAAGTGAAAGACTATTGAAACTTATGTAGGACCTATACATAATTATGTAGGTTGTGTTGTAAAAGTAAGTGTTTTATTTTATGTTTTATTATTATTGTGTTAAATTGTATTGTGTATTCTTATTGTATTGTGTATAAAATTGTATATGTGTTGTAAATTGTATTATGTATTGTAAATTTTATTGTGTATTGCTTATCATTTTAACTGTGTATTGTTAATATTGTATATACCACTGCCACCGGGTGCTTGCCCACTTGCAGTGTAAATAAATACATACATACATTATATATTACATTATATTATATTACATTATATTATATTATATTATATTATGTAAAAAGTGTGTTGATAACGGATGTACTCGAATTAGATGTCTGATTTACCATAATTGAAAATGATTGATTTGAAGTTGCTATAGTTCCAAAAATAAATAAATAAATATCTGTCAGCCACATTGAACAATGCTAATTTAGGCCAACAGATATCATCCCTTCAAGCAACACTTCTTAATCCCTCCTATCTTCTTCACGTTTTCTCTATCTACAGTTTAATTATTTTAAATTATCTTTCATATCTCATCTTTGTCCATGTTAAAATCTCTGCTGTTCAGTTCTTCAATGGACTCTTCATTTCTTGGCAACTTTCTTTTCATTTCTGCCACAGGCCTTTGTGAGTTTTATGTAACTTCAGAAACTCACTTACTACTGTTTTCTATTACTTTTAAGTTCCCAGTAGAATAGAAAAACAATCAGCTGTTAATTTAAAACTCTTAAAACAGCTATTCATTTAAATTCCCGCCCTTTCGGCCTTGAATTCAAGTTATCAAGTGACGTTTATTCTCTTCAATTTTCCTTTTAAGTAAAATAAAAAGTATAAAGCATACCTGCACAATCAGCGCTCAACGAGCACGCGCTCCTTCGGAGTGGGAGAGCCGTTGTTTACCGCTCGCCGAAAGGGAGAGGAAGATACGTCAGAATGACAGACTTGCTATAGGTAGAGGAGAGGGAAACGACCACTCAGCTATCTAGTGGAGTGCAGTGTGTAGGCCTGTTCTCAGTAACTGTTTCACATTGCTTACCTACTGCTACAGTACAGTACGCAGGAATCTAAAAGACGGAATATAACATTTACCATTTAACGATTTACACCACGAACTTATTGATCTTCAGTGTGACCTAAGGGCTAAAGATCGTTTGAATAATACTACTAGCCTGGTTGAGTTTTACATGACTAAACATTAGCAATAATATCCACGACTACACAGGCTGGCTGTGAAAATGTTTGCTAAGTTTGGCACGACATTTATATTTGAGAGCAACTGTTTTCTATAATCAACTTTAATAAAGGCAGCATCGAACATCTGTAACTGATGTTTCATTACGATCAGTAGGCTACTGTTCCTTTCAGCTACCAACAGTATAAAACCTCGTTTTGATGTACCTGATAAATAAAAATATAACAAAATGATATTGTACATTTAAGTAGCTATAGAATTTCTATTACTTCTGTAAAATAAATATTTCTTTATTAATTAATAATAGTCCAAGATAGTTTTGCAACACTGAACGGGAAATCATTTCATAAACATTCGTAGCAGTACTCCCTTTTGTGTACATTTTGTACGAGATCACCCCTTCTTCAGTCCACCCTTATACAGAGCGCAGCTGATATCTGCATTCCGCTCATGAGCTGTGAGCCGGCTCGGAAAGCGCAAACCTTGTGCAGGCCTGGTATAAAGGGATTCAACTTCACTTGAAACTTCAATTCAAGTCAACTTGAAACATAGTTCACACTTTTCAAGTTCGTCGAATCAAGTGACTTGAATTCAAGTTGCTTGAAAAATGTGAACGAGGCTTTATGTAAGTGGATGCCAATTCGTCTTTCGCGCAGGTGCCATGAGTTTGCGATCTGGCTCTAACATAAACAGTCAATATTGAAGAATGTTAAGGATAATTAGAGAGGTGATGCAACATCTTTTTTGATGTGTGTATAATGTCTCTACAGAAGTTATGGTTACACATGCCAGTAGAAAGTATCTCTTAATTTTTCATTATTGATTTATTTCTCAAATTTACAATTTATATCTAGATACGAGGCTTCTTTTGTACATAAACTATTTTTTACATTGTTTGTATTTGTAACCAAAAGAATTATAAGCGAAGAACCTTCGTTCTCATATTTATATGAAACGTAATTCAAAACGAAATGCTTTTCATCAAGATAGTAAGCAACCATCCGCTCCAGGCAGAGATTCTTCCGCTTTTGTTGAGATTTCTAAAGAGCATTGTGTTACACTTCTGATATCCATTGCTTCATCTCGAGCAAATGTAATAGTCTTGAGAGTCAAGACGTAAGATACTGAATTTTAATGTATTGAGCTGAAGTAACCGTTGTTTTTATCAGAACTCAATCTTTTTCATGATTTCTTTGTACTAATTAATATTTGAACATTAGCGAGAACGCAAAGATATTTAGTATGACAAATAGTATATGTATGTGTAGTATTCTTATTGCGTAACTACCTATTAATATTTCCACACTTTTGATGGAGGTTTTAAAGTCTCGGTGGGAATAATTATAATGGAACAAAAATAATACTTCCTCATGGTACACTCAACTTTCTTAATAGCACTTAATGAGTTCTGTGTCTTAATGCATTTGCTGCTCTTTTAATCTACTACTTTAAAAGCGATGTGTGCATCTAATGGCCTCGTTTGTAGCGAAGAATAAATTACCCTTTTGTAGTTCGTATTACTCTCCGTGTGAAGAGACAACTTTCAGAGGGAGACTTTTGAAGCTTTTATCGTGTATTGAGAGTAAGTTAAAATAAGTCACAACACATCGCAGGAACGTAAAAATTGTTCATTTTGAAATAATTATTGTGAGTGCCTAAAATTTGGCAAAATATATTTATTCTAATAATAATAATAATAATAATAATAATAATAACATTATTATTATTATTATTATTATTAATTCACAAATTTACAAATGACATTTAAGGCACCCGCAAGTTCATTGCCGCCCTCACTTGAGCCCGCCATCGGTCTCTATCCTGTGCAAGATTATCCAGTCTCTATCATCATATCCTACCTTCCTCAAATCCAAAGGGGAGATTAAAGACTGAAGGGGTGTAATTTTCACATTTACATTGAAACTTCAATAACTTGGGACACACTTGAGCCACTGTAACGAAATTTTTCAGAGATATTCTAGACATATATGTGCATATACTGTGTAAATATGAAGCAGATTGGAGGTGTAGTTTCGATGATATTGAAATTTTCATTTTGTAATTAAAAATAATTTATCTTAAAAATATAGTAATTTTTATGCACCATTTTCTCAGAAAATAGCCTAGAACATTAATTCAAACTATACACACTCCAAAAATGACTTATAAGAAGGCAATTAACGAACAGGCAAGTATTATAGAAGTGTCATACTAATAAAAAATTTTTTTGCAACTTATAAGAATTTAATATTCTTAAATTTCATACTTTTTTCAATGCATAATTAGTCACTGTTATGCAATCAATAGTCCCACATGTGTAATTCTTCGTCAATTTCTGTAACATATTAAGGTAAATGTATGTGCAAAGTTTCATTGGTTTTGGTTAAGTAGTTTCTGAGAAATTCGTTCATAAATGTGAAAAAATTTAGTTTTCAGAAAAACTAATTTAAAAATAATTATTACAAGAAAACCTATTTTGCACCATTTTGTGTACCTTAAAACATTCCTGGAGCATAGTGGTTCTGTCCCTCCTCAGTTTCTTCTTCTCTCTTTCTCTTTTCGTTCCTCTTCTTCACTCTGGCTTCTTTTGTGATATTACTTGCTTCGACCTCCGCTTTCTGGACACGTTGCTTGTCGATCTTCAACAATGCTCTCCTCCTTCCACATCCAACCTCGATATTTTCCATTACATTCACTCTGCTTATTGCCCCTTCATTGAATGAGAGCACAGCATTCCTTACTCCAATCTTCAAAGTATCTAACCCCACAAAAACTGTTTTAGGCACACGGGTCCAAATTAAATTATTAAAACTCTCATTTGCATTCTGTGTGTGCCCATGCAAACACTTCTTCAGTAAATTTTCATCACTCAAGTCTCTAAAACTCGGTTTCATCAGGTTCATTACAGTTTCTGGTAGAGAATGCTTATGTTCATAAACCTCACCAGACACTTCGGCTCTTCGATATCTGCACATTGAATCAGCACCCGCTGGACACAGACCATGTTGTGGTGTTTCATCGGTGGAGAGCTTGTGAAAGTAAGTGGCCCAGACTGCTTTCCTCATGGAACTAAGGTCATGACAATTATTACGGATTGCCAGTCCATAATATCGCTGGATGTTATCAATTTCAGTGCCTGTCAGTCGACCTTTCCCTGACAGTTCCTTGCCATCTGAAATTTTCTTTCCTTTCCACTCATTCACAAGCCTCCGTAGTCTTGCTCCCATTCTCTTTTATATACCCTATGCATTCTGCCTTCTCTATTTTTATGTCACCATAGGGCTTGGCTTCATTCACAGCAAGGTGAGCCTTGGAGTCACCATCCCCTAGGAATTCAACATATCGTGCACTACGTGCATGCTCAGATCTACAAAATATATCTACTGCTCCCTTAGCTTCCATCCCTCCACTAGGCCCAGCATAGTTAGCATGGCATATGTGGACATCTACTTTCAATTTACACTTAGAGCAATATTTGGTGAGGCATTCGACATCTATCACTTTACCTGTGGCTACTGATGTGGCTGTCACTACACCGCTAAGTGATGTATGTCCTCTTCGTTGCCAGGTACCATCAACAGCAACAGCAATGTCTGTGGAACCATTAATTTCCACAGTTTCTTTAGCAGCATTCATCATCGATGCTGTACTAATTTCTTTTATAGCCCTGTTGAGCATGCTGCTGTAATTTTTAAAACTTGCAGGTGGAAGTGGTAGGTCTAAGACTGTACAGAGTGTTTTAGCAGCTTCTAGTTCCTTTCCTATGCACCTCATACCATACACTAATTTGACATTTATATCATAAAATGAATGCCTTGTAAATTTTGAGGTTATCTTAGAGACATTCAAGTTACAATGTTTACATTTCAAAATAAGTTTCGATGCTAGTCCACGCCTATTTTCAAGATCTTCAGTTATATACACACAATTTACACTGTCACAATATTTACATTTTACATTCTCTTGAAAGAGATTTGAAATAATACCTAAATATACAGTGATATTATTAAATTTCTCACTGTTATTATCTGCTGCATCACTTTCTATATTATTTAAATAACTAAGCTTCTTCTTAGAAGAACTTGGTTCATGTTTAACATTTAGGTTTTGTCCTAGGAGAACAGTTCTGTACAGTTTCATTGTTATGTACAGAATTTTTTCTTGTATGTATGTTACCAGTGAACTTCCTCTTCTTAAAAACACTCGTACTTCGTCCCATCTTCTCAAATCACACTCACAATAAAAAAACAGACCAAGAAAAACTCCGTAACAACAAGATCACGTTATGTATACACGAGGAAAACATAAACAAAACAAAGTTTACGTAGATTCTTTTCCATTTCTTTTCGATATATCGAAGACAGGGTCGGCAATAATGAAATTTAAATATTCTCTAGCCGGTAAAATTTCTCTCGCGTTGATAGATCACTTTTATATCACGATATTCAACGAATTATCCAATGATACAAACGAAAACGAATCCAGTGGGCGTGGCAGACCATTTTTAAATGTCAAACTAAGGATGTAATTAAAGTCAGAATCCTATATAACTATATATTTTTTATTCGCAATCAAATGTAGAATTTTTTAAACCAATAACAACAAATATTCATTTTTGGCGATTTCGGTCTTAAATCTCATATTATTCTCCCATTTACGTCTCGGTCTCCCCAAAGCCCTTTTTCCCTCTCTCAACAAACACTCTGTATTCATTTCTGCATTCGCCCATACGTGCTACATGCCCTGCCCATCCCAAACGTCTGGATTTAATGTTCCTAATTATGTCAGGTGAAGAATACAAATAATAATAATAATAATAATAATAATAATAATAATAATAATAATAATAATAATAATAATAATAATAATAATAATAATAATAATTTATTGATTCAGGTTCACGTTATGACTTTGTTTAAAAAAATTATTTAACGATACGTTAAAAGTGTAAAAATTAAAAAAAAAAAAAAAATGTTATGTACCTTAGACGGCCCGTTTCGACGCCGGTTCTGCGTCATCTTCAGTGTCCTACGAACTACTGTTCGTTCAGTGGTTCGTAGGACACTGAAGATGACGCAGAACCGGCGTCGAAACGGGCCGTCTGTCTAAGGTACATAACTTTTTTTTTTTTAATTGTAACACTTTTAATGTGTCGTTAATCAATTTTAAGTTTTTTGATAATAATGTATTTAACTGGCAGAGTTAAGGCCATACGGCCTTCTCTAATACTCAACCAGGAGTAGAAGTGCGATACATAAACACTACAAATTTACAAAATATAGCACAAACACACACAACTGAAGTAGAAAATCATAATAGAATGTAAACAAGTCAATAAAAATGAGACATAATATAACATAGACAGAAAGGAAACGGCATAAAAAAATGTGAACAGTAAATCAAACTAAGTAAGACATACAAAGTATAAAAATATGAGACAATAATAATAATAGTAATAATAATAATAATAATAATAATAATATAACAATAATAGTAATAACAATAAAATAGTAAAGTAAAAAGCATACAATGAACACAATATTTATTAGGTACAAACAGCAAAGAAAATTACATTATAATTAGCTGAAGTTATATGATAGACATAGGCCTACCATTAAAGTGAAATATGATGAAACAAAAACAAATAATAGTTATTTATGCAACAAGTGGATAATTTTGATGATTATGGCATGAGTAAATGTTGGTCGTACGAACGATAAGGAGTGTAACAATTTTCACGAATGTCATAATAAGATTATCCACGAGTTGAATACAGCACTTTATGGCACCTTAGTATTATAAATTGTAGGAAAGAAATTATAAATCATCCATAGCTGACAAAGTCGTTATATGATTGTATCGATTAGCTGCGGCTGGCATTGACACTGAGTAAAGAAATACGGATGACCTTGCAGGTATGATTGATTTCAGTCTGCTAATTTAATACGGGAATAAGTTTTTTTCTTTTATTTTTGTTTGTTTTTTTAATTTTCTGTATTTTTTCGTCATTTGAGGACTCTGTATTACGAATGTTGTTTTTTCAATTAGTTCATTAATTTTCAAATAACTGATTAACTCAATATTCCCCTGTAAGCTTGCCCAAACATTGACAGAAACCTTGTTGCACAGAAACGAAAAATCGCAGTCCATTTGATCCTTAACAAAAAGTAATTTAAAAAGATAATCTATTCGCTCACACAGTTCGTCAGTCTAATTTAGAGACATTCTGTATATCGATAAATATCGTGCGTGTATATCTACTCACGTATATAAAATAGGCTGTATATTATATAAATACCTGTCCTTCCACAACCTCCATATTCTACAGATCTTGCTCCAACAGATTTCTACCTACTAGTAAAGTCAAAACGTAACCGGACAATTGTATAAAACTTTGTTCCGGATGATACATGTAACCATTTACATAACACCGCCTTCAAAGTACGCCCACTGGGTAGTGACACACTTCTGCCAGCGTCCATACCACTTCTCGAAACATTCCTGCAGCCCATCTTTGGTCACATCTCTCAGAGCGCTTGTTACATGAATTTTCACCTCTTCGGCAGACGCAAAAATCTAACCCTTGAATACGGATTTGGCCTTTGGAAATAGGTAGAAACCTTCTGGAGCAAGATCTGGAGAATATGGTGGCTGTGGAAGGACAGGTATTTTGTGTTGTGCTAGGAATTCGCTCACCGAGAGTGACCGATGTGCTAGGGTATTGTCATGATGAAGAACTGAATTCTGTCCATGCCACATATTGGGTCTTTTTCATCGAACTGCATCACGAAGACATCGAAGAATTGCAACATGTGTCTCTTTACTGACGGTTCCATCCTCAGGAATAAACTCAAAATTTACGAGATCCTGGATATCAAAGAACACTTCAAGCATTACTTTCCCCTTACATCGGTCGGCACACAGAGTCTATACGCCTGGAGACAAGGCTACGTACCACACGGACAAGGCAGAGAAGTTGCCTAAAGAGCAATGCGTTGCCACCCGAAGTTCCGGTACTTTCTGACTCTACTAGTTAAATCACTATATCATTTATTCATCTATCCGGCTATTCCTTTGGGGAGTTCGAGTTTATTTAATTGTCCTCATAGTAGGTAACCAGCCTACTGCTGAGTAAGTCCAGTACTACTTTACGGAGCAGAGACTTGGACCTTAACAGAAAGAAACAAAAGACGACTAGAAGCCTCAGAAATGAAATTCCTAAGATCTGTGGCGGGATATTCTTTATTACAACACAAGAGGAATGAAGATATCAGAAAAGAATTAGGGATAGAGGGAATAACACAAAAGTTAACAAATCACCGAAATAGGTGGATGGAACATCTAGAAAGGATGGAGGATCACCGAATTCCCAAGAAAGCTTTTCAGTATGCTCCAAGAGGAAGGAGAAATGTTGGTCGTCCTAGGTTTCGTTGTAGAGAACAATTCTAATGGGGACGGAACGGGCCTACCGGCTCAACCCGTGATGTTGATGATGATGATTTATTCATGCGAAAAACATTTTCGATTACGAACGATGTATATGAACGGTGTGATTATTTTCACCTGCTTATTTCGAGAAATAACGCGTTTTAGTTATTACGAATTGAATAAATGTTCCTTTATTTGAAGGGGAGAAATTATTATGTCATTACATAAATGTTTATTTAGTGGAAGTTATCAAAGTAATTTTGAAGACTATTTGTTTATTTTAGTTGGGGATCCAAACTCTTTCAAGCAGATTCTCATTTTACGTAGAAAAACAAAGAGTTTTCGTCTGAAAGAATTTTATCGAACTGTTATATATTGTAAAATATTTAAATAATAATTGTAAAGAAAGAAAGATAAAGAGACCGTAATGCGAAGAATATTTTGTTTTAGATATCTTACGTGTACCTTTAACAGAAACATACTCAAATGTAAACATATACTGGTCAATATATCGAACATGCGTATCGGATTAGAGACACTGATATTGCTTGGTTACATCACAGTCTAGTGTATAGTCTCGAAGCTCAATACGTAGTAAATGTGCATCCACAGATAGTTGCTAACCACTAGGATCGCTACTATCGCCTCATTACAGACAATGCGAAATACTATCTGCACAGTCAATTGTTCCTAGTACCCTCATAAACTCGAGCTTCGTGACTATGTATACCAGACTGTGGTTAAATGGAGTTCGCTCCAATAGCTGAACATCGCTGAACTGGTAATCTCAAAATTACAAAATAAACATTATTATTCTATTAAAACAAAATTTAATTTAATACGAAAATGTCTCATTTTTACTTCACGTTTCCATTAATTTACTTATTTCGCTTCATGTTTTGTCACGAGGATAATTTGCTCTGTTAAGTAGTAATTTTGCCAAATTAGTCTTAAAAGTGATGATGATGTTGGTGATAGTAGGGCCTATTGTTGGTGACGAAAGTTGATGTTTCTTCAGACGACTGTGGAAGTAACTTCATCTTGAACACATTTTATGTAATTTAATCTAAACATAATCACATTTTATGCCTAATATCGTCTTTTTAATTATCAATTGTGATTGAAAAATACTTCGAGAACACTAAGGTTTTCTAGGAAATATGTTGTATTTTTATTATATATTTATTTCAGTATAAAATTATTATTCCTATATGCAACTTCTTTTCATAGAAAGAGTTTCTTAAAGATAAACAAAGTTTTAATTAGGTTTACTTATCCAAAAATAAAGTTTTGAAAAGTCTACTTCCAGGTTATAAACTATGGCAGACTTTCAGCATTCCTGATAAAGAGAAAAATATATTCTGCATGCTGTCAGTCCGTACGTTTCTCTAATTTTCTGTCTATTTTTCTCCCTTTCTTTGTTTCTAGCCATTTCACAGTTTCAATATCTGTAGGTCTATGTTAATGCAACAGTGAATGTTGCATATGACATAGCGATTTACTCGAAAGCAGCTATAGTGATATTGTCCTTTTCCAAAAATTTCCCAGTTACATAAGATAAACATGTATGATTGGTGTAAACAGTCTGGTCGCATTTCTCTCTGCTTTGCAGAAATGAAGTATCACTTACAAAATGGCACATTGTCATCAAAGATATCTATACAAAATTGTTTTAAATTTTAAATAAATGTAACTATTACGTTATTTACTTACAAATGGTTTTTAGAGAACCCGGAGGTTCATTGTCGTCTTCACATAAGCTTGCCATTTGTTCATATCCTGAGCAAGATTAATCTAGTTCCTACCATCATATCCCACCTCTCTCAAATCCATTTTAATATTATCCTCCCATCTACGTCTCGGCCTCCCCAAAGTTCTTTTTCCCTCCAGTCTCCCAAGCAGCACTCTATACCCATTTCTGGATTCGCTCATACGTGCTATTTGCCCTTCACATCTCAAACATCATGCTCCTAATTATGTCAGGTGATGAGTACAATGCGTGCAGTTCTGCGTTGTGTAACTTTCTCCATTCTCCTGTAACTTCATCCCTCTTAGCCCCAAATATTTTCCTAAACACCTCATTCTCAAACACACCTTAACCTATGTTCCTCTCTCAAAATGAGAGTCCAAGTTTCACAACCATACAGAACAACCTGTAATATAACTGTTTTATAAATTCTAACTTCCAGCTTTCTTGAGAGCAGACTGGATGACAAAAGCTTCTCAACCGATAATAACAGACATTTCCATATTTATTCTGAGTTTAATTTCCTCTCGAGTGACATTTATATTTGTTACTGTTTCTCAAGGAATTTGAATTTTTCCAACTCTTCGAAGGATAAATTCCCAAGTTTTTATTTCGTACTATGTTCTGGTGACGAGACATAATCATATAGTTTGTAATCATTACCTTAATAGAGGGAAAAAAGAGGGCTTTAATATTATGTACAAATTTTATAAATACACAATTAAAGACTTCCCCAAAAAAGGATGTAACATCAAATTAATGAAATATGTAACTTAGATGTAAAAAGTAATTTGAAGCATTCATTGATAACAATAGATAGATAGACAGACAGGCAAAACTTTTTGTCAAAGGCATATATGCATAGACATTGTCAATAAAATACATTAATACATTAAAATTAGAATAAGTCAAATTTAAAATATATTATTTTGTGCAAGGGCCCATGCGTGCATTCTGTAGACTGTAGGGACACTAATGTATTAATTTATTGAATTCCTGAATTTGAGAGTATTATTTGTATATTTGATATCATCAGGCAAATTATTGTAAATTTTAATACCAGAGACCATATAAGTTCTGTTAACATTTGTAAGGTGGTATAATGGAATACCTAAACTATTTTTGTTACGAGTATCATGAGTATGAAAGTCACTATTTTGGTGAAAATCATAAAAATTCGAATAAATTAATTGCAGTAATATATATACCATAAACATTGAGAATATTATACTGTAAAAAATATTTCCTACAAGAGGTCCTACTATCAACATCCACTATGCACGTGATAATACGCTTCTGAGCTATAAAAATGTCATTCAACGTTGGTCCAGATCCCCAAAAGCAAATGGCATATGAAAGCCTTGACTCAACTTGTGCAAAATAAAAAGATATTAATACATCATGATTAATTATAGGCCTCAGAATTCTGATTTGATAACAAATGCCGTTGAGTTCAGAAATTAAACTTATACAGCAAGGGTCTCCAAGACAATCATCAAAAGTAAGGCCCAAAAATTTAGTAGTTTCCCATTTACATAAGTATTGACAACTTATTGTATCGAATATCTGAATACACTTATATTCTAGATTAGTCAAATGGTTCTGCTAGTACCTAAATATAGGCCTAACGAGATATGTCTCTAAAATTAATTTCCTTTTTATTGCAACTTGTATTATACTGTTTTTTTTTTTTTTTTGGTTAGACCGGGGGTCTTCAATTATGTTACAATTTAAATGAAGAGCACAGGAAAAGAACGTGCTTTGTCCACTTTTTTTCAAAAATGAGTTATACATGCTATGAGATGCAGGATTCCATGTAGTTTAAAGTTATTAATCGACCAATGTGATAATGTGAATAGTCGAAGTGCTACAAGAGATTTTAGATTTGGCGTACAGAGAAAGAACGTGCTAAGTCCTCTCACTACAGGGAAATAATGTGCTCTGTCCTCTGTTTCTGTGATTTAATTTTTAGTTTCCTTACGGATTGGCATGCATGTTATAGCAGGAAGAAGGGAATTGGAGTAAAAATAATATTCCATTGTTTTTCATTATTGTTATAATGAGAAAATTTGTTCTTGGTGCATAAACTTTATGTACAAGTATAAATCTTTTTAGTTTGAGAAATTCACTTAAATTTTAATATTATTATTAAATAATATTATATTATTGAATGTTGAGTACTTCATCTGAGGATGGAACTCGGAGACCTTCGACTTCTAACAGTGTTAAGAAAAAGAAAGTACGAGGGAGAATGACTGTAGTCATGAAGAAATTAAGGGTTCAATCACATGAAGTAGGAGAAGACTGCAACTGTTAGTTAAAGTGTTTTGAGGAAGTAAGTGCTGAAGAGAGATCAAGTATTATAAGGGAATTTAATGATTTAGAAGACTGGAATCAACAATCATTACATATGACTGGGCTCATTACAATAATTCCAGTTTATCGAAAGCGATCACTCATTACAGCAATGGAAGGACCAATAAATTGTATCTCCCAGAAGAACTATCAGTGAAAAAGATGTATGAAATGTTCAAGAAAAAATACCAAAATTTAATAATTTCATATGAAACATACAGAATAATGTTCAACACCAAATTCAATATAGCATTTGGATATCCAAGGAGTGATACATGCATGTGATAAGTACACAGCTGAGATGGAAGTGCTGAATGCAAGACTGGCTGAAAATAATTTAGATGGCAACATGAAGAAACAAGTTTTGGAATAAATTAATAAGATCACCAGTAACAACAAGGTCCATAAACTCAAAGTTGAAATATTTTATACCAGAAAGAGGAATGCTCGTTTAAGAAGTCGGAAGTTTGAAGAAACAAGCAATTTTCATGGACTACGAAAAAATGTATGCTTACCGTACATTAATATCAATGATGTCTATTAGTATTACAGAAGGCAATTATCTGTTTACTCTTTCAATATTCATCAAATTTCAGATGAAACTTCAGTGTTTTGTAGTTGTACTGAAGATAACGGTAGAAAAGGAGCCAATGAAGTCGTATCCTTTTTAAATCACTTTGTGACAGGAATAATGGACAACAAAGCAGATATCTTGAAAATTTTTGTGATTCATGTTCAGGCCAGAGCAAGAATTATATTGTTCTGAAGTATCGTAATTATCTTGTGAACGAATTGAAACTTATGAACAGAATGAAACATTCGTTTATGGAATGTAATAAAATATAGGACTAACTAATACAAAAGCAGTAGCAGAACTTCCAATGGGTTGGGTGCGGATCATGGTACAAGCTCGAAGTAAACTTACGCATTTTGATGTTGTGGTGTTCAATCAAGATATTATGGGAAGTTGGGAGTCATTTCTGCAGAAGAAATATTTGAGGAAATATTCATTTCTTACAAGGCCCATCAGAGGGGTAATCATCACAAAAGAACAACCTCACCTCATTCAACATCGTGATATGTGTAATGGAACTAGGATTTCATCGGTGGTGAGAGCTTCACTGCGATTTCGAGAGCAGCAATCTGAAGAACACCGATGTCCTGCTTACAGGCAAAACACAAATTATTTTGAATAATTTATTTTTATACCTGCTAATAATTTAAATATCGGTAACATTATTTGCAACAAAGAAACTTCTCTGGTAATATCGAAGGAAAAGTATTAGGACCTCCAGATTTTGAAGGAATTTCGTGGACACGAAGATAGAATGTTTTACACAAACCTTCCACACTAGGCTGGGCTGTGCATTTTGGGACACAAGTGATTTTTATTGTTATTAGGTCCTGTGCAGTTTGGAACAAAAGTGATCATTGTTATTGTTGTTATTATTATTATTATTATTATTATTATTATTATTATTATTATTATTATTATTATTAGGCTCTGTGCATTTTGAGTCAAAAGTGAGCATTATTATTATTATTATTATTATTATTATTATTATTATTATTATTATTTTCATTTTTATTATGTTCTGTGCATTTTGGGACAAAATTGCACAAAAGTGATCTTTATTATTATTATTATTATTATTATTATTATTATTATTATTATTATTAGGCTTTGTGCATTTTGGGACAAAAGTGATTTTTATTATTATTATTAGTTTATGTGTATTTTGAACCAAAAGTGATCTTTATTATTATTATACCTTGTGTGTTTTGGGACAGAATTGATCTTGTTTTATTCTTATGAGGCCCTGCGCATTTTGTGACAAAAGTGATCTTTATTATTATTATTATTATTATTATTATTATTATTATTATTATTATTATTATTATTATTATTATTATGCCCCACTCCACTTCATTACAGAAAAAGTTAAACAAGGGAAGAGAAAATGTTTAACGTTATGTTATCATTTAAAGGTTTGTCAATCCCGTGATTTTGAAATTCTGAATTCAAAATTTCTATACACAATACGCACAAACACACACACAAACACGTTTCCGGAAGAAAACAACTTTACTTGTAATATTTAATCTAAAATTAATTCCTCCGTACATAAGAAGCACGTTTTTTCCCTGTAACTTATGACATTACTTTACGTAAATGTCAATAAAACTACAATTTTCAAAAATAAGGATGCAAACTTAAATTCAAATTCATTCAGATAACCTGTTCTTTCATACTGACATAAGTGTTCATTAATATCTCCGTTAGTATCCATGAAATTTGGTTTCAAACTTTGAAATTGCTCTCCTGAAAAATTTGATAAAGTGGACAAAGCACGTTCTTTTCCTGTGCTCTTCAAATGTTAACAGAGCAAAACTTAACACGATTTAATTTGTAAAATTAACTTAAAACTAACAGTTTCGAGAATAGATATGAGGTAAGGAATTCAATTTGTCTGAAAAAAAAAATACTATTCTCTTCAAGTCGCTGAATATAGAGTTAGATTGATCAGACAGCGTTTAGCAGTGAGCAAACCGTGCGCATCCCTGAAGATAATTATTGTTTTAATAACTTAGTTTACTGACGTAATTACTTATTAGAAATAATCAAATGATGCTCACCATTTCACCACATGATCGAAGTGTTCTCCTCTTCCTGCTGAAACATGTCCGACATTTAATGAATACAATTCGGAAAACTGAGTGAGGTTCATTTTGTAATCGTTACAATGTGTAATGTTTTTAACAAAATTTGGCTTGTATTGTGTGCTTTTGTATAAGAAAATTCCTTTTGTTCGTAGTTTTTCCACTAAAAAAATATACACGATCATATATATATGAATATAATTTTAATATGAGAAGAAACTCCGAAGGCCGTGAAAGAATAGTTCAAGAAAGTTTCCAACAGTTTAAAATCCCGAACTATTTCTGAGACAGTAGACAACTGGCACATTCGTGGAAAGAACTTCGGTATTAGTTCTTAACGCGTTCTGAATAGCTTGTTCGAACAAACCTAATACAGATTTACAATGATTTGACATGTCTTTTTTTTTACCAAAACGCCCACATGTTCTCTTCTACGATCTTTGCACAGAAGTATGCATCTTCAGATCAGTTTGCTCATTTTTCTTGACATTTGTGGCTTCACAGTGAACTGTGAGATTTGGTTTTAATACGGCGCAAAAAAAACATGCAACTTACTTCTTCGACATTTCCTAATGGCAAAAGGTAATAATAATAATAATAATAATAATAATGATAATGATAATGATAATGATAATGATAATGATAATAATGATGATGATAATGTCAGTAATGATGATAATAGTAAGTTTATTGCCAATGCAAAGAATTGTTAAATTAAAAAAACTTCTAGCACTTCCCTGAAAGAGAGTGTTCTCGTGTTTAGGTGAAAGGAAAGGTCCCTTTGTCGATTAATGTAGTATTCATCGAAGTTATAAAGATCTGAGCTTTTCTTTTTTGTCCAATGAGGATCCACATTTCTACCAAGAAACTGAACAAAATCCATGTGACGTTATGATTAGGTTGGGGTAAGACATTAACTGGCTGTACTGTATTTTTTCGACGGCCGGTGAATCAGACGATACACCGCCATGTTATTAACGAATGATTGCTTCCTGAATTCCAGAGGGAATACATGTTTGGCATTGTGTGGCTTCAACAAAACGATGCACCAGCTCATTTTGCTATGAGAGTAAAAATGGTTTTTATCGAGCTTTTTCGCAGAAAGTCGATTTATCGGGAATCCCAGAACTTTCCTTCACTTTTTACATGATCATCACGAAGCCCGAATCTCACCATGCCAGACAATTCTCTTTGGCGAATCAGAAAGAAGGATTTCCGCAAAAGGTGCTACGTTTCAAACGCCGAGTTGAATGCTCTGAGCAATATCTTCATGACTGTCACGCAACAAATGGTATTGAAAATGAGCAATAGACACTTGGAGACGCATCCATCTGTACAGAGTACATGCGGATATTTAGGATCCATAATAAGCAAGCCAAATCATTTTGAATGTATGCAGATGACAGGGGTATACGGACTTTCGCCCACTCTGCAATTACATTCATTGTTCTAAATCCTCACCATATTACACAATAAATTATACACAGAACAATAAACGTGTTAAACTAGCACCACACGCAACTTTCTGTATATGAAACCGGTTATCAGATAGTATGACAAACGACGGCCGACCTTGACTACGCTGGGAACACAGTTCGACCAGTTTCGACTCTTTCCGTCGAACCGAAGCGATGAGGCATTTTAAACCGAACATGACTAAATCACTTGAAATAGTTTAGCAAATATTAGGTGCTTAAGTTGAACTGCAAAATGTTAAATGAGTATGTTGCCTAAATTAATCCTACAGTTGCAGCCTTCAGCATTAATGGCGAAGTGCATCAACCTCGATTAAAAACGCAGTAATCATAGATTACGAAAAGACGGTTAAACAGTAGCCGTGATTAAAATATAATTTCTATGCACCATTCATAATCACAGATTACTTAAACGTGTTTAGCTGACACCTAATTTAACCAGAGTAAAGTCTATGACGGTACATTGTTTCTACAAAATGACTAAAGGAAAGCATCCATACCTCTGCAAAGATAGTAGTCAACGTCTAAAAGCGATTGCGCTTACTCCGTTCTCCATCGAAACGAAAGTGTCCTACATTTTCGCGTTGCATTTGTTTGCCGTTATGTTTTCGTGTTGCATTTCTTTTTTTTTCAGCGCTGTTAGATTAAAATCGTACAAAATGTAAAATTAAATCCAAGAATTATTATATCCCAATGTGAGATTGAAGTATCGATAGACTTATTTACTATATTTAAATGTTTTACATAAATAAAAAAAAAAGATTGGAATATCCATAAAGGAAAAGGTTGCAGAAGATTGGTACGAATGTGTGTACGATCCAGGACTCAATTCATACCAGGGATCCATAACCTCTCTTCGTTCACCCAGTGACGTATAGAAAGAGACATTCGAGTGTTCCCTCTTAAAATACAGAAAATAACAGTTACATAGCATGGTAATATAACCATCCGATCTACAAGAGAAATATGACTGTTTTTGTGTTATTTCAAGTGACCCATTTGTTACAGAAAAAATGACACTGTAGGTAGATTTTGATGAACGAAATCAGTTCTTAAATTTTCTGTCACCTAATTCCTCTTAAAAATTCTCTCTTTTCACCAAAGAAATTTCACGCTCACCACCATTTCTATCCAAGTAATTGAAGTACTGTACAATAATCATCGTGTTCGAAATAATCCGCTGTGGGTCTGGCAGCCATTTTGTTTTACTTGCCCTACTAATCACTGGTTATCTCCTTTAACAGCTCGAATATGGCCGGTTAACCTTCTATGTAAGCCCTAACAGAGGTTGAGGCACCGTAAAAATGCTTAACCAGGGTTTAGGTAGCAGTTTTAACCGGTGGTTACACTAACCGACGTTGATGCACGTGAGCCGCTTGGTTGGGAAGCTCATTTGTTATGCAAGTGACCGATGCGGCACAGTGAGAAATAAAATGGCAATAAGAGCCTTACGTAACATGGTATCCAAATCTCCTGCTGCATTTTTCGCCCATTCTGTAAATTGGTATGCAAAGAACAGAGCGTGCTGAGTGCATGTGTATAAACAAATATTTACATGCTTATTATAATATATACATAAGGATATTATCTGTATCTAGTCATTTCATCTTCTAAGCTATCTTTCAGGGTCATTTCACTCTGACTTGTTGATGTAGAGTTTTATATTGCTCTGAACTCATCATTTCTGCGTGTGGAGTTAACAAGATTGTTTCAGGGATCCTACATATTTCGTCAAAGTATTTTTTGCAATTATTTCACAACTTAATCTGATCATGATTAAGTTCTGATTTTTTGTATTTGACAGATATTGGAGAAAAAATGGGAGTATAAGGGTACAGTACATCAGTTACTCATAGATATAAAAAAGACATATGACTCGATTAAGAGAGAAGTTTTATATAATATTCTTATTGAATTTGGTATTTGCAAAAAACTAGTTCAATTAATTAAAAAGTGTCTCCTTGGAACTTACAGCACAGTCCGTATAGGCCAGTTTCCATCTAATGATTTTGAAATTCACTGCGGGCTAATGCAAGGAGATACACTATTACCTTTACTTTTTTAATTTGCTCTAGAGTATGCTATTAGGAAACTTCAGGATAACGGACAGGGTTTGTAATTGAACGGGTTACATCAGTCTTGTCTATGCGGATGACGTGAATATGTTAGTACAAAATCCAAAAACGATTAGAGAAAACACGGAAATTTTACTTGAAGCAAGTAAAGCGATAGGTTTGGAAGTAAATCCCGAAAAGACAAAGTATACGATTATGTCTCGTGACGAGAATATTGTACGAAATATAAAAATTGGAGATTTATCCTTCGAAGAGGTGGAAAAATTCAAATATCTTGGAGCAACAGTAACGAATATAAATTACACTCGGGAGGAAATTAAACGCAGAATACATATGGGGAAATGCGTGTTATTATTCGGTTGAGAAGCTTTTGTCATCTAGTCTGCTGTCAAAAAATCTGAAAGTTAGAATTTATAAAACAGTTACATTACCGGTTGTTCTGTATTGTTGTGAAACTTGGACTCTCACTTTGAGAGAGGACCAGAGATTAAGGATGTTTGAGAATAAGGTTCTTAGGAAAATATATGAGACTAAGAGGGATGAAGTTAGAGGAGAATGGAGAAAGTTACACAACACACAACTGCACGCATTGTATTCTTCATCTGACATAATTAGGAACATTCAATCTATACGTTTGAGATGGCCAGGGCGTGTTGCATGTATGAGGGAATCCAGAAATGCATATAGTGTGTTAGTTTTAGAGGCCGGAGCGAAAAAGACCTTTGGGGAGGCCGAGACGTAGATGGGAGGATAATATTAAAATGTATTTGAGGGAGGTGGGATATGATGATAGAGACTGGATTAATCTTACTGTACACAGGATAGGGACCGATGGCGGGCTTATGTGAGGGCGGCAGTGAACCTGCGGGTTCCTTAAAAGCCATTTGTAAGTAAGTATTTCAGAACTTAATTTTGGTGACTTATTCTCTTTTTTCAGCGCACCCGCGAGTTATATTGTATGTGTGTGTCGATGTGTTTTGTTCCATATAGAAAACTGGAGATCAGTAAAATTTTGATCATAATTCTTTATTTCTCTTGATACCGGAATAGTGCACCGCTGTGGAGTAATGGTTAACACGTCTGACCATGAAACGAACGGAACCGAGTTAAAATCCTGGTTGGGGCAAGTTACCTGGTTGAGGTTTCTTCCGAGGTTTATCCTCAACCCATCAAGAGCAAATGCTGGGTAACTTTCGGCGCTGGACCCTGGTCTCATTTCGCTGGCATTATCACCTTTATTTCACTCAGACGCTAGATAATCATAGCAGTTGATAAAGTGTCGTAAAATAATTAATTAAAAAAATATATATATACCAGAAGACTGCTCAGTTGTAATCGGGTTTGTTCCTTAGTGTGAATTGATAAGGATAGGTATAGTTTTTTTTCTAACTGCAAAGGAATATTTTCATGAAGAATTTATCCCTTGTGACTGATACATTTTTTTTATATCAATCTATGCTGTAGAAGCAGCGCACAGAAATTTCGTCCCCAAAAGATGTACCGCCCAGTCTCTAAATTAAACCTACCAAGTGACTAAGCAAGAACTGTAGCATTAAAATCACAGGTGTGTTTTTTCTCGAAATAGAACACAATAATATTCATACTTCATTATGGTATTTATTTTCAATTCTTATTTTGAAACAAATAGGCAATTAGAGTGAAATTCGTAACAAACGTAGGCGCACCGAATATGACGCTGTAAGCGACGGTTTTAAATCATCTGGCATAATGCGTTCTGTGTCTGGGGGAAAGCTTTTATTTCAGAGTAACAGATTCGTTTCAATACACACTACACAGCCTCGCGGTTGAATGGAGACATTATCTGACGTAATCGGTGGACCGTGGATTGAAATCATGTCAATGTGTATTCTGAAAGAATAAATATTTTTTGGTTACTGTTATTTTTGTCATTTGATTGTTGTGTGATGTTTTACATTTCCATGCGTCATTATGCACATGACTGATAAAAATAAGACATTATTCACATAGAGTTTAGACGTGGGTATTGGGTAAAGGTTTGCCATTTCCCCTCCTGAGTACGAGTCTTACTCATTCAGGAGTGGGCTAGTTTATATTATATTGTATTATCTTATATCCAATTAAAAATTACTAGCAATAAATAAGTAAATAAATGAATAAATAAAGAAATAAATAAATAGATAATATATATAGATAAATAAATAAGTAAATAAATAAATAAATAAGTAAATAAATAAATGGGTAAATAAGTAAGTAAATGAGTAAATACTGTAAGTAAGTAAATGAGTAAATAAGTAAATAAATGAGTAAGTAAGTAAATGAGTAAATAAGTAAATAAATGAGTAAGTAAGTAAATGAGTAAATCAGTAAATCAGTAATTACGTAAATGAGTAAATAAATAAAGGATTATTGAATAAATAAGTGAATGAGTAAGTACGTAAATGAGTAAATAAGTAAATGAGTAAATAAGTAAATGAGTAAATAAGTAAAGGATTAAATAAGTAAGTGGATGAATAAATAAGTGAATTAGTAAGTACATAAATGAGTAAATAAGTAAATGAGTAAATAAGTAAAGGATTAAATAAGTAAGTGGATGAATAAATAAGTGAATGAATAAGTACATAAATGAGTAAATAAGTAAGTGAATGAATAAATAAGTGACTGAGTAAGTACATAAATGAGTAAATAAGTAAGTGAATGAATAAATAAATGAATGAGTAAGTATCTAAATGAGTAAATAAGTAAATGAGTAAATAAGTAAAGGAATAAATAAGTAAATGAGTAAATAAGTAAAGGATTAAATAAGTAAGTGGATGAATAAATAAGTGAATGAGTAAGTATGTAAATGAGTAAATAAGTAAGTGAATGAATAAATTAGTGAATGAGTAAGTACCTGAATGAGTAAATAAGTAAGCGAATGAGTAAGTACCTAAATGAGTAAATAAGTAAGTGAATGAGTAAGTACGTAAATGAGTAAATAAGTGAATGAATAAATAAGTGAATGAGTAAGTACGTAAATGAGTAAATAAATAAGTGAATGTGTAAGTACGTAAATAAGTAATTAAGTAAATAAGTAAATAAATAATTAAGTAAATAAGTAAATAAATAAACAAATAAAGAAATTTGTATCAAATTATTCCACAGAATACAATACTTACCAAGGAAAGATTTAAATCCTTCACGGACTCTTGTTTCAGATATTTAAGAGCATTTTCATCAATGAAGATGTATTAGAATGGCATGAAGTTTGAAGTATTGCATTTTAATTTGTCACCCCTTTCTAAGAGATGGTATTTCATTGGTTGTCCCGACCCATACCGTCGTGGTGTAAGGCATCATGCTTAGGATTCGTCTTACGGAATGTGCGCTGGTTCGAATCCTCGTGAGGAAGGAATTTTCTCATGAAATTTCGGCTACTGTTTGGGACCGTTGTCCACCAAGCATCGTGATGAACTTGGGAGCTACACTACGTAGCGAAATCCGGTTCCGTTAGCCAGCTATAGCCGCTGAGGGATGATCGTGGTAACCACAGGATACTGCCGTTCTGTTTTGGATGAATGTTCACCTCTACTGAGACATGTGGACGTGATGCCAACAGATGACTAGTCGGCCATGGCCCTTCAAGGGCTTTACGCCTCGATTTTATTTATTTATTTATTTATTTGTTTTAGTTATATATTTACTTATATACTTTTCTCTCATTCATTCTGTCCTTTAAAAACTGCTTATATATTGGCCGACATGTATATATTCGCGACTACATGAGGAATTTGAATTTTGGCGAAGCTTGTGTGGATAAAATCATTCACTCTCCTCCCGAAGCACTTCACACCTCAAGAATACAATGAATTAATGTTACTTATGTCTGGGGAACTGTATGCTGAACTTCAAAGGCGTTTGCAACCCTTCAGAAACATTAATGAAAACAAAGTGCTGGGTTTAGATTCCTTTATTCATAATACTTACTTACAAATAGCTTTTAAGGAACCCGCAGGTTCATTGCCGCCCTCACTTAAGCCCGCCATCGGTCCTATGCAAGATTAATCCACTCTCTATCATCATATCCCACCTCCCTTAAATCCATTTTAATAGTATCCTCCCATCCACGTCTCGGCCTCTCCAAAGATCTTTTTCCCTCAGGCCTTGAAACTAACACTCCATATGCATTTCTGGATTCGCCCATACGTGCTACATGCCCTATTCATCTCAAACGTCTTGATTTAATGTTCCTAATAGTGTCAGATGAAGAATACAATGCCTGCAGTTCTGCGTTGTGTAACTTTCTCCATTCTCCTGTAACTTCATCCGTTTTATACCAAAATATTTTCCTAAGAACCTTATTCTCATACACTCTTAATCTCTATTCCTCTCTGAAAGTGAGAGTCCAAGTTTCACAACCATACAGAACAACCGGTAATATAGCTGTTTTATAAATTCTAACTTTCAGATTTTTTGACAGCAGACTGGATGACAAAAGCTTCTCAACCGAATAATAACAGGCATTTCCCATATGTATGCTGCGTTTAAGTTCCTCCTGAGTGTCATTTATATTTGTTACTGTTTCTACAAGATATTTGAATTTTTTCACGTCTTCGAAGGATAAATCTCCAATTTTTATGTTTTCATTTCGTACAATATTCTGGTCACGAGACATACTCGTAATCATATACTTTGTCTATTCTGGATTTACTTCCAAACCTATCGCTTTACTTGCTTCAAGTAAAATTTCCGTGTTTTCCCTAATCATTTGTGGATTTTCTCCTACCATATTCACGTCATCCGCTTAGATAAGAAACTGATTGTACTTCTAAATATGCTTGTATAGAGAATTGTTCCTGTGTTCGTCTGGAAATTAGGTTAGGTTTAGATTAAGACTTCTCCTGGCACTTCATACTCATAATCTCCCCATCATAATATCATCGGCGCAGCGTAACTCCGCCTTCCAGGCGCCCCAACCTCAGAAGTGGTTACAGACAGAAGACCAGAAGACCAGAAATGTCGAATAACTGCCTGGTAGCATTGGTTATATATGCTTATATTAGATGTTTTCTTGTCAAAATTGCACCTACGTTTCTTGTAAGGGTACATTTCTTTAGTCTGTTATTTAACGATGTTCTATCAGATAATAGATTACTTAGCGTCGATGGAATTGATGTTAAGGGGATGGATTGGCCATGTGATTACCCGACTTTCGCCTTAAATTAGGGAAAAATCTCTTAATACCCAACCCAACCATTCACAAGTCACCGGCGTAGCTCAGTCGGTTTGAGTCGCTTTCCTGCCAATCCGGAGTTGCACTCGGCCGTGGGTTCGATTCACGCTTAGTCTGATTACCTGGTTGGTTTTTTTTTCGAAGTTTTCTCCAGCCGTAAGGCGAATGTCAGATAAATCTATGGCGAATCCTTAGCCTTATCTCGCAAAATACCATCTCGCTGTCACTAATCCTATTGACCCTAAATAACCGAGTAATTGATATAGCGTCGTTAAGTAACCAACAAACGGGAATCGATCCCATGTACGAGCGAAGTTTCCGATCAGCAGGCAGCTATACCAGTTGCTACGTATAAGCGAACATGAACTAACAGCATTTTTTTCTTTTAACTTAACTGTAAGATGAGTAACCATTTTCCGTTTAACTTATTAGCTTCAGTTTACACAAACTGTATTAAATGTGTGAAAATTATCTATTGAGAACAATATGGGAGAAAACATTAATATTTCCTGTTACGGTATTAATTTTCTGATTGTAGAGTCTATCAAAGGCCAGGGACATTCATGTTCACTGCCTTCTCTTACGCAGTTTATTTTGTGTACTTTTTGGATTTTATATCATGTAGTTGTATGATTGCGTAATCGTAAATTTCGTCCAATTAAGCGCTACTCCAATTAACAGCGTCCTCATTGCAAGGTCAGAATTATTACATGTGTTATATGACACAATAAGATAATATCTCGAAGTAAAATTTCAGTTGAGGACATAGATGAAGTGTTTTTATCATAATAACATGAGTTCTATTCCTGGTAGCTTATGTACGAGACACCTGTTGAATAATGCAGTAGGAGCATAGAGCTGGTATTCTTGGAGTGTTTTCGTTTAATGCTGTTAGTTTTGCATGATATCTTCAGAAAATCCATATCGAGGTTTGCGAATAGCTTCCATACTTAGAGAGAGAAGTTCAATACACAAAGACATGATGAAGTTACACTCATAGAAACACATATATTCTGTCCCTAAAACGGCGGTCGTAAATTCTTTGGTCACAAATTACCCAGAAATCTTTTTGACTAGAGAGAACCTCTGTGCACTTAATGCATAAATTTTTGCTTGGTTTCCACTTTTATGTTTGTTTTTCGTTCCCGGTAACAATGGCATTAAGAATTGACCTTCATTTTTGACATAATGCAAAATTTAAGCCATTCTGTTAAAAATATTTTTCAACTGATCGGGAAGAGAAAAAGGAATTGGTTGGGTCGCTGGCAGAGAAGAAACTGCCTACTGAAGGATGCACTGGAAGAAATGGTAAACGGGATAAGAGTTCTCGACAGAAGAAGACATCAGATGATAGACTGCATTAAGATAATTATAGACTATGGATTATATGCACAGACAAAGAAGAAGACAGAAAATAGGAAACGTTGGAGAATGCTGGGTTTGCAGTGAAAGACTTGTCCTTGAACAGAAAATTATGATTGAAATTATGAATGCAACTGTTTGGTACATATTGCACAGATTTAATAACATAACTGGCAATAAATTTCTGCAATGGATAGAGTTCTTGTACGAAGCATGGGAATTACAGCGCGCTTCGTGGTTTACGAAATTATCGATTGTATTGCCAATTTTAAACCAATATCTAACAACGACGATTAATCACGCGAACAAAAAGTAATAACGTAGTTATTCCGGATACTGTAACAGTCAACGCATGAACAAATCTGTTTGGAGCTGTTAATCGTTGATAATTTTCGATTGACATTATTTACTTTCTAAATTCCCTTCGTAATAAAGAAGAGCTACGTTGGATTAGATATCACTTTTTATTTTCATATCTTCAAATCTTAAATATTGAGCCGTGCACGTCGGCTCGATCGCTCGGGAAGCTCTTCAGCACTTAGCGCTACGTATATTATCGGAACATTCCCGAATATTCTACCCTCTTAGCAGCAAGGCTTTGTGGGTAGATGAGAGAGATGGAAATAAGAGGTTTCGTGGTTAGTCTAATAGTATCAAGTTACACTTACAGAAATTACTTATCGTTACTTGCAGATTTGGCTTTGTGTATAGAGGTAGACGAAAGGATTGGAAAAGGTACCGCGGAGTTTAATATTCAATTTATATATTGAAGTTTCGAGAACTTGGAAGTTATACGTTGCCTAAAATAGGTTGTTCTGGAAGGTTGCAGGTTATAGTAACATGTATTGGATATTGAGAGATTCTTCTGTTTGGTAAAGTATTAATTGAGCCCTTCAGAGCAAAAGTAGTGTAAGTCAAAATTGAGTAATGAGGTTTAAAGTAAAAAATCTGCAAAATACAGCGCAAAGTAGCAATTAATATGGCCTTCTTGCCATCCACTGACTACTAATAGTTTAAATAAATTGAATATTAATTGCTACTTTGCAATGTTTACATTAACCCTCATTACCCATTTTTGACTTACACCACTTCTGCTCTGAACGGCTAAATTGAGAGATCGTCTTCTTTCTTTTTCTTCAGGCTCTACAACTCTCAGGTGAAAGTTTTGGCCTTCTCAACAACTTTCTTCCATTCTTTATGGCTTCCAACTATCTTTGTCCAGTTTTCCACCTTCATCAATTTCAAATCATTCAGGACATCATCCTCCCATCTATTTTTTGGTTTACCCTGCTTTCTGTTAACTATTGGTTTCCATTTGTATATTTGTTTGACCAGTATATCATTCTCCATTCTATTTATATGGCCAAACCATCCTAATCTTAGCGATTTTATATGATTTATTGTGTTCCTATTCTTTATCAGGTCATTCAGTTCACTGTTATATTTAATTCTCCATGTACCATCGTTCATTTTAGTTGGACCAAAAATTTTTCTTAGTAGCTATTGCTCTTTCTAAAATTAGTAGTCTGTGTTTTATGGAGTTTTTAAGGACCCATGTTTCGCTGGCTTAAGTTACTACAGGTCTTATTGTAGTACAGTATAGCTTAAATTTAGACTGTTTAGATGTCAATTTACGTATAAATAACTACAGGTTGGCATGGTATGCTTTGTTTCCCATTACAATTCTTTCTCTTATTTCTTCCTCAATGGTGTTGTTGTTATTAACAGTTGATCCAAGATATTTGAAACTTGGTACTTGTTGAATCATTATATAATTTATTTTATGCTCGACCATGCCGAAATGTAGTAATTATACACCTGGTAGCAGACCTTTAATGCATGTCATTAAAGTACACCTACTCATTAAAGGTCAGGTCTTTCAGCCAATGACGACTCAGGTTACAACTGATCAGCCAATGACAGGTCAGCTTTCTACCGTTATAAAACCGCAAGTATCGATTATTCTCGGATATGCAATGGAAAGAGAATTAGCGAAAAGTCACGGAGGCTGAAATCCAATACTGTCGCAAAAGGTTATGTTCTGTTACTATAATAATTAGCGTTAATTGTAAATAATATTCAAATAAATTCAATTTGTCATCTCGTTTTTCAGTGTCTAATTTAATTTCAATGTTATCACTGTAGGTTCTTATGGCCTAGCAAGGTCAATGTGGACATTTGTTCCTCGGAAAAAATCAATACTTTCGCGTCTGCGCACATCTCTCAACATACGGGACATTGCTAAAAAAATTAATAATATCGAGTTAGAAATATGGTCGAGCATAAAAAGTCGTATGAAACTCGCCTATAATGGTAATTATGAAGCTCGTATGAAAATTATGAAACTCGTTTGCGCTCGTTTCATAAATATCCATACTCACTTCTTAATTACCTTCATTATAGGCTCGTTGCATAATGTACTATTAACATCTCCTAAAGTTTCTCTTTTTGTGCTACATTTTAAGAATTTATTTTCTTCTCATTAATTATTGAGAGATCGTCAGTTTGGTAAATTATTAACTGAGATTTGTCAATTTTGTAAAGTATTAATTTGGTATTTTCTAAATTCTGTGAGACATTTTCTCCTCTCACCAATCTACGGTAAGTCTGTAATAATTTAATATTGTACAGATGTGTTTTAATAAATTTATTACGATTGAATACGACTTTGAACCTGAAGTAATGTATTGGAACATATTGTACTGATTATATTCGGACCTTAACTTTCATTTTATTTATTTTATTTACTTCATTATTGTTACATATTTTTCATTATTAATTCTTGTTCTTTCATGTCGGTTAATCTCATTGTACATACTTGTATTCTTAATTATATGTTATATTATTTAATATCCAGCATTGATTATTATTTTTATGCTTCCATTGCGCAACTAGATAAAATCCACATCAAGCTTTATCATCTGACCTAGTAATCGCGTTCGATATGTGGTGGCGTCACGAATGATAGATAGAGACGTGGTAAACGGTCTCATCTCAATATTACAATGGCATGAATAGTGTTACATCTATATTTACCTATAAAGTAACTGTCTCAGAATTGCTTGAACATGGAGTTTAAAAAAATAACAAATTGTACCAATGTGATAAGTGAAGAATAAAGAATTTAAAGAACATATGCTCATAAACTCCAATTTTTTTGATTATGAGCTTTATTATGAATAATGTACGAAATGAACTGGAAGTTAAATAGTGCTAATACTTCAATTAATGATACTTTTATATATTTTTGATGTACCGAAGTACATATGATATTTCCATGCAGAAATTCTGCGTCATCATATGATGAAAGAGTGATGGAACGGAGAAAAATTCTCTCCGGCGCCGGGATTTGAACCCGGGTTTTCAGCTCTACGTGCTGATGCTTTATCCACTAAGCCACACCGGATACAACCCCGACGCCGTTTAGAATCGTCTCAGATTAAGCTCCATCTCTTGAGTTCCCTCTAGTGGCCGCCCTCCGCACTACGTCATAGATGTCTATGAACGCAGGACCGAAGTCCTTACATGTGTTGAGGTGCACTCGAATGAGTGACTGTTTGGCCGGGATCCGACGGTATAAATCTTAAATCACTAAAGTGATTTATTACGCATATCATATATATTTTGATGTACCGAAGTACATATGATATTTCCATGCAGAAATTCTGCGTCATCATATGATGAAAGAGTGATGGAACGGAGAAAAATTCTCTCCGGCGCCGGGATTTGAACCCGGGTTTTCAGCTCTACGTGCTGATGCTTTATCCACTAAGCCACACCGGATACAACCCCGACGCCGTTTAGAATCGTCTCAGATTAAGCTCCATCTCTTGGGTTCCCTCTAGTGGCCGCCCTCTGCACTACGTCATAGATGTCTATGAACGCAGGACCGAAGTCCTTACATGTGTTGAGGTGCACTCGAATGAGTGACTGTTTGGCCGGGATCCGACGGTATAGGCGCCGTCTTGAATCACTAAAGTGATTTATTACGCATATCATATATATTTTGATGTACCGAAGTACATATGATATTTCCATCCAGAAGAGATGGAGCTTAATCTGAGACGATTCTAAACGGCGTCGGGGTTGTATCCGGTGTGGCTTAGTGGATAAAGCATCAGCACGTAGAGCTGAAAACCCGGGTTCAAATCCCGGCGCCGGAGAGAATTTTTCTCCGTTCCATCACTCTTACATCATATGATGACGCAGAATTTCTGCATGGAAATATCATATGTACTTCGGTACATCAAAATATATATGATATGCGTAATAAATCACTTTAGTGATTTAAGACGGCGCCTATACCGTCGGATCCCGGCCAAACAGTCACTCATTCGAGTGCACCTCAACACATGTAAGGACTTCGGTCCTGCGTTCATAGACATCTATGACGTAGTGCAGAGGGCGGCCACTAGAGGGAACCCAAGAGATGGAGCTTAATCTGAGACGATTCTAAACGGCGTCGGGATTGTATCCGGTGTGGCTTAGTGGATAAAGCATCAGCACGTAGAGCTGAAAACCCGGGTTCAAATCCCGGCGCCGGAGAGAATTTTTCTCCGTTCCATCACTCTTTCATCATAATGATACTTTGTTTTAAATGTATATTAAGACAGAAAATACTACCTGTCTGATATTTATTTCTTTGGATGCTAGGGCTAATAATCCGTGTAAAGAAATATAATTGATCGAACAAATTTTTTATATCAATATTGAATGTTGTTGTTCTTAAAAATTGCAATTTATGTATGAATAAATGAAGAGTATTTATTGACACACAACATCTATGGTTCTTCCAAAAAGTGCAGTGAAAGTGAAAATCGTGTACAAATAGTGCAACAGTCCTGGGGTAGTTCGAGATGAGCTAGAGGAAGTGACACACCAACACTGATGAGGTTAGTGGATTCTACCGAGGAAGATGAAACTGAACAAAATTATTTACTAAGAGGTAGGCAACAACAAAAACTTAACTTTCCTATAATAATAATAATAATAATAATAATAATAATAATAATAATAATAATAATAATAATAATAATAATAATAATAATAATAATCTGAGCAAGAAAGATGTATTTAGTAGTAAAATTCTTTGTTAATAAAAAGAACATCAAATTAATTTGTATGTTCAATACTTTAAATTTTAATAAGATTAGACATAAAATAAATTTAATAAAAAGTAGAATAGAATTAAACGAAAATGTGAGCATGGAAAAGAATTTTGTAACTGTAACTGATATTGAGTTAAATATAATATGTCAAGTGTGTTTATATGTATGATGCAATATGTATAAATAAGAAAATAACTTGCTGACAAGCATGTAGAAGGAATTTAGACTGACCTACTGTACGCACTGAGAAATACCGATTCAGCTATTGCAGTGTGCTGGCTATATGTCAACAACTGCTAACCTGGATGCAGTGTGATGACATGGAATAATTAGTTAACATACATAAGTGTACCTATCACTAAACATAAATAAGAAAGTTATAGAATAAATTTTGATGTTTAAAGTAAAAAAAAAAGAATAATTAATTTTAAAATATTTATGGTAGTAAATTGCGAAAAGGAGCACATAAATAAGGTTCAAAGTCTTAAGACCGTATTCATAGACATTCTTAGCGCGGGCTTCCGGCGGATGATCAGCGAACTAAAGTTTTTCGTATCCATAAACCAGTGTTAGCGATATGATATATGATATATGATATGATATATATGATATGATATGATATATGATATGATATGATATATGATATGATATATGATATGATATGATATGATATGATATGATATGATATGATATGATATGATATGATATGATATGATATATGATATGATATATGATATGATATATGATATGATATATGATATGATATGATATGATATGATATGATATGATATGATATGATATGATATGATATGATATGATATGATATGATATGATATGATATGATATGAATCCTGTATAAGTAATAAGTCGATAGCCGGGGGTAGTTTAGCACGCTCGTAGCGCGGGCTAGCGAAATGTCTATGAATAGCACCCTTAAAGGTTATTACGAGTGGTTTAAAAATGCACTAAAACCAGACGTAAGTGCAAGTTTGAACGAACAAATTATTGAGATTTGGGATAAATTAATTAGTTAGAAAATTTGTATATTTATTATGTATAAATACTTTTGTATATAGATCATTTTATTTAATTATTAAGTTTTGTACTTTTGTGAACTAATATCAATAAATATATCACTATTGACACAAAATTATACAAACTCATGTACACAAGATCCATCGCACGAGCCCGTACGGCCATTGCACACCACATTAATTCGATATATTTACAGGAAGGACAAACTTGAAAAGCTGACACTTCTACCTATAGTGTTGGAATTACTTATAAGCTGCTGTTCAGTACATTAGTGAAATATGACGAAAAGAGAGAACAATGGCGAGAAGGGTCGACATAATATAGGCCTAAATAAAACTCACAAATGAAGACTGTGATCCAAAACGTATTCAGTCCATAGTTTGGACTGAGAGAGTTTTAAAGTGACAAGCACAATAACATAAACCAGTGATGTCAAAGCAAGCGCATTTTTTCTGACATTGACGTCGTGCGTGAGCAGCAAGCGCTAAGTATGGAAAGAGGAAGGATTGTGTACAGTACACGATTAAGCGGCCTGTTGCATTAAGAAAACAGTGGTGTACAAACTTCAAACGGAACGTGAAATTTTATGTCGTTATTTTTATATGCCTTCTTTCTGTTCGATATTATCTATATTGTGTGTAAAACAAAAGTACTAACACTGATTTCTTAATATTGCACTTGTGTTTTAAATCTTAATAACATAAAAGAGAGTTAAGAAGGAATATTCACTTAAATTCCATAGTAATATAATATTATACTTTATTAAGTGGATGAAACACATCATTCGTAAAGAAAGTGATATTCTAAACAAATAGATTGAGTATGACATGAAAAGTTGGAATTGATATTAATGGTATCTTTAGCCTTACAAAAGTAATCAATAAACTAATCAAAACAATATTACAGTACAAAGTAAAGTTACCTAGGTACTGTATCTGTTTTAAGTGTAACTAATATTACATAACAAAACTCTTATCGCATTATGCTTTTAAGGAGATATTTGTGAGCAACTTCCTATCATCAGAATATTAAATTATTTTCTTGAAATCTGCTGAAGCTATAGAGCTGATATTTTTACAACACATGTATCTTTTGCTTATGATGTAACAGTAGTTGCTTTGTTAATTCATTTTCTTACAAACAATTTCCATGCGAATATTTTCAAAATTTTCAGTACACTATCTTCAGTAATACGTATATACGGTATATTAGATTTACGAAAACATTCTGTAAGGCTACTAAATAAATAGGCCTAGGCCTATATCTGAAAATTTCACTTTTCTATACGAAAAGTTGAGAAAATATTTCTCTTGAATAAAAATATCAAACTTGTGAAAAATGAGCATTAAAATTAAAACTTACATTCTTATAATGCACTTATACTTCTCATGCAAATCTAAAAATTAACATGGACACAGTTTTAATAAGTTCTCTTCCCTTTATCCATTGAATCAGCGCTGGCCATCCCTGAATATAGCTCGACCAAGCGGCATATACCACCTCTTTCGTCTGTAAAGCGCTCAGGCTCTCCTGGGCTCTAAAGCGCGCGCTTGCTCCTGTGGACATCAGTTGACATGCCTGACATAAACTTTTAGACAAGGACTGGTGTTGTTTTCAAAGAAAATAAGCTTAAAATGTAATGATAGACGTGTCAGAAAATCATATTATATGTACGAATCAAGGCCAATGAGCTGAACGAATTTTGGGAACACACTCTTCAATTCAATAGACCTGGAAATCACCGCGACATCAGTGAAAATTAGCTACTTGTTTCCGCTCTGTGGCACTAAATCAATATCTGTGCGATATTTGAAGAGAGAAAGAGACTGAGAAAGAATGAGCAAGAGAAAGAAAGAGGAAAAGAGAGAGACAGTGAACAGTCGTGAAACATTAACAGTAAGTCAGAGAGAAACAGACGAATCGACAACACCACTTTCTGCGACCATGTCGGACTATCGAAAGCGATGTCTCTGTAATTTTAGCCTTTCATTGCATTTCATTAAAATAATAAGCGGTGTTACCAAATGATTGATATATTTTTATTTTACATACCAAGTAGAGATCAAACTTGCCACACTTTTGACTAACATTTTTCCATATTTTTATTGTTGTAACAATTTCATTTCGGAAAATTACGTACCTCCTTTGACTTCTAATGCAGGGATCAGAGGTCTGCATTGGACGTTTTCGCTCGAGTGCCAAGTAGTTCATAGCATAATCAATAGGTAGCGCACATGCATCATGGGTAAAATTGTCACGAGCGATAAATCCTCGAACGGTATAAGCCGAGCGTTAGACATTCGTTCTTGTTACAGTGATGAACTGTGTAGTAACATCATAGATGTTTATCATTTCAAAACTTTGCAGTGTTTAACTAACCTCTCCATAGTACAACTACAAAACTTACTTTAATAGGTAAATGTTCCCCCCCCCCCACACAGGAGTGATTTTGTTTTTGCCACATCTGATAGATGTTATTGGATGTAAATGTAATTATTATGAACGGAAAATACAATCACGATAATGCAAAAACTGTATCAAGTTTTCTAATAATAATAATAATAATAATAATAATAATAATAATAATAATAATAATAAAAATCATCATCTCTAATAATTAGTGTATCAGTCTTTGCGTCTGTAACAGTTGTGCAGCATCATTATTCGTTTTATTATATTTTCTGTGACGTTATCTCTGTACTAATATTGTTATTAATCTACTGCTATATCAATAATATTTAGTAAAACGTTTCTACATTGTTGCAGTATATAGGCGGAACACTATATATGGACCTATCATATTATATATGTGGTAAATCAAATATTGAATAATTATTAATTAGCAATAATAACTGTATATCGAAGTTTTTCATACTATTTTATTTATAACTTCATGTTCCTGTTTTGGTACGTTCCATTGACTGTTCCATTAAACGTTTGTCATAAATGTAGAAAAGAAAGCCTTATTTTTACCGTGTGAGCAAAACATATGTGTATCTTATCTGTCGCCTTCCATACAAGATAAGAAATGTCAGTGAGATGACTTTATACTGTGCTTCTAGTTATTACGAGCGTATCACGACCGTTCGTATCTCACTCGAGGGTGCGACAATCGACCGAGTTCAAGAGAGCGATTTAACTCCAATGCAGCACTCTGGTAGGGATATACAGTAATGCCCGTTTAAAAGCAAAACACACAAGTACAAAATTGAAGGAATGGTGAACGGGAGAAGATTTCGGGGCAGAAGTATATATCAGATGATAGACGACATTAAGAAATATGGGATATATGCGGAGACTAAGAGGAAAACAGAAAATAGGAAGATTGGAGAAAACTGGGTTTGCAGTGAAAGACTTATCCTTAGGCAGAACATAATGAATGAATGAATGAATGAATGAATGAATGAATGAATGAATAAATAAATAAATACTAGTGTCCTGCAATGTTCGACATGAGAGAGGCAATCAATAGATTACAAACTTCATCTTATTTCATATGAAAAAGTGATCACAGGATCTGTGCTAAAATTCTTAAGAGGTTAAAACATGAAGGGGTGGGAGTGGACAACATCGACTAGACTCAATAGATTATTGATCGTAGTAACTGAATACTTTGTGTGGATTGATATAATAATTTTCCCTCAAGCATTTATTTGTTTATTTTTGTGTCAAGTAATGAATTCCGCTAAACTTATTGTTCAAAGAGTCCTTTGATATTCACTATATGTTAGCCAATATATAAATTCCACATATTATCAACCTCTGTGTGGAGAAAGCTCGCTGTCATATTATAAAATATGAACAAATTCCATTCAAAATTGTGTTCGCTAACATTTCTTTATAGATTGCGTGACACAAACACTATAAAACAAACAATTCAATCTCAGATGACACTAGTGTATTTTATATTACTGACTCTATTGAAGAACTGTTTGAAAAGTTTGAGGCGGACATTATTACTCTTGAAAACAGGTTAAGCGCAAATAGGCTTTCTTTGAATTTGAAAAAAAAAGCTGTGTATACGATTTTCCTTAACCCATCATTTTATTATATTATTTCGAAAGAATTAAAGTTTAATGATTCTGTAATACAAAAAATTGCACCAGTTAAATTTTTAGGTTTGATTGTTGATGAACATTTAACATGGGATAAGAATACTTTGGCTGTCTGTGAGAAAAATTCCAATATCTGGTATTTTGAAAAGGCTTAAAATATATCTGCCTATATCTTGTCTCTTGAATGTATATTATGCTTTTATCCATTCTCATTTAATGTATATGTCATTTATTTGAGGAAATAATAAGAAAACTGCTTTGATACCTTTACAAATTATTCAAAATACAGCTTTAAGAAATTTATTGGGTTTTCAGTATTTGACACCAGTTAAATATCTATATCAATTTTCTTTCGTTCTACCAATTGAATCAATTATCAAATTAGGTGTTGTCATTTTCATGTAAAAAGTTATTAACAATTTAATACATAGTAATATTACATTTCAGTTTAATAAAGATATACATACATATTTAACAAGACAAAAAGAGAATATATATTTTTTTTCAGCATAGCTCAGTAACTTATGGAACGAAAGGACTTAACCATTTTTTAACAAAAACTTTTAACCAACTTCCTTTAGAATATAGAATTTTACTAAATTGCCGGTGTTTTAAGAATTGTTTAAAAATACGTTTTTGGGAAGATTATGTATTTTAATTCTCAGTTGATTTATTGATTTCATGGTTTCAAACTTTTTCTTCTTTTTGCCCAAAACTTTGTCATCTTATTATTTTTTCTTATTTTGCTTTCTTTCTTTAACAAATTCTTGTGTTATTGTTTGCTTTCACAGACTGCAGTTTCATGACTTTTTCAATTACATTGTATAACATATGTATGTGTTCTCATATAGCCCCTACATATGAGTTATACTCGTTGGGGCATACTCAATAAATTAAAAAAATATATATATATATATACATAGGCCTATTATATAAATCTAGAGCTAAAAATACAACCTTACGGAGAGCAGAGAAATTGAAGAATAGATTTAGGCCTACTTGATTTCAGAATTCTTGAGAAAGTTGATGCGAGAGGAAAAGTTATTAATGTAACACTTCCATTTGTCTGTAATGTGTGTGTGTTGAAAATGATATACAAAGGGATCAAGACGTTGGCGGTAAATGAATTGATAATAATTAATGACTACATAAAATGTATACAAAACTTCTTTCAATAGAAAACATTTATGAAAGACAAACCTTCACGATTCTGATTTAAACACTTCTATTTTATAAACACAAAATAAGCGCCAGCACTCTTAAATTAATGCCTTTAGAAACAACAAATACTATCCACCCACTCCATATTTATACTGATGAGTTTCAGTGGTTTATAAAGCAGAGAAAGCAGCACTTAATGGAACATGTTCTCTCTTCCTATTTTATCATCAAAACCGCTTAGAGATAACGAAATTTTTCGAAAGTATTAACGATTTATACATTTAAAAAACAACCGTACGGGAAGGGGTATTCATCGAATTCCTAAAGTTCCATCAAACGTTTATTCTGTCAATTATTGTAGGTAATTGTGATCTTGATTAAAATTATTAAGGATGTTTGAGATTTGAATAAAAATTTGATATTTCTTTGCATTTCTGTCTTCATACTCCCAGCATTTCAATTCAAAAAAGCGCAGCGTTCTAGTTAACTACTTCATAATCACTTCCCCACTCCATGATACCTAATCGTGAGACAACCCTGCAATAAATTGATAGTCAAAAGACTAGCATTTAGATACGACGCCAGTAAGTTATTTTAAATTTTAATGACTGATAAGCAAGCTGTGGATTTTTAGGCACTAAAACAGTTGAAATAGGCATGTAAAATAGGCATTCAAAATTCTAAAATAGACATTTAATAAGATAATAAAAATTTATAATTCTTAATGGCTATCACGACCATAGCGTACCATTATACACTAGTTTCTATAGGAATGTCATTATGGCAGTGAATAACTAAATATTCCTCCAAATGTTGTAATGAGAACTGATGCATGTTGTCTGTAAGAATGTTCTTACTTCACATGAAATGATGGGGCAATACTTCAGGGATCCAATCTCAGCTGGGAACCAAACCAGTGGGAACGCAGTAATGTGAATTTCTTTTCCAATCAGTGCTTCTGATGACATTTGCTTTGGCATATGTCCACGGTATATTTCACGTATTACAGCAGAAACCTCAACTCCATACACAACTAACAAACTCACAAAACGGATACAGAGTTTAAAACAACTACCCCAGTCAAATACAGTCCGCGTCACCGTTTTTGGCGCGTGAAATAAGTAATGGGAACTTTAAGTGCGAGTGTTTTACATTTGCCACAGTCAGTCTGACAACTGTGTTTGACAAATGGCTGATGTGACGTGTATAGAAAATGGTACCAATCTCAGCTGCATTAGCAATATGCTTCCAAATTGGGCACTATATATCTAAGACACACGCCAAAAACGCTGGCGCCAGCTGTACCACCTATGATTCAAGCGGATTGGGATAATGCAATCCCCAAACTGTATCCTCTGCAATCTTAATGAAGAGATGGATCGTCATCAACTGAGAAAGTGTCCAGACCGTCACTCCTCCTCCGAAGTTGACCGTACTGGGAAGTCAGGATGAAGATGTCGTATTTTAGTTAGCTACAACTTTCCTATTATTGTTTTTTGTTGTTTGTAGTCAATGACTCCATTGGTTATGTATAAGCCATTTGCAAAGTAAATAAATAGATAAATCATTCACGCGGCTTTCGAAATACATTTTTTCTTATTGGTTGATTTTAAATTATTAGGTTTCTCCTCGCTCTGGTGGCAGTAAAGCGTAACACACAGAATTATCGATAGTTCTATATCACTGTCCTCTGCTGAATAAAATAGAAACAAAGTACAGATTCAAGAAATATCGATAGAAAGGTCAATAAATTCAAGTATAATATATAATACGGATATTTAGGCAACTTTTATAGGCATTTATAACCAAATATGTATTTACTAGTGAAATAGGCAATTATAGGCACTATAGAATACGCATATAATTCTCACAATGTCTTAAAATGGATTACTTACTTACTTACTGGCAATTATATGCACTATAGAATACGCATACAATTCTCACAATGCCTTAAAATGGATTACTTACTTACTTACTTACTGGCTTTTATGGAACCCGGAGGTTCATTGCCGCCCTCACATAAACCCGCCATTGGTCCCTATCCTGAGCAAGATTAATCCATTCTCTATCATCATATCCCATCTCCCTCAAATCCATTTTAATATTATCTTCCCATCTACGTCTCGGCCTCCCCAAAGGTCTTTTTCCCTCCAGCCTCCCAACTAATACTATATATGCATTTCTGTATTCCCCCATACGTGCTACATGCCCTGCCCATCTCGAACGTCTGGATTTAATGTTCCTAATTACTGTATGGCAGGGGAAGAATACAATGAGTGCAGTTCTGTGTTGTGTAACTTTCTCCTTTCTCCTGTAACTTCATCCCTCTTAGCCCCAAATATTTTCCTAAGCACCTTATTCTCAAACACCCTTAACCTATGTTCCTCTCTCAAAGTGAGAGTCCAAGTTTCACTACTAGCCATAAAATGGATATGTAACCTAAAAGCTTGCGCCTTCAATTTAAGGATTAAAATAGGCATATAGGCATAAATCCGCAGCTTACTGGTAAGTAATACATTATTACAGAGATTAATATCTTAGTTAAGTACTTTAGAATTAAACAGTGTTAAATTAACTATTTCTGTCTTTATGCTCCCCGAGTTTATTAAATATCCCATTTGTTGACATATTAAGTTTTGACACGTTGAAAAACGTTTCATGTGAATAATTTCCACGTTGATTTGATTCCGAAATCATAGTTTCACCGCAAATTTTTAACACTGTCCTTTGGTACACAAACAATGAAAATCACTGAAATAAAGAACCAAATAAATACATTATTCACTTATTAATTAATACGTCATCGTACATGGCCTATAGGCTATATTTAGCACTGAAAAATCCTACGAGACTGACCGCATTGCCTGGAGCTTGGGATTCTACTGTAGGAGTTTTTGTGAGTTTACTGAACGTATCTTATGCATCACGCAACAGTACACAAACTTGATGCTACACGTTGCGGGCTAGTATAGTGGCTAAACCTTCGGACTCTAACCGGACAAAGCGAAATACCAACGCGGAAAATATGTGCAACGACACGCTGTTACGTCATCCTACCGTAACATAAACAGTCACCTGATGGACTGCAGCGCCCTGACCTACCAGGCCAAGTCGGAAGTTCGCCTTGCTGGGTAAAAATAACTAAAGAGTGCATTGTGGGTGACATCGACGCAACTCCCATAAGGGTCAATGTAACTTTTTAAACAATTTTTCTCAGTGGTAAGCAGTAAAACGTTCCTCATTAAAACTTGTTTAGGATAAACACATACACTGGAGGCTCTACTATTCTAAATCCAAAAGAGAGAGTTAAGGGATTATAAACTAGAAAACTGTGGAAACACGAACGTGCCTCTTCGTTAAGCCTCCAAAGTTGAGGAAAGGGAAATTATTGCAGTACATCTCATGCTATTGTAACAATACGTAATGAAATGACAGATTGTCTTGCAAAGAAATAAACATACAGTCTAATTTTGAAACCAGGAAGAAAAATGTTTTTTCCATAAAAATTTACAGGTTGTTTCGTAACTATGGATACAAATTGCAGGGGTGACTAGAGAATAACAAAGCAAAAAGTCTTTATAAGCAAATAATGTAGGTCCGGACACCAATAGTTGCGAGATATGTTATGTCTGTGGTCACGAACTGAATACATCTCGTACATATGTAATCTCGTTTCTTATCTAGCAGACTTAATAGTCACGCGTACTTTCATTATTTTTTCTAAATGAGCTCCATAACCTTTTTGGTGGTTTGCTTCTGGGAAAAGAAGCTGCTGTAATACATGCACGCACTGGCTCACTTTCATGTGAACGTTTGCGAGTTCTTACGCACGTACAATGTGTATCGACCATATATTACCAACACCATGGCCTTCCAGGTTCCCAAATTCAATCCTATGATTTTATTTATTTTATTTTTTTTTTGAAATTTTTTGTGTTTCTCACCTCTGCTGATATGTTAACGAACTGCGAGAAAATACTGTAATTGCTTGTCAGTGTATTAGAGACACGGCAGGAATATTCGAACCTGTGACATTGTAGATGAAGAATTGTGCTGATGCACGCCTAATCATGAATACTGAGCACATACGTTAAAGCGCTCTTCTTTCAGAGCATATCGGATGTTACGTCACCTCAAAGCACCTGTATTGACGAGACATAATAAAACGCCATGTAAATTTCGCAAACGGCTGGTTTTCGGACCTGCATTTATTAGGGCTTTTTGCCTACTTTTTCCTACTCACCCCTGCAGTTTTTACATATTGTTATGAAACACCCTGTATATGTATGTATGCAATCGTATGTATGTACAGGGACATCATTTTATTTTTACTAACATTATTAATATTAACCTGGCTATACTTGTGGATCAACGCCGTTTGCTACTCCCTTCCACGACTGGAGTTCGATGATACTGGCGTAATATACAAACAAATCATTCACAAGGTATAGGAGGGAAGAAAAGTAATTCATCCATTTACGTAAACTAGGAAATATCTCGCTTTTGAGTTTGATAATTTTCATCAGGTTTTTGTTTAATCAAAATATAGTACAGTATTAATAACAATGAGCGTTTTTACTAACGAACTGAGCTGTCCATGTGGACGTATTCATTATGCAGTGTATATTATACTGTCTACAGCACATTAGCGTACAATATAGAGAATGAAGTGAAATTGAAAAATAATCATAATATGGATATTTAAACACATTTTTTTTTTAAATGGTAGTCGTTCATTTCGATACAGGCTTCAGTTCTAATGTTTATAATTCCAATTACCAGTTTCGTCATTCGTACCAGTAACTCATGTTGAAATAATTCTGTACCTACTCTATAAGAGAGTACCTTACGCACTGTAAATTTAATCTTCACTTCTGCCCGATCCGAAAAGATAAAATTACTCAAACATGCTATCTACTGTCCGTCCAAGTGGTAATGTCGCAGGGTATAGAAAGGGGGAAAATCACGTGACAGTTAATTACTTAACGAGGCCCTTTTATTTAAGTTATTTTGTATAATATTACGTAGACGTCAAATTCCTAACAGAAATTAATGTTCTCAGAAAAGAGCTAAGACTAGCCACTAACTAGCCTTTACAGTGAGGCGAATAGAATCAGGTGGGGGAAACCGGGATGCGACGTAGGCAAATGGACAACAGTACCAGTGCGGAAATGATTCAATATTGAAATGTATTTCGTCACTGGAAAATGTGAACATATTTTTGGAACGTGCTGTTTACTATGACCGTAAGGCTACTATGACTGTATATGCGGTCTTGAATCTGTGTGGAGGACGATTGAACTACATTAGTAGAAGGTGTGGGAGCGAAATACATTCAAAAACTCAGGTACAATAAAAATTGAAGTAAAAATAAAATGATGTCCCTGTATAATCCAAAATGCGTCAGGAGGAGGATGTTTCGTGAAAATTCAAAACTGATGTAATTTTTTTGTCTACAGTAATCTTGGACCTCGAGTGGCATTTATTAGGACTACTTCATGAATAAAATAAAAATGTAAATAATATACCCCTAAATTTCGCTGACAAAAGTTAATAATTGTATATTTGTGAATACTTAACCTATTCAGATATTGTGAAGTGGAAATAGATGAATAACGATTACTGCAATAGACAAATTGAATGTAATTCAGTAATACCAATTGAGAAAAGCGAAATACAAGTTTAAAAATGTTAATTACATGTACTGCGCTTTTCTCTTATTATTATGACAGAAATACGTTTTCATTATCTGTTGAAATCATAATTTAATTTAAACATTTTATAATATAATTGCAAGTAACCTGATTAATAGATTAATTAAATGAATTTCTGAAAAAGCAGTTATCAAATCTGAATGAAGGTGTGTAATTTTCTTCAGATAGCCTACAATGGACATGGAAAAGATAGAAGATGATGTAGAAGAGGAAGTAAGATTTCGCACTTTATTTAGTACTTCATCGTTACATTATACACTACACCGAGAATCATGAACTATGTAATATGTGTGGAAACGGCTAGCAATGCTTATGTATTCACACCACAGCAAGACATATGCTACTACACCATCTCTGTACAGATAATTAAAAACACAAATTTTATTGCGCCATACGGAAGGCAGTTTGATCAAAGACCTAGTATATAATACTCTACAAGGTCTTTAGGTTTGATATGCGCTGATGTTACATAAATTTGAACATTTGACTTTCTATTAATTGTTTAATTTCATTCACGTAATACAAATTTGATATGTTTAATTAGGTAAGGTTGCCTGTAAGAGCGGGGCCAATGTCAACTATGCCTTATTTCGACCGTTACTCCGTGCTACAGGAAAGCATTTTCCGTAGTTCGACAAACTCATTCTCGCTGTAGTGTGTAAAGGAACTAAAGATGCATCTACACAGTTCAATTTTCCATGCATGCAGTCTGGAAAGAATATTGAATGAATCATGTTTAAAACTTACGTTCAATTAAGATGCATGAAGATTTTGTCTCTATATGGTGAGCCGTTTTGAACGTCGTCTTCACTGCGTAAATATATTAATTAATATTAAATATCAATATTGCATTCATTGCTTGAATGCGTAAAGTTGAAAGAAATGTTAAACCGTGTAGATGCATCTGAATGGATTCATGCTCATCGATTTACGGGGAAACCGTTGGCGACACTGACTGAACAAAGAACGACCATGCGATAAATTGATAGCGATAAATATAGCTGCAAAAATTATCGCGATGTCTGACTGTGATTGGTTTGAATTCAAAATTTCATTACACATTCATTGGTCGAAAATGAAATGACGTCATATAAAAATAGTCTATAGTAATGGCAGATTTCTAGTGACATTTATTAGGACCACTTTGTGAATTAAATAAAAATGAAAATAATAGATCTCTAAAATTCGTTCACAAAATGTTAATAATTGTATATTTATGAATACTTAACCTATTCAGACAATGTGAAGTCGAAATAGATGAATAACGATTACAGCAATAAAGAAATTGAATGTTATTCAGTAATGCCAATTGAGAAAAGCGAAATACAGGTTTAAAAATGTTAATTACATGTACTGCGCTTTTCTCTTGTTTTTTCTCGTTGCCAAACTTTTAGAACGGCCCCAAGGTTCACTCAGCCTTCTATAAAATTGAGTACCGGGTCTTTCCCGGGGGTAAAAGGCGGTCAGAGCGTGGTGCCGACCACACCACCTCATTCTAGTACCGGGGTCATGGAAAGCATGGGGCTCTACCTCCATGCCCCCCAAGTGCCTTCATGGCATGTTACGGGGATACCTTTACCTTTTTTTATTATAACGGAAATACGTTTTCATTATCTGCTGAAATCATAATTTAATTTAAACATTTTATAATATAATTACAAATAACCTGATTAACACATTAATAATAATAATAATTAAATAAACAATTATTATGAAGGAATGTCATTTTCTTTAGATACAATGGATCTGGAATTAGAAGATGAAGATGTAGATATGGAAGCAGGATTTCGCACTTTATTTAGTACAATGGATTCATGCTCATCGATTTACGTGGAAACAGTTGGCGGCCTGACTAAACAAAAGAACGACCATGCCATAAATTGATAGTGATAAATCGAGCTGCAGAAATTATCGCGATGTACGACTGTAATTGCTTGGAATTCAAAATTTCATTACACTTCATTTGTCGAAAATGGAATGACGTCATATAAACGAAATAGTCTAGAAAATCAGCAGTTGCTCCATTTAAACTTGACATGACTGTCTTGCCCGATGGCCATTTAGGCTGAACATTATCCTTCCTTCCCTGTATCCTGTGTGTCATCGAAGAGGAAATGTATGGAACACATTGTTGACATGTGGAGCCGTCATATCAAAAGACTGAATTGTATGTAAATACTGGAAGGCACAACTTGTTGTGAAATGAAATGGATTAGATATCAGCCAGCCAAGAACGATGTCTGTTTAAAAATCTGAAAGAACTTTGCGTGCTTTGTAATTTTGAGTTAAACTTGTGTAAATATTGTATATTCTTGATTTACTCTGTTTATTTGTGAATTTTAAAAGCTATTAATTTCTCACACTTTTATGACTGACCTTCAGGAGACCTGCCAACAGTTACTTTAGCTAGCGATGACTGAAATGATAGCTTTTATAAAGTGTAAAGAATATATAATTGTTACAAGAGGTGAAGTGGGCACATAAAGGAAAGTATGTACTTCAGTAAATCGAGGGAGTTGAAACCCATTAGCATGCAATAGAGTTTGGAGCAGTTGAGAAGCCTTTCACATTAGTATTCCAATCAGACGCACTACAGAAAGTTACGCAATGTGTAATATGTATTCAAATTTCTAGACGTTAAGTGCCTGATAGTGAAGCTCTTGCATGTAAACGAAAACGTCTTTGTTGTCACATATTCCTACTGCTGGAGATCAGAGTTTAAACTTCTGCAAGTCTGTATGGAATTTTTAATAACGTGTAATCGCGGGGAAAAGAAGAACACGACTCTGTTCACTAAAAGTAAGAAATTAAAGTAATATGCAATAATAATAATGGTTACAATAATAATGATTATAATTATAATGCCATGTATTGTGGGTCCCTATCACCACGGCATGGCGCGTCCTCAGGTTGCGGATAGATGAGACGGCCTTCAGATATGGAGGATAGCTGCGAATATATTGATTTATTTTTTTATTTTATTGGGTTATTTTACGACGCTGTATAAACATCTAGGTTATTTAGCGTGTGAATAATATGAAGGTGATAATGCCGGTGAAATGAGTCCGGCGTCCAGCACTGAAAGTTACCCAGCATTTGCTCGCATTGGGTTGAGGGAAAACCCCGGAAAAAACCTCAACCAGGTAACTTTCCCCGACCGGGATTCGAACCCGGGCCACCTGGTTTCGCAGCCAGACGCGCTGACCGTTACTCCACAGGTGTGGACGAGCATATTGAATAAACAGTCGTAGACAGACGAGAAGGTGTGGTCCTCCAGCTTAGGAGTTGGGCGAAGGGCTAACAACACATCACCAAAAAGAACAGCTTGTTACGAATCCATACAATAAGCCTCAGAATGAGAATAAATTAATTTATCCTTCGAAAGAGGTGGAAAAATTCAAATATCTTGGAGAAACAGTAACAAATATAAATTACACTCGGGAGGAAATAAAACACAGAATAAATATGGGAAATGCCTGTTATTATTCGGTTGAGAAGCTTTTGTCAGCTAGTCTGCTGTCAAAAAATCTGAAAATTAGAATTTATAAAAGTTATATTACCGGTTGTTCTGTATGGTTGTGAAACTTGCACTCTCACTTTGAGAGAGGTACAGAGATTAAGGGTGTATGAGAATAAGGTTCTTAGGAAAATATTTGGGGCTAAGAGGGATGAAGTGACAGGAGAATGGAGAAAGTTTTTTTTTTAATTGGGTTATTTCAACATCTAGGTTATTTAGTGTCTGAATGATATGAAGGTGATAATGCCGGTGAAATGAGTCCGGGGTCCAGCACCGAAAGTTACCCAGCATTTGCTCGTATTGGGTTGAGGGAAAACCCCGGAAAAACCTCAACCAGGTAACTTGTCCCGACCGGGATTCGAACCCGGGCCACCTGGTTTCGCGGCCAGACGCGCTGACCGTTACTCCACAGGTGTGGACTGGAGAAAGTTACACAATGCAGAATTTCACATATCATTTTCTTTACCTGACATAATTAGGAACATTAAATCCAGTTCTTTGATATGGGCAGGACATGTAGCACGTATGGGCGAATCTAGAAATAGATATTGAGTGTTAGCTGGGAGGCCGGAGGGAAAGAGACCTTTGCGGAGCCGAGACGTAGATGGGAGGATAATATTAAAATGGATTTGAGGGAGGTGGTATATGATGATAGAGAGTGGATTAATCTTGCACAGGATAGGGACCGATGGCGGGCTTATGTAAGGGCGGCAGTGAACCTGCGGATTCCTTAAAAGCCATTTGTAAATAATAATAATAATAATAATAATAATAATAATAATAATAATAATAATAATAATAACTTATTAACATAGTGTAGTCTATGTATCGTATATAGTACAATTAAAGAATTACTTTCTCAAAATTTTTTATGAATATTTACCATTAAATTACATTTGTTATAATTTATAATAACATGTCACTTAATATGACAATTTAATATATGATATAAAAGAAAAAATTGTTCAGTAACATTTAGATAACATATAAATATCAAAATACACATATAGAGCTGCAGGAGAGTATTGTCCTAAATTTGCTTATCCTTCAAGTTTGAAAACGGTGAGGCATTTGTTTCCCGTCGTGCGTGAATTTCAATTCCGTTTAGAAATGGTTAATAGTATCTTAAAAAGCGGAAAATCAGATGATATTCGACATTAAGATATATGGCTGATATGCGGAGACAAAGAGGAAGGCAGATTATACGAAATAGGCCTACTGAAGAATTCTGGGTTGGCAGTGATACCTGCCCTTTTCGTGCGGGTTTTGGGCTTTGCGGGCGCTGTTAGTCTCGTTTTCTCGATCGTTGTTCATCTCTTGTGTATATATATATATTTAATTTCCATCTGCTTGAAATCATACAACACATGTACTACAATAATTAAAATATATTTCTCATAACTTTATAGTTAAATTACGTTATTATTTTTATTATTAATATTATTATTACTGATATTACTATTATTATTATCGTTTTATAAATTTATTCTTAGGGAATTGATAGAACTTTGGAATCTTTCATGATTTCCTAAGAATCGTATACATATATAACTTATATTTGATTGGAATAATGTGCTTTTATGCAATTCTAGCATTAAGACACGCTTCTTATGACGCTACAAATAGTGCACAATAGGCCTAATTCTAGCACTGGTACCAGAAAAGGTTACCTAGCAACTAGTATTCAATGACATCATCACCTTCTCCACAACACATTTTGTGCGAGATTGTGCGTATTTGCTTGGTTTCCGCACAAAACCAAACCGCGGAAAGTCTAAAATTCCACATTCAGTATTCCTAACCTAACACTCATAACAATTTCCCTCTTCTTACCGCTTAAGTGTCATATTGATTTTACTGCTTTAGGCTTTTAACATATTATTTTAGAGACGTTCAATATAGTAATAATTATAAACTGGAAACTTACCACTGTAATTTCATCTAAATTGCACTGTAAATGATTGTTTTTAAATATTTGCAAAAATTAAGTAAACTCTACAACTCCACTATAGTTACTGCATTCGTGATGCAAGTAACATTGAGGATGCCGTGAAAAAAATTAACAAGATTCCACACTCATCATAGACTGGAGGAAAAAAAAAAGACAGACGTATATCACGGCCTTCTGGAGTATAATAAACACAGAAAATATTTTAAAGCAACAATGTTGAAGATAGATATTTTTGTTTTGCAAATTTGCCGTCATTGAACAGAAACCAAGATGGAGAATTCATTGCAACTAATTAGAAATTCCTCTTGCAGGTATGTAATAAACTACGTTTCGCTTTTTCAAACTTTTCCTCGAACATGAAAACTTCAACATACCGCTCTTGTAACGCATATTACTATTATACAACGTACCTGTAAGAAGAAGCTCCAAAACAACAACAAAATAACATTATCTTAGAAACGGTTACTTAGCAACCACACAATATAATCATGTCATATCCAATACTCATGTCTCTACTACGTTATACATTACATTTTGCAAATTTATAATAGTTTTTTTTTTTTACATATTTTAATGCTTGCTAACTTACTTACTTATTGGCTTTTAAGGAACCCGAAGGATCATTGCCGCCCTCACATAAGCCCGCCATTGAGCCCTATCCTGAGCAAGATTAATCCAGTCTCTACCATCATATTCCACCTCCCTCAAGTCCATTTTAATATTATCTTCCCATCTACGTCTCGGCCTCCCCAAAGGTCTTTTTCCCACCGGCCTCCCAACTAACACTCTATATGCAATTTTGGATTCGCCCATACGTGCTACATGCCCTGCCCATCTCAAGCGTCTGGATTTAATGTTCCTAATTATTTCAGGTGAAGAATACAATGCGTGCAGCTCTGCGTTGTGTAACTTTCTCCATTATCCTATAACTTCATCCCTCTTAGCCCCAAATATTTTCCTAACAACCTTATTCTCAAACACCCTTAATCTCTGTTCCTCTCTCAAAGTGAGAGTCCAAGTTTCACAACCATATAGAACAACCGGTAATATAACTGTTTTATAAATTCTAACTTTCAGATTTTTTGACAGCAGACTAGATGACAAAAGCTTCTCAAGCGAATAATAACAGGCATTTCCCATATTTATTCTGCGTTTAATTTCCTGCTGAGTGTCATTTATATTTGTTACTGTTGCTCCAAGTTATTTGAATTTTTCTACCTCTTCGAAGGATAAATCTCCAATTTTTATATTTCCATTTCGTACAATATTCTGGTCACGAGACATAATCATATACTTAGTCTTTTCGGGATTTACTTCCAACCCTATCGCTTTACTTACGTTATACATTACATTTTGTAAATTTATAATAGTTTTTTTTACATATATTAATGCTACAATTAAAAATATATTTTTTGTGTAACGTGTGTAATCTTCATTATAAACGCGTGAAGATCAGAGCGTGAGTATAAGCAAGCGTTCTAAACATTCACTCATGAAATAATTACCAAGATTATACACTAGTTACATAAATTACTATTATATACTGGCACTGTAAAGCGAGTATTGATTTCATGTTAAACTAATCTTGTCAGTTACCGGCTCCTGAACGAAGGGAGTGAAGTTTGATCCCCGGCAGACTTTTAAAAATAAAACAGTGATTACAGAACAGGTTCTTTTTGTTTCATCTTCACTTTTATTTACGAATTCGACATTTTCAGCATATAATTTCGAGATTTCTCAATACTTTCAACTCTTCACAAATAATGTTAACTGCTGTAATCTATCGTAATATTCGTTTCAAGTATGAACATGATTAACTGAATGCACTGAGGATAGGATAGCCAACCAACGATACATGGGTAACAGTATCGCTAGTTGGCTGCGCTTAATAGGACTTAAAATCAGCGTTAGTTGGATATATGATCGGCCTTTCCCTGCGGTTGTTTTACCTCGGGGAATCAGCCTCGTAGCCGTTGCTGCAGTTTGTGCGAGGCTAGGATAACTGGGGACACGTCTCTCTCTGCACGAGCAATCAACAACACAAACGAGTTGGTTTATTATTATCAGAACTGTAATTGGGACACTTCGTAAGCAAATCGTCGAGAGAGTCGGCTTTCCTCTCCGGAGAACCGAATTCAAAAACTGACAACTCGAAGTGAAGTCCGTGGTGAATATAAATGATGAAATTATTCTCAATGTATTCCACTTCCCCTAATTAATTTAGCAGTTGACCATTTATCAAAGTTGTATCAACTGCGAGGTTATTTAGACTCGGAAGTATTTATGATAACTAAGTGGTATTTTTGCGAGATAAGATGAGCCGTGAGCTTACCTGACATTTCTCTTACAGCAAAAGAACATAGTATGAGGCAGAGGTCTGCATCGGACGTTTTCGCTCGAGCTCCAAGTAGTTCATAGCATAATCCGATAGGTAGCGCACATGCATGATGGGTAAAATTGTCGCGAGCGATAAATCCTCGAACGGTATAAGCCGAGCGTTAGACATTCGTTCTTGTATAATAACATCATAGATGTTTATCATTTCAAAACTTTGCAGTGTTTAACTACCCTCTCCATAATACAACTACAAAAATTGATTTAAAATGTACTATAAATGTTGTAGGTAAATGTCTTTCTTTCTCCACACAGGAGTGATTTTGTTTTTGCCAGATCTGATAGATGTTATTGGATGTAAATGTAATTATTACAAACGGAGACCACAATCACGATAATGCAAGAACCGTATCAAATTTTCTAGTAGTAATAATAATAATAATAATAATAATAATAATCTATAAACGGAAATTTTACTTGAAGCAAGTAAAGCGATCGGTTTGGAAGTAAATCCCGAAAAGACAAAGTATATTATTATGTCTCGTGACCAGAATATAGTACGAAATGGAAATATAAAAATTGGAGATTTATCCTTCGAACAGGTGGAAAAATTCAAATATCTTGGAGCAACAGTAACAAATATAAACGACACTCGGGAGGAAACGCAGAATAAATATGGGAAATGCGTGTTATAATTCGGTTGAGAAGCTCTTATCATCCAGTCTGCTGTTCAAAAATCTGAAAGTTAGAATTTATAAAACAGTTATATTACCGGTTCTTCTGCATGGTTGTGAAACTTGGACTCTCACTCTGAGAGAGGAACATAGGTTCAGGGTGTTTGAGAATAAGATTCTTAGGAAAATATTTGGGGCTAAGCGGGATGAAGTTACAGGAGAATGGAGAAAGTTACATAACACAGAACTGCACGCATTGTATTCTTCACCTAACATAATCAGGAACTTAAAATCCAGACGTTTGAGATGGGCAGGGCATGTAGCACGTATGGGCGAATTCAGAAATGCATAGAGTGTTAGTTAGGAGACCGGAGGGAAAAAGACCTTTAGGGAGGCCGAGACGTAGATGGGAGGATAATATTAAAATGTATTTGAGGAGGTGGGGTGTGATGATAGAGACTGGATTAATCTTGCACAGGATAGGGACCGATGGCGGGCTTATGTGAGGGCGGCAATGAACCTTCGGGTTTCCTAAAAGTCCTTTGTAAATAAGTAAGTAATGATAATCTCTAATAATTAGTGTATCAATCTTTGCGTTGTGCAGCATGATTATTCGTTTTATTATATTTTCTGTGACGTTATCTCTGTACTAATATTGTTATTAATCTACTACTATATCAATAATTTTTGTAAAACGTTTCTACATTGTCGCAGTATATAGGCGTAACACTATGTATGGACCTGTCATATTATAAGTATATGTGGTAAATCAAATATTGAATAACATTATTAATTAACAATAATAACTGTATATCGAAGTTTTTCATACTATTTTATTTATAACTTCATGTTACTATTTTCGTACGTTCCATTACATTGTTCCAGTAAACGTTTGTCATAAACGCAGAAAATAAAGACTTATTTTTACCGTGTGAGCAAAACATATGTGTATCTTATCTGTCGCCTTCCATACAAGATAAGACATGTCGGTGAGATGACCTTGTACTGTGCTTCTATTTATTACGAGCGTATCACGACCGATCTCACTCGAGGGTGCGACATTCGACCGAGTCCAAGCGAGCGATTTAATTTCAATGCAGCATTCTGGTATGAGGGTTATTCAGAAAGTAACTTCTGTTTTCATATAGAGCGCGTAGTAATTAGCATAACAACGCCATCTTTGCAGTGAATTTTGCTTGATTCAGTTCGCGTCGAGTAGAGGTACAGAGAGAGGATCTTCCGGCTGTTACACGAAGTGCTACACGTGTTCAAAATGTGTGCTCTAATTGAGAATTTCGCCAGCTGTGAGATATTCTCAGTGATACTATTTATTGTGCCGAAAACTCTAAAGCGGCTGAAATCCATCGGGTTGAGCTTTGGGGTGTTCATTTGCACGACAACGCCCACCCGTATACTGCGTAGCGTACTGTATCTGAACTGAAAAATTTCAACTGGAAAGTATTTGATCATCCTCCACACAGCCCTGACTTGGCGCCTAGTTATTACCATATTTTCATTCATATGAAGAAGTGGCTTGAATCGTTGATCTTTAACTCTCTCACTCCCCAATAGAATGGTGTCGGAAAAAAACTGTTTTAATATGAACACAATATTTTATGTTATGGTTGTTATATCGCCTACAAGCAACGCCCAAACTGTTTGGAGAATCACAGTTGCCCGTGGTTAGTGGGGCCATATGACCTAGCCGGGAGAACTGCAAGAAAACTCCACTGACCAGATCTCCTCTTCACCACTTAAGGCATGCATGTTAATTGATGCCCACAGGAGCAACCGCGCGCTTTAGAGCCCAGGAGAGCCTGAGCGCTTTACAGCGGAAAGGAAAGAGACAGACGAAAGAGGTGGTATATGCCGCTTGGTCGAGCTATAATCAGGGATGGCTAGCACTGATTCAATAGATAAAGGGAAGAGAACTTATTAAAACTGTAATGTTAATTTTTAGATTTGCCTGAGAAGTAGAAGTGCATTATAAGAATGTAAGTTTTAATTTTAATGCTCATTTTTCACAGGTTTGATTTTTTTAGGCCTATTCAAAAGAAATATTTTCTCAACTTTTCGTATAGAAAAGTGAAATTTTCAGGTATAGGCCTATTTATTTAGTAGCCTTACAGAATGTTTTCGTAAATATAATATACCGTATATACGTATTACTGAAGATAGTGTATTGAAAATTTTGAAAATATTCGCATGGAAATTGTTTGTAAGGAAATGAATTAACAAAGCAACTACTGTTACATCATAAGCAAAAGATACGTGGCCATGTGTTGTAAAAATGTCAGCTCTATAGCTTTAGCACATTTCAACAAAATAATTTAATATTCTGTTGATAGGAAGTTGCTCACAAATATCACCTTAAAAGCATAATGCGATAAGAGTTTTGTTATGTAATATTAGTTACACTTAAAACAGATACAGTACCTAGGTAACTTTGCTTTGTACTGTAATATTGTTTTGATTAGTTTATTGATTACTTTTATAAGGCTAAAGATACCATTAATATAAATTCCAACTTATCATGCCATACTCAATCTCTTTCTTTGGAATATCGCTTTCTTTATGAATGATGTGTTTCATCCACTTAATACAGTATAATATTATACTACTATGGAAATTAAATGAATATTCCTTCTTAACTCTCTATTACGTTAAGATTTAAAACACAAGTGTCATATTAAGAAATCGGTGTTAGTACATTTGTTTTACAGACAATATAGATAATATTAAACAGAAAGAAGCCATATAAAAATAACGACATAAAATTTCACGTTTCGTTTGAAGTTTGTGCACCACTGTTTTCTTAATCCAACAGGTTGCTTATTCATATACACAACCCTTCCTCTTTCCACACTTAGCGCTTGGTGCCCGCGCACGACGTCAAGGTCAGAAAAATGCGCTTGCTTTGACATCACTGACTTAGGGGACCGTTATGCATGCCATGGCGGGTCAGCATGCTGGGACAGCATTTCCTACATTTTTTTATGAAATAGTTATACCGCTGTGATCGGACCCAAGAGCCTCATTTGTTAAAAACAAGTTGCAGGAGGATGGGATTTAAGTGGTAGAGGTTATGGAATGCAATTTATCACTCCTTGCAACCCATTTAATTAGGTAATATAACGGGATCTTTACGCTTGAAGAAGAGGAGATTTGGGGAAAATTAAATTTTAGGTTTGTACTAGTCATCCTTAAAGCTGATAAATACTCGTCATCCTAGTTTGTAATACCATAAGTCTTTCTTACGAAGTTCATTAATTTTTAACGTAGTCACGAAGGTTGGACCACACACGCCGAATAGGTAATCGACTTGATGCCATAGGAGCCTTTTCGTTTCGTCATATTTAGTTGTGCTATTTTTGGAAACATTTTACTTGATCCGGCCATAAAAGTTTGATGATGGTACTTCCTGTGTAATATAACAGAGAAGGTAGGCTACTGTGTTGGAACAATCGATGATGCAAGAAAACCGAAGAGAAACAAAGAGATGCGCGTCTTTATGAACTTACTCCCACTTTCAAAGGAAAGAAATGGTCATTAGAAAATCGTAAGCCATACCAGTTAAACAACACTATGATCAGAATAATTTATTATAAATGGACCTCTTCTCTTCAACTTCTCCATGAACATCGTATACATTAGTCATGTATTTCAACAACGAGATCATTCGGCACTTTCTGAATGAATTTTCAACCAGAACTAAATATTTATAAATGGCTAGACAGTCTGGCATAAAACCAAATATTCAGGTCTTCCACTGGAAACCCAGCATTTTCCAATCTTTCCTCTTTTCTGCTTTCCTCTTTGTCTCCATTCATTCATTCATTCATTCATTCATTCATTCATTCATTCATTCATTCATTCATTCATTCATTCATTCATTCATTCATTCATTCATTTTATTCCATAGATCTTACATGAGCAATGAAGCTTTAAGGTGTGGAACAAGTCAACATTTTACAATATTATAATTACAATTTTTACAGTTTTACAATTTAATAATTTTCTACAATTTTTACAATTTTGTGCAATTTTATACAATATTTTGGCGAGATGTAGTGAGATGAGGTGAGGTCTGAGGATTCGCCAAAAGATTACCCGGCATTTGCCTTTAGGTTGGGGAAAACCTCGGAAAAACCCAACCAGGTAATCAAATCAAAGGGGTTGAAGCAGCATATGATCCATGTACCTTAATGTCTGTCTCGGTAGCGTAATTGGTTGGCTTTCTATGTTCAAGGTTGCGGGTTCGATCCCGGCCTAGGTCGATGGAATTTAAGTGTGTTTAAATGTGACAGGGTCATGTCAGTAGATTTACTGGCATGTAAAAGAACTCCTGCGGGACAAAATTCCGACATACCGGCGACGCTGATATAAACTCTACAGTTGCGAGCGTCGTTAAATAAACCATCATTTAATTTTTTTATATCTTAAAGTTGTTTATCATCTGATATCTTCTTCTGCACCGAACACTTCTCCCGTCCACCATTCCTTAATATATTAATTGTAGATCTGGTTGAGTGGAAGAGAAGGCCTTATAGCCTTAACTCTGCCAGTTAAAATACATTATTATTATTATTATTATTATTATTATTATTATTATTATTATTATTATTACTATTATTCCTTCGAGTGCATCCTTCAGCACGCAGATTCTTTTCGGCAAGTGACCCAGTTAATTCCTTTTCCTCTTCCTGAACAGTTTCAGCATCATTCTTCCTTCACGCACTCTTTCCAACATAGCTTCATTTCTTATTGTTTGTCCATTTCACACGTTTAATTCTTCTTCATATCCTAATTTAAAATGCTTCTAATCGCTTCTCTTCACTTCTTCGTAATGTCCATAGTTCTGTCCCATGGAATATCACAGCAGTTCAGTCTCTTCCTTACAAAACTGAGAACTGCATACATTGTATTCTTCACCTGACATAATTAGGACCAGACGTTTCAGATGGGTAGGGCATGTAGCACGTACGGACGAATCCAGAAATGCATATAGTATATTAGTTGGGAGGCCGGAGGAAGAAAGACCTTTGGCGAGGCAGAGACGTAGATGGGAGGATAATATTAAAATGGATTTGAGGGAGGTGGATATGATGATAGAGACTGGATTAATCTTGCAGAGGATAGGGAACGATGGCGGGCTTATGTGAGGGCGGCAATGAACCTCCGGGTTCCTTAAAAGCTGTAAGTAAGTAAGTGTAAGTAGCCTATATCAGAAACCTGGTTGAAAATTTCCCCTCTTCACGAAATTTTGTTCTCATTATTCCTATAGATTATGTTGGTAGTAATACTTCCAGTAAACTGCCTGACTTATGTTGAAAAATGATGCTTATAAGACATATTAATCTTCAATAAACTAAAGTTTATATTTTAAATATTGTCTAAAATTCAGGTGGCAAAATTAGAGACATACAACTTGTAATTTTTGCGTAAATTTAAAATCTTCAGAGAAACTTTCCCGACAAATGTTCAGCATTTTAATAAGTATTTGACTTATTATTTCTTAGTATGATCAGAAATGAAGACTGATCAATAAGGACATCAAACTGATCATCAAGAGGAACACTGTAAATGAGAAAATTCACTTACCTAGCTGCCTCAACTTCCTAAGCAGTTAATTTCTAGCAACACGGAAGATCAACAAGATAATTATTTGTTTCAATTTATGTTTATTGGCAGTAATTACTCGTAATTGGAAGTTCTCTGCCTTTTTAATCGAATTAGTAAAAAAAATTGGTACAAATAACAGTTAAGAGTATAAATAATGATATAAGTACTTGCAGCAATATTAGGAAAAGTATAAGAGATTGGATAATAAGTTTTCGCACAAAAGAATGAAAGATGTAATAATTAAGAATGAACAGACTTTCATAAGAAAAAATAAAACAGTCTTATGGAAAGAGTAAGTGACTGAAAATAGTAAGAGATAGAGATGTGCATAGGAAGAAATAGAGGAAAAGAAACTACAATAGATTCAGAGACATCTGGCCATCTTTTTTTTTTCTTTCAGGAATTAAAGAATAATGGAGACAAGCTGTAAGTTTGTAGTATAAAAAGAAGACTGAAAAGAAAACAAATTGTGGTGGTAGTAAGCATGACTTAAAATGCCGCTAAGGCAGCAAAGACAAACAAGGTAGTGGGACACATTCAGATCCTGTTGAAGATAAATCACCACTTTCATTTGTAGAAAAACAAAACCAGAGTCAAAAACTGTGTGAGTGGTAACATTATTTACTTTGTGAGCAACATAAAATTGCTAAATATATACATAGCTTGACTCCCTTACTTAGTTACTTACAAATGGCATTTAAAAAAACACGGAGGTTCATTTCCACCCTCATATAACTCCACCATCGGTCCTTACCCTGAGCAAGATTAATCCAGTCTCTACCATCATATCCCACTCCCCTCAAATCCAATTTCATATTATTCTACGTCTCGGTCTACCAAAAGGTATTTTTCCATCAGGTCTTCCAACTAACACTCTATAAACATTCATAAATTTGCTCATACGTACGACATGCCCTGCCCATCTCAAATATCTGGACTTAATGTTCCTAATTATGTTAGGTGAAGAATACAATGCATGCAGTTCTGCGTTGTGTAACTTTCTCCATTCTCCTGTAACGTTAGCCCCCTTAGCCCGAGATATTTTAATACACCTTATTCTTTCTGTCCCTCTCTCAAAGTGAGAGTCCAAGTTTTAAAACCATGCAGAATAACCGGTAACGTAACTGTTCCATATATTCTACCTTTGAGATTTTTTCAAAACAGACTGGATGACAAAAGCTTCTTGACCCAATAATAGCACGCAATTCCCATATTTATTCCGCGTTAAATTTCCCTCTCGGGTGTCATTTATATTTGTTACTGTTGCTCCTATGTATTTGAATTTCTCCACATTTCAAACGATAAAACTCCAATTTTTATATTTCCATTTCGTACTATGTTCTGGTCACGAGACATAATCATATACTTTTTGTCCAGAATTTACTTCCATACCTCTCTCATTAATTCCTTCCAGTAAAATTCCCGTATTTTCCCTGATAGTTTGTGGATTTTTCTCGTAATATATTTACTTCATCCGCAAACAAGCAGCTGATGTAATCCGTTCAATTTCAAACCCTTTCTCTTTTCCTGGACTTTCCTAAAGGCATATTGTAAAGGAGAAATAAAAAGTAAAGGTGGTAGTGCATCTTCTTCCTTTAACTCAAAGTGAATTGGGAAAGCGTCAGACAGAAATTGGCATATACGGACTCTGCTGTACGTTTCATTGCGGCACATTTTAATTAATCGAACTAGTTTCTTGGGAATACCAATTTCAATAAGAATATTTTACAAATCATCTGTCTTAACTGAGTTAGATGCTTTTTTGAAATGTATTAATAACTGATGTACTGTGCTGTTATACTCCAATTTTTTCCAATATCCGTCGAATACAAAAAATCTGATCAATAGTCTAATTCTAACAAGGATATTTGATAAATATTGGAGCCTAACATAGGAAAGTGGTAGAATATGAAGTATACATATTTGTGTTTCAGCATACGTCATTTTTAACTCATTACTTTATTGGCAGAGTGAAGAATTTTTATTCCATCAGAAATAGCATTCCGAAACTTTAGAATGAAATTCATTGATTCCATTACATCATAAATAAGTTGGAATTTCCTGTCTTTGAAATCCTATTTGAGCTTTGTAAACAGAAAATTGTCTCATAGACCCAAATCTACAGTAATTGACAAGGTGGATGGTGTAAATGTTTCAACCTGCAACCTTGCGATGCATCTTGAATAGATAACTCTCTGTTGAAAGATGATTCTTCTACTAAGTTTTCCTCGCGTCTTGAGTTTCATTTGTTCTCGCAGGTTTTAGGAGTGTGGGATAATGTTTGGAATTGATAGTGACACAGCACTCCATAAAACAAAGTACAAGTTCTTCTTCATTCTAAAACTGAAGTCATAATTTATCCGCATCTCTCTGCAATAAGAATATTTTGGCGATAAGATAAGTAGCGCTTTTCCTTTAATACTTAGTTTCAGGAACGAAACAATATTTTTCGTCAATAGTAACATACATAACTCTCTATGAACTTACAAGGAGAGGACACGCTCTGTATATCACCGAATGGAATAAGATTGTGTGAGATGAAAGTACAAGACGTACTGTTTAAAGTCATACCTGGTATGAGTGGCCAATGACCCCTCGTTTTGGAAATATTGGCTATTGTTTGTGACATACTTCCGTTAGGTGCCTAAAGCTGGAAACCAGGGTTCGAGTCCCGGTAATGGAGAGAATTTTTCTCTGTTGTACCGCTTCACCATATGGAAACGCAAAATTACTGCACTGAAACTTCATAAGTACTTCGGTACATCATAGTAATATAAGAAACGTCATGAAATCTATTGCCGTCTCTGACGGACTAGAAACTTAAGACCTTCCTAGTATAATAATAGGAAGTTAATGTTTGAAGTATATCGATATAAATTCAGCCTGAAGTACTTGTAATAATCTCATGAATACTGCGTATTACAACGTGGGATTAAAATGGGTTCAGTTCTTCAAATATAGCCTACAAGACACTAAATGTGAAATGAAAGAAACTGATTTCAAATTCCTAACATCGTCGGATTTACAGTATCAGTTTAAAGTATTACAGACGTACTAGAATTTTTGTTTCATGTAAGTACATCTTTACAATGTCTATTGTTCTAGCAATAAACTAATAAACAATAATGACTATCTATTACAGCCGAACGGAAATTGATGGCGGAAGAATTGGAATGTAAATAAGATTAATAATAATAAGCTGCAACGTTATTCCAGTCAGAACCCTTCCAGGCAGAAGCCTTGGTACTACCCATTGCAGAAGATGCGATGAGCAAGAAACCTTAGCCCATGTACTGGGTTTTTGCCGGAAGGGAGGATTACTGAGAATTGACAGTCATAATAAAATTCGCTCCATGGTTGCGAATGAACTTCGCCGGGCTGATAAGTATGAGGTGTACGAGGAAATTGGGTGCCTTTCTGCTGACGGTTCAACTCGAAGAGCAGATATCATTGTTACAGACCGAAAAAATATCATTCTCGATCCCACAGTCCGTTTTTAGAACAGCGAGGAACAACCTAGGAAAGTCAGCAAAGAAAAACGGGCAATTTATCTGCCATGCTGCAGCGATTTGGGGACCAAATATAACATCAAGACATGGGACTTTATAGGAATTATGATTGGGGCTAGAGGCACAATCCCATGGGAGTCCTTAGAAGTCTTCCGAAAATTAAAAGTTCCTGACAGCACCCTGGACATGATATCCTCCACTGCACTGAAATCATCGATTAGCATAATTAATCAACACTTATATGCTTTATAAAATGTAATTTGTCTTGTAGCCTAAATTGTTTTTTTACATTTATAATAAATTTCTCAATGATAGCCTACCTAACTAGGGTTTCTATTAAAGAAAAAATTGAAGTAAATATAAATATTCATTTAGAATTGATTAGAAGGCCGATTATTAAACCCTGGTTCGGACGGCTATCAACTATCTATCTAATAGTGATAATGATAATAATAATAATAATAATAATAATAATAATAATACTTTATTGTCAAAACAAGGATACGTATTGATTTTTTTTATATATAAGAACTCTCTAGCACCCCCAGAAAGAGTAAGTTACATACTAGTGCTCAGGAGGCATTCCACATAAGTTAATGTTAATACATTTTATTGAATAACAGAGTAAAAAGTAATAAAAGGAAGAAAGAAGAAGAAAAACACATATCACAATAATAGAACTTTAAATTTTCTCTGCTAACAGCAATTTTTTAATATTTATACATTTTTTTAATAAGGGAGCATTAACAAATTGTATGTTTGGGAATTTATCTATTATCATATTATAAAGCCCTGGACGGAAGTTGCTACTGTGATTATATGCTACAGTTATAGTACATTTAGGAACTGTCAAGAATATGTTGCCTGATCTTTTGGTTTTTTTTTATATTTATGTGAATATAAATTAAATAATTTCCGGTTTTTATGTACGAAATTCAATACCGGTACTACAATGTTATAAATTTGATGGAAGTAAAATGCTTTAAATTCTGATATACAGGGTGTTTAAAAATACGGGGCATAATTTCAGGTATGTATTTCCCACATGTAGACAATCAAAATAGTTCATTACAACATGTGTCCGGAAATTCTTCATTTCCGAGTTATGGCTTCACAACATTGAAATTCACCGGAACGTTTTTCTTTCCGCAGGTCGTTGTCATTACAGAAGATGTTCAAAATATCCACCTCCTGCTTGAATACAGACCTCACATCGATGGCTCATTGACCTGCGAACACGATCCCAAACTCCAGGAGTATTGCGTATGTTCTCAGAACATGCCACAATTCGATTCCGAAAGGATTCCAAATCAGGCACCGGAGACGAATAAACCAACGGTTTTAAACGGCCCCACAAGTAGAAATCGAGAGGGTTCAGATCAGGTGAGCGTGGAGGCCAAGCAATTGGGCCACCTCTACCTATCAATCGATCAGGAAACCTTCGATCCAAGTACCGGCGAGCCGTACGACTGAAGTGTGCAGGAGCGCCATTATGCAAGAAGTGAATGTGTTGACGATTGATCAGTGGAGTGTCTTCTAAAACATGAGGTATGGTGTTTTCCAGGAAGTTTGTGTACGCCTGCCCCGTAAGTCTGTTTACAAGTACATGGGGTCCAACTAATCGATCACCAATGATACCGGCCCACATGTTGAGGGAGAACCGCACCTGGTGATGAGGTGGAACAGTTGCACGTGGGTTTTCATACGCCCATACATGCTGATTGCGGAAATTTGTTATGCCATGTCGTGTGAACTGTGCTTCATCTGTAAATAATACTAAGGCAGGAAAGTTCGGATTTACACCACACTGCTGCAAGAACCACTGACAGAACCTAACTCGTGCAGGATAATCTGCTGGTGACAGGGCCTGTACACGTTGCAAATGATAAGGATATAGTTGATAGGCTACTCTTTCAACAGTCTCCAGACAGTCGTATGAGGAACATTGACTTGCAACGCTACCCTTCGTGTGCTGATAGAAGGAGTCATGTTCACAGCCTCCAGAATCTCCTCCTGTACTTCTGGAGTTGTAGATCTTGGTCGTCCCCTTCCCAAACCAGGAGAGTTAAATTTTCCATACTCGCACAGACGGTAATGGAGACGTACAAATGTCTTCCGATCTGGACATTGTCGCTGTGGGTACCTCTCCTGGTACAAACGACGAGGCAGCGCAGCATTGCCGTCCGCCTTACCGTACATGAAGTGTATCTCTGCAGCTCTTGATTTGAATACATGTCGCACAGTCTAACGCCTACACAACAATGAATGTAACATTCGTCTCGGAATGAACTGTCAAAGTGCCCTCTTAATGTCTCCTTTGACGGCAACGACCTGCGGAAAGAAAAACGTTCCGGTGAATTTCAATGTTGTGAAGGCCATAACTCGGAAATAGAGCATTTCCGGACACATGTTGTAATGAACTATTTTGATTGTCTACATGTGGAAAATACACACCTGAAAATATGCCCCGTATTTTTGAAACACTCTGTATAATATAATAATATGAATTATGATATAATTCTTCCGTATTTTAAATTATTTTTCGTCTTTGTGTTACTAACATCAGACTTCCCTGAACTAAATAGGAAGAAGTAAAATAACATTCCGCAGATATACAGTTTCTCCTCGAAGGTCTGAAGTATTAATGCATTTCCTTAGCGAAATTTCATAATTGAAGCTACTCGTTATGTTATGCTTTCGTAAATAGGCCTACACTCTTTTAATTTACCGTCTTAAAACAGAAATGTTAGCCTACTACAAAATAATTAGTAATATGTTAGCAGAAATGAATTATATTCTGTAATTTTTTGCAGAGAGATATAAATTTAATATTACTACCCATCCCGTTTCTGCAAATTTCATTAGTATTCCAATTAGAAACATCCGGCAGGTAATTTGATATCGCCTGTGGACTAATACACGGATGTTAAAAAAATAAATATATGTCATTGTATATAATTTGTATTTTATACATTAAATGTCATTGCGATTGCAATCTCTCTAAAAACTAATAACGAAATTTATATCACAATAATGATTAAATTATTCTCATTTGAGGACAATTAAAACCACCCCGCAGAACGGAATTGTCCATAATCATTTGCAGTTTATAGGTCATTCAGTCATTTAGTGTATTGCCTGTAATACTGTAAGGTATAATTATTTAATAGATTTAAAAATAATAATAACTGGCGTTTTCATTGCGAAGATGATAATAATGCTGAATTTCAGCTTTTACCCACATTAATAGTGCAATAAAAATATAATGAAGCACAAATGAAATTGACAGAAAAAATTGAAGCTGAAGACGACTTCATCCTTTACCAAATTACAGGAGTCCTGAAGCACGAAGCTAGGTTTCTGGCCTCAGGGCGCATTACTGCGAATTGACAGACATAACATAGTCCGCTCAATAATTTCTAACAGATTAAGGGAACTGTATATCCGAAAGAAAATTAGTTAATAATGGAGTTCGACAAGGTTGTCCACTATCGCCAACTTTATTTAATATTTATATAAATGAAATTATTTTAAAATGGAACCAAATCTACACATCAGGAATCAAAATAACCAGTCCTCTAACATTAAATACCTTACTCTATGCAGATGAAAAAGTCATAATTTCCAATTCGGTTGATAATTTACAAAGAGGATTATATACATTAAATAAAATATTAAAAGAATTTGGGATGGAAATTTCAGCACAAAAATCAAAAGTAATGGCATCTTTAGGATAAGACCCAGTCAGAAGTAAGATAATACACAATAACCAATACCTCGAACAAGTACAAAATTTCAATTATCTGCGTTGTGAAATATCTTATCAAAATGAAAAAGATGTGAACACAAATTCTAGGAATAATAAACAATACATAAAACCTAAATTAGTACAAAAATCTACAAGAATAAAAATATATAATACACTAGCATTACCCTCCCTTTTATACGGAAGCGAGATTTGGACATTAAAGAAAAAAGACATGAACAGAATCAAAGCAACATAAATGAAATTTTTCAGGAGGACAGCAGGATATACTCTTTTAGACCGAAAAAGGAATGAAGAAATTTGAGAACAATTAGAAGTAGAGTCAGTAGAAGAAAAAATCAGCTGACACAAATTCAATTGGCTAGATCATGTAAGAAGAATGAAAAATTCAAGAATCCCAAAAATTATGATGCAGTATAAACCTAGAGGACATCGTCGACCAGGAAGACCTTTTATAAGACTGCTAGATGGGGCCGAAACAGGTCTACAGAGGCCTAATTCGTGAAGGATGATGATGATGATGATTAAGGGAACGTGGTGAATACGAAGTATATAGGAAGTTCAATGTCTTTCTACGGAAGGATCTACACGGCGTGCTGACATAATAATAATTGACCAGATAAAAAACTGGTCTCATTCTTGACCCCACTGTAAGGTTCGAAATTAATGAAGATCAACCAAAGCAGATACATAAAGAGAAACGCGCTATTTACCTTCCATGCTGTGATGATCTCAGTCATTAATATAATATTCAAGATTGGAATGTCATTGGAGTTATGTTTGGTGCGCGAGGAACAATTCCCAAATTTACATTGGAGATAATCAGAAAATTAAAGGTTCCTCATGAGACTCTTCAGACGATTGCATCAACCATTTTAAAACCTTCATTGAACATCATCAATCACCATCTCTATTCATCTTTATAATATTCAATGTATGTTATTTATGTTCAATAAATTTTTATCGTTTTGATAGCTACCACATCTTGTCGCAGAATATTCTTTTTTAAAATTTCATTATATATTTTTTAACATTAATTTACATTTTCTCTTCTGTTCATTTGAATTGATTAAGATTCCGATATTTTAAATCCAAGATTTGGACGGTTATCATTTCGATTATATTCTCTCTCATAAGGCTTAATTGAGAAGTTTAGGTTTGACTGTTACACTTTTACTAAGTCATACTACTTTTGACTAATAAAACATACGGAACAACGTGTTTCAACCAATCATGACTGCTTATCCTACAATTTTTATCATCTCCCTAACATATGTTTCTTTGTTTGCCAACATTCTACTTTCAATAATTGTACCTTTTAAAATGTTTATTTTATCAACCTTAATTAAAACCTTTCTACCATTTATCTTATTTATACTAGTAGAGTCAGAAAGTACCGGAACTTTGGGTGGTAACGCCATGCTCTGTAGGCAACTTCTCTGCCTTTACCCTGTAGTATGAGACCTACTCTCCAGGCGTATAGACTCAGTGTGCCGACCGATCAAAGGAGAAATGAATGCTTGAAGTGCTCTTCCATATCCAGGGTCTCATAAATTGCGAGTTTATTCCTGACGGTCGAACTGTCAGTAAGGAGACGCATGTTGCAATTCTTCGGCGTCTTCGTGGTGCAGTTCGACGAAAAAGAGATCCAATTTCTGCCAAGGATAGTTTTGAGTTCTTCATCATGGCAATACCCTAGCACATTGGTTGCTCTTGCTGAGCGAATTCCTCGCACAACACAAAATACCTGTGCTTCCACAGCCACCATATTCTCCAGATCTTGCTCGAGAAGATTTCTACCTACTAGTAGAGTCAAAACGTAACTGAAGATGTATAGTAAGGTCCGAAAGTCTTCTCACCCCCCCCCCCTCTTGTTTGTATGTTGATGTGCATCAATTTTGAACATATCATAGCAGATGTGTGACAATGGTTGATACTTTACGTTCCAGCTTGTTTAGTGATCCAGAACGTCAGTATGGGACCATCATTGTCGCGGCATAAAATGATGCGGCACCATGTCCTGTGTGAAATTTTCCACAGCAAAGGCGGTGTGATGTAATAAAACGTTACCTGTTATATGCTACACTCTGAATAACACTCTACGGACCCTACGGCCTACGTCCTGTGGCAATCAGATGTTAGGATGAAGCACGCGTCTACATTTCGAGAACAGCGTTGTCAAACATTCATTGCGTAAAGTGATTTATTGATAATTATAAATATTATAATCTTAGATTGTAGTTACGACAGAAATATAATGCGGAGTATTTGTTGAAATTGAGAAAAAAATGTTTATAAAATCTATATTTGTAAATGTGTTTAAAATATAATAAAATCAAGAACTATTATGTGTTGTTGTTTAGTGAACTGACCGAAGACGGATATGAATGTCGCAAGTGGTGCCAACAAGGCACCACTTATGAGGCAACTAGGTCAGGAGATAATAGGTATGGTGGCCTCGTCCTTTCCCCCCTCTATTGCATACATCGCCGATTAACTACATATTACATTAATCAATAGACCTGAGAAATACAGGGACATCATTTTATTTTTACTAACATTTTTAATATTAACCTGGCTATACCTTTGGATTAATGATTGAGACCCGGAAACACCGTTTTCTACCTCCTTCCACGACTGGAGTTCGATGGTACTGGCGTAAAATACAAACAGATCACTTTACTAGGTATAGGAGGGAAGAAAAGTAGTTCATCCATTTACGTAAACTAGGAAATACCGCGATTTTGAGTGTGATAATTTTCATTACGTTTTGTTTAATCAAAATACAGTACAGCATTAACAGTAAGTGTTTTTACTCACGAACTGAGTTATCCATGCGAACGTATTCATTATGCAGTGTATATTATACTGTCTACAGCACATTAGCGTACGATATAGAGAATGAAGTTAAAATGAAAAATAATCATAATAGAATGGATATTTAAACACATTTTTGAAAATGGTGGCCGTTCATTTAGATACAGGCTTCAGTTCTTTTGTGCATATTATCGCACTATAGACTATTGCATCAAATTCCAATTACCAGTTTCGTCCTTCGTACTAGTAACTCATGTTGAAATAATTCTATACCTATTATATTAAAGAGTACCTTACGTACTGTAAATTCAATCTTCATCTCTGTCCGACCCGCACAGATAACATTACTAAGACATGCTGTCTACTGTCCATCCAAGTGATTATGTCGCAGGATGGTAGAAAGGGGGGAAATTACGTGACAGTTAATTACTTTTTTTTAAACAGTTGCGGGTGAGGGAAATCGGGATGCGACGTAGTCAAACGGACGATAGTACCTGTGCGAAAATATGATTAAATATTGAAAGCTCTTTCGTCACTGGAAAACGCGAACATATTTCTGGAACGGACTATACTCACTAACTCAATACGGTTTGTGTTTACTACGACCTTAAGGCGACTTTGACTGTATACGCTTGGTTCTGTGAGGAAAACAGTTGGAAGTTTACTAGTAGAGGGGGTGGGAGTGAAGTACATTAAAAAACTCAGGTACAATAAAAATTGAAGTAAAAATAAAATTATGTTCCTGTACAATTCATCAATAGAGCTACACAGACTGACTTTGAGTACGTCTCAGAGTTGGGGTGAGTTGACGCAGTGTCTTTCGTTCGTTTGAACTCATGCTTTTCATCACGGTAAGTTAGTCCTCAGCATTTTAGTGGTTGAAAGCTATTCATTTGACTTCCAAACACAACTATATGTTGAAGAAAAATTCAAATACATCATTTTCTTTGTCACACAAAAATTGAGGACTGATTTTTTAAAACTTGCTAACTGCAAAATTTGCAAAATTGAGATTTTGGTGGATTCGTTAACATAAGACATGTCTCTACACGATGTTAAAGGCATCTGAGTAAAATTGAATTATTTCTCTTCATTGTAGTGTGTTAAAGTGTGATCGTTGCACCTATAACCTACTTGTCTCCATTCAGTTTTTTGTGTCGCCTGTAAAATTTAGTTTTTTTCATTTAGCAAGTTTTGCAAAAAGGGTCCTCAATTTCACTGTTTTAAAGACTTTTATTTTCTGTGAGTAGAAAATACATCTAATATAACATTGACAAATATCAGCCTTTTTATTTCACTATGTTAATATGATGGTGTATTACGTTTTTGCTTTACATAATTTTTCATTTCATATGTTGTTGCAGTGAATATCAAACCTCATTTTCAAATTTTCAAAGGAGAATAATTGCTTGTTGCTAGAAAACACAGCCTAATATCTAGAGAAACTTCTTTCCACTTCTACAGGAACATTGGCGGCATATTTGAAAAACTTTACACAAGTATTATCTATCTCAAAATCTGTATCATTATTACAAATTTCCTCATTTGAAATTGTCATATTTCGTGCTCGGTATCTTGCTGTTATTCTTCTTTATAAGAAGTTGAATGTTGCCTGTTACGAATGGCAGTATTCGGTCGCAATGTAACCGATCAACTAATGTTCACTCCTGAATGAAACACATTGAAATCAACCACATCAACGCAGTTACGTACCGGTACCTAAAGTCAGAGGCTCATGAAGCTCAATGTAACGGCATACAATTCTTAGCCCTATTAATCAGACTACAGATGTATACAACAAGTTTTTTTTCCTCCGACACATATCGTCAAGTGATATGTAGTGCCTGATAAATAATAGTTGTACATATAACTCGCGCAAGAAACGATTACCGAAAACCAGTGGAGGCGTTGCTGTCTGTTTTGACGTGTGTATGTAGGCACGCCGAGGGGGGAGAGGTGCGAGCCGACGGAAGTACTGTCCCTTCCAAGAAGATGAACAAATGAGGACATCGCTGTAGAAATAAAGAACGTAGCAAGAGAAAAATTCGTAGCTAATTAAACGCGCAACATATGTTTACGAAGGAAATAATAATACCGTGCGATACAAGACACGTATTCACATGCAATGGAACAAACTAAAGTCGTAATCACAACGCAAGACTGATTCTTTCGATGTTATTTCTCTTGCGACTGTACTCTTGAATATCATTCAAGTTATCTCGTGACCTTTCCTCTCGCCGCTCTTCCTTATCGCAGTGTTTGATTCGCATTCTTTCCGTCGGTAATCCGTACTTGCGAGACCTATACCAGCCAAAACCTCAGTCTGAGGATGCTATTATGTGTAATAAATATTACTAGTATTTTCTTCGAAACATATGCGCACTGGAACAAAATGTTAGATGTGCTTTCTATTCATACTAAGTTAAGGCTTCGCTCCATAAAAGGACTGTCATTGAACACCTTCCATTCTGTTTATGAGAAAAATTAAGAAACTAATATAGTATTAAATATACATTTTCCGTCATTGTATTACAACACCGTAGTTTCCTTCAGCGTTCTGTGTTAATTTGACGTTATCGATCACATTGTTTACACTTTCACCGAGATTGTAATGCTCAGTGATTAATTTCATAAGGCCATTACGTGGCGAGATTTTGTGCTATAGCTTCTTTCTCCCAACTCATTTGACCCAAAATTGATTCCTTAGTTGGCGAACTTAAAATGTTTCGTCAAGTTTCAAATTCTACTGAGATGATAGAAAGATTGCACTTGGATTTTTAATACTCATGGTTTGACAATAAATGTAATACAACACTATCTACAAATCAACTTTACTATGTTTATTTCCTTCCTGTTTCATTTTCGACACGTATTTTCCTGAATATTTTGGAACAGCTTCCCGAAAGAGCCAGTATTTTTTATTAGATAAACGGTACCAAATTTCACTCACGTAAATAGTAATTATTATAGTAGTAGCGCGGTATGTAAGAAATGTGGCAATTTTAATACTATAATTAATTTACCGTATTTTCTCGAATATCCCGCAAATTTTATTTTCGAAATAAAGTAAAAAATTCGGTTGTATTTGTGTTTGTTTTTTATTTGTCGTGAATATATTTGTTGAAAGTTTTATTTTTCTAAAATTTGTGTTTGTTTCTTTATTTTATGAATTAATTATTTTTGTCTTCTCTTATTTTTATTTGAGAATATACGCTGTATTAAATAGGTTAATATAACATTAATAAAATCTGTAAATTCCATCGGATTTTGCTCATTCTTTCATAAGGTGTTAAATTCGTGTGTCTATAACAGCATCTATCATAGGCTTCGAGGTTCGATGCAAAGGAAAGAAAAAAAATGAAAAAGTTATTTTTTGTGATGGGCTACTCCTGACTGACGGTGGTCTTGCGGTGTTGCATGACACAGCATCCCATATTGCACTGTCCAAAAGCATTGCAGGTTGCTGTGTCCAGCCTTTTTTTAGAAACAAAATTTTCCTTTGGACATTTTCGCCAAACTTTCATCTTAATTTTGGGTTTCCCTTTTAACAGATATGTGTTTCCCTAATTTCTTGGAATTCCTCCGCTGATACCAATGAATTCGCAACGCACAGAGGAAAAGATTATTGAAGAAAAGTGCTATACGCTCTTCGGTTACATTCACTATTAATGATTTAATGATTCGAAGTTTTCAGTTTGTAACATAAGAATAATATAACGTATTTACAAATAAAATCGGGTTCCCTTCCAGATCTATTTAGGCTGCGTGGTTATTTAACTGTAATTGGTCATTAAATATTAATATTCATATAGATGAACAAACAAACATTTCATTATATTTAATCTGAAATGAAACGAATTTTTGTAGCTTATCTAAATACTTGCAGCATAATGATATAATAATAATATAATAATAATAATAATAATAATAATAATAATAATAATAATAATAATACTCATTTACAAATGGTTTTAAGGAACCCGCAGGTTCATTTCTATCCTCACATAAGCCCGCCATCGGTCCCTATCCTGCACAAGATTAATCCAGTCTCTATCATCATATCCCACCTCCCTCAAATCCATTTTAATATTATCTTCTCATCTACGTCTCGGCCTACACAAAGGTCTTTTTCCCTCCGGTCTTCCAACTAACACTCTATATCCATTTCTGGATTCGCCCATACGTGCCACATGCCCTGCCCATCTCAAACGTCTAGATTTAATGTTCCTAATTATGTCGGGTGAAAAATACAATGCTTGCAGTTCTGCGTTCTGTAACTTTCTCCAATCTCCTGTAACTTCATCCCTCTTAGCCCCAGATATTTTCCTAAGAATCTTATTCTCAAACACAATCTCTGTTCCTCTCTCAAAGTGAGAGTCCAAGTTCCACAACCATACAGAACAACCGGCAATATAACGGTTTTATAAATTCTAACTTTCAGATTTTTTGACAGCAGACTAGATGAAAAGAGCTTCTCAACCGAATAATAACTGGCATTTCCCATATCTATTGTGCGTTTAATTTCCTCCCGAGTGTCATTTATATTTGTTACTGTTGCCCCATGATATTTGAATTTTTCCACTTCTTCGAAGGATATATCTTCAATTTTTATATTTCCATTTCGCAGAATATTCTGGTCACGTGACAATGATATAGTAAGTCTTTTCGGAGTTTACTTCCAAACCTATCTCTTTACTTGGTGCAAGTAAAATTTCCGTGTGTTCCCTAATCGTCATTCTCATAGACAAGAAGCTGATGTAACCCGTTTAATTCCAAACTCTCTATCTTAATAATAATAATAATAATAATAATAATAATAATACAATAATAAGAATAATGATAATATAATAAATAATGATGATAATGATAATAACAGAGGTAGATACTGTTTTATTTTTTATTTTAAATAACTTTTCACCATTTGTGAGCTGCCACAAAGGACAACGAGTGCTTTAAGCATATAAATATGATTACAAGTTCATTGAACCATGGATTTTGTTGGAAAATGAAACTCCTACGAATACAGGGCTCAAATAGATTTTTTAATTAGTAGAAAATAATATACCAGCTTCAGAGCGAGATAAGTACAGTATTACGAAAACGTAAAAGAGCTAATGAACTTCGAATTTTAATTTAATTTCTAATATAGGTGGTGCTACGGTAGAGCAACTGATTCTCTCAAAGCAGCTAACGTTAAAATCGTAATAATATATGAGTAGATATTCCAAACCTCTTAAACACATCTTTCATGAAAAGAGTAGCGTTGCCTCTTACTCCAATCAGAATTCCACTTTCGTAGAGTGGCTTAGGAAATATATCGGCTTTATTTTTGCTCGCAATGGCTATTTTTAAGTGCGAGACAGTTTGATCAATACATATTGGTTAATATCGGCTACGGCGAACCACAGTCCACAAACACTGCTAGTGGGCGTTTGTTTTTTTATAAGCTTTTAATTAGCGGGGTTCTTTCAATAAGTCCGGCATATAACCATAAAGAGAGGTGAATAGCCTTTGAGCAGACTGTGTATTGATTTATGTGATATATAAAAATGAAATAATTTGGAGAAAGAGATTGTATAGCAAAAACGATAATAAAGAATCATCTCTCGGTTTACATCAGCTACTTGTTTATGGGGATGAGGTGAATATGTTAGTAGAAAATCCACAAACTATTAGGGACAATAGGGATATTACATGAAGCTAATAATGAGATAGGTTTGGAAGTAAATCTCGAAAAGACAAAGTATAGGCCTATAATTAAGTCTCGTGACCTCAACATAATACGAAATGGGAATGTAAAAATTGGAAATTCATCCTTTGAAGAGGTGGAAAAAATGCAATTATCTTGGAACAACAGTAACAAATATAAATGACACTCAGATGGAAATTAAACGCAGAGTAAATATGGAAAAGGTCTGTTTTTATTTTGTTGAGAACTTCTATCATTTAGTCTGCTTAAAAAGAACTGAAAAATAGAATTTATAAGACCGGTTGTTCTGTATGGTTGTGAACTTGGAATTGGACTGTTCCAGAATAAGGTCCTTAGGAACATATTTGGAGCTAGGAGAGATGAAATTGCAGGAGAATGGAGAAAGTTACACAACGCAGAACTGAACGCATTGTATTTGTCACCTAACATAATTGAAGAGTCCACTGCAAGAATGATGGATGTCATGTGGAATACGTTTTGCAGGAAATGCAATTGAAAGTTTGAAATGCTTAGCGCTCAAAGCTTAACTGTGATTTTCCGATTATTACTGGACAATGATTATCAGTGTTAATGCCATATAACTCTGTATGTACATCCTATATGTCTTAAGCTATGCATTGACAGTCTAGGTTCATTTTCGACAAGAAAGTGACATCCATCATTCTTGCAGTGGACTCTTCAATTAGGAATATTAAATTCTGACTTTTGAGATGGGCAGGGTATATAACACGTATGGGCGAATTCAGAAATCCGTATAGAGCAGTCTTGCGATGGTGACTAATAATTTCGAGTGAGAGCTCTTTTATGCCCGCTGCGCGCGCGCGGAGCTCTTTTACCTGTAAACATTGCTAAAGGATGTACAGATCTTAGAACACAGCGCATCATGTCGGAACGGAAGCGCTTAAAGCTTTCAAGAAAGAGTGGAAGATACAATATTTATGCTTCGAACATGGTGATGAAGTCCAGTGTTTGTTGTGTAAAGAAATACCATTTGCAGAAAAGCAACTTAAAACGGCATTATGAGTCGCAACATGAAAAAAAATATATAGGCATTATTCAGGAGAAGAGAGAAATAAATTGATTTCGGAATTTACATCGAAGGTGAATTAAGTTACATTTGGGTCAGTAGATTGTATCTAGATTCCTTTTATTTCTTTATTTTAAATGTATTGTTGATGTTTTATTTCTTGCTTGTTCCTGGATATTTACTTTTATTAGACTACGTGTTTCTTTAATTTACAAATAATATTTTATCTTTGATTGCACTTTAACTTATACTATTTCTAAGCTCAAAAAGCTAAATCACTTTTATTCCAATAACTATTTTCAAGATTTTGAGCAAATATGAACTAAACATTTTGAAAACTTTGATGCAAGGAGCTTTTTTAGTAACGTCAATAAAAAATATATATATAAAAATATAATTTAAAAACTATTAGACCTAATTGCACCAAATTTTGTACAGATGATATTATTATAGATCTGTTTATATAGTTTAAATTTCACAAATTTTGGCCGAAAATTGTGGAAGTTTTAAAAATCATACATGTACCCTTAAATGATTGACCCCAAAAATTACGATGGCTCTCAATATCTTAATTTAATCAATTTGTTTTTTCGTGTTACGTGCATCTCACAAATCACTCTAAGAAAACTCACTACATAATCACGACTGGAGAGTAAGGACTACATTTTCACAATCACACAATCAATATACTCTATTTCAATCAATATTGTCATTATTATTTCTTCAACAAATACTCAAAAGTACTTAGAGATCACACACGTCGAGCAGGTAGACCCTATTAGTTTCTCCTAACCAATGAAGTGAAGTATTTACATAATAAATAATTGCTTCTAACAAAAAAATGGTTTACATACAATTAACTTTTCCTATTTCTCTTTTTGTTTCTAAAAAACCCTTCCCTTTGCGATTTGTTTATATATGTACATGTATATTAAATAACTGAGTAATTAGCCCTATTACATAGCCAGACATTTAGTAACGCAAGTTATTGTAATAATTGCTACCTTTAATTGCTGCATGTGCATGTACATCCCTGATGTCTACGTTACGACGCTACGTAGTGGATGCGCTATGCGCTCGTGATCAAAGTCGAGCTCTTCTAACGTGATTGGGAGCTAATATCGTCTCATCCCTGGTATAGAGTATTAATTGGGAGACCTGAGCTAGGGCCTCCATATTGGGTTACAGATTGAAATAAGGCAAAGTGGACTGTACGTAGTAGGCACATCTATTTGTAAATAATTTCGTAACTGTACAAAGTAATATATCTTTCTACGTAATTTTTTTACATATACAGTTTATTTGTTTGTCCCATTTTAGATGCTTTTCATTAATGATTTCTAATATTTAACTTCTGAAGATTCATTTGTAATTGGACAATTATATCAAGTTGCGGAACAACCAAATTTATGTAGTTTAATTTTTAGGGAATAAATAGGTAATTTATAAGTTTCACTTGTTAATGAAAAGGAATAACTGTAGTTTTAGCAGTGTTAAGAGAAAGAATGATGTAATGAAACCATTATTTGGTGTAAAATAAGTGTCGTGACAAGTTTCTCTCCTAAGCAATAATACTGTATCATCTACATAGTAATACAATGCACCTTTGTGGTTTTATAAATCAATTGCTAATAAAGCATTAGTGTATATCAAGAACAAAATATGACCAAGAACTGTACCCTGGGGGACACCAATATTAAAATTGCAAAGTTCACTAATAATATTTTTTTTTTGTCATATGGAGTCGTTTAGATATTTTAATTTTATAATTTCATAATGAGTAACTTATTTCAAACTGACATAAGTAATCTTGATAAATAGAATCATTACGGTGTCCTTATTACCTTAGTTTGTACTGCGATATTTCTTAAAGCATTTTGAAGAAAAAATCACAAGTGAGTAAATTAATGTCATAAAGAAGTACATTTGTATGTTAGTTATAGAATTACACATAAAATACTTTTACGGGCATAATGTTGTAGTAATAAGTTTCGAGGAAAGTATGAATACAACATTACAAAGCAATTTTATTTCTCTTAAAACGTCGATTATCCAATCTCCGCTTGTTAAATAATAGTCAGTAAAATGCTCTTTGTTATTATGTCATGTTTTTTTACGAAAATTTGGAAAGAATTTTCGATGACATAGTTGCCGCCCGCGAACATATTTTGTTAGGTAGATGTTAGGGTGGGATCGATAATAAAGTACGATAAACTTCACTCATTTTATAACGCACATTTCAAATTATTTTTCAATATTTCTGGACAGACACACACTGAACCTCGTCTCGTAGAATTCCATTGACCTGGTTCGTCCGCATAGGAACGTACTAACGTACGAAAATATCCAGATGCTCAACAACCATCTGATTCAACAATCCGTAAGTTGGTAGTGAAGAGTTGAGAGAAACCGGCTCATTTCAAATAAAAAGAACGGGCATAATTTGCGTTGAAACTAAGAAAGACTCGAAGACATACTGTACATGTAGGTTATAGGCTAGAAAAGCCCCCTACGAAATCATTAAGAAAGTTAGCTCAACTGGCAAATGTATCGAAGATAGCAGCTTATTTCGACGAAAACTTGCTGTTTCCTTTTTTTTCTAACTCAGAGACTGTCGGATAATATAAAAATTCAAATTTAAATTTAAAAATCACATTCTAGTTCGTGGAATTGCTTGTTGAACACCTGTCAGGTTGCGCAACTTCGCCTTAACCCATGACATATAGTAAATATTGTAACTATGCTGTTGTAAAATTGAAAATTAATATGTAATGTATTTATTATTATTATTATTATTATTATTATTATTATTATTATTATTATTATTATTATTATTATTATTATTGTCAGTTATCAATATCATCATTGCTATCTCTGTTTCCTTTCTTTTTGTTGTATTAGCTCGATGAGAGCTCTATAATCTACTTTTGACTCTGTTGACCCTCTATAGGGCTTTAACTTAATTTGTATCATTTTCATCAGTGTTTGTATTTCTTTTTTGTATTTATATGTGCTATCTGGTAGGATGGAAGAGAAGGCCTTATGGCCTTAATCCTGTCAGATTAAATAAATTATTATTATTATTATTATTATTATTATTATTATTATTATATATTCCTCTTATTTCTTATGTAACAAAGTTTAATCAAACTTACAAAATATGGCCAATGGAAACGATGAAAGAATGAATAGTGTTTAGTTCAAAACTTAGAATTGGCTACATGAAAGCATTCGTTGAAATAGGTTACGATTAATGCTGTATAATTATTAGTACGAAATTATGTAGCAACTGTTCACTTTCAGAGAAGTGCAAACATTATTCTTATAATATCAGGTCAGGACTAATTGTGATTCAATCTGACACATTTGAAGCTAATAATTATAATTATATATTAGACAGAAAGTGAAGTATTAATCAAACTCTTGCATCTGTTGTTTCTTCTGTCGGACATAAGCAGAGATCGAGACAACTAAGTGCTAGAATGTAGCTGAGAATACATTTTACGAGATAAAAATGTCTCTGCACTACGCACTGTTTATAGAATTAAAATTCGAAGTGTAAAACTGAAATTTCTGATACTGAAAATATCCATACACTTGAAATATAAGCCATTGTGCATGACTTTCCGGGAAAATCTGATAATTGACAGAAATATATACTTTATTGCTAATCACAATATTTCAATAAAACGCTTCATTCCGTCTGCATTTTAAATCAATTTTTTAAATGATTATGAACAAATTTGAGTTAGTAAGTCTGCATTATCCAAAAATTAAGAAATGCAAAGATAGGAAATTTATAAATATATTTTTATTCTTCGATATTTTCGACATAGAAGTAACAGCTACAGGATGTACAGTTGTGGCAAAAAAAACCGTAGCTGATACAAAAGAATCCTGTGTTGTGCATTGTGTCAAACTGTGGTAACTTCAATATGGATAGTGAAGCCAGAGGTATATACTTCTAGTTATTGTAAAAATACGCACTTATCTTTGCCGAATAGAGGTAGAAATGTAATACTGATGTCAGATGAAAATAAAACTCTCAAAGTTTTTTCGTCTGTAAGTTTGAGGCACTGAAGGAAACAAAAGACAGTAAGAATCGAACAAATGCAATAAATTTCATTGTTACAATTAATTATACAAGATGGATGTGTTTTTTTGATTAGCTAAACTTGAATATGTGACTCTGAAATCGGCTACAAGGGTCGGTCCGGTTCCCCCCCCCCCACAACTGTAGTAGCATAAAATGCGAATTTGAAAGTGTACAATAATTCCATTAGGTCCTCCACTCTTCTGTAAATTTTAATATTATTAGTAAAGAATACAATATTAGCATCATGATCATAGATTTATTTTATAAGCATTATCACTATTTGGTTCCCCATGCTTACAGAAGCCCCTAGTAGACTATACGAAATGTAAATGTAATAAATTTAAGCCATATTATTTATATGAGCAGATACGTCCATGCTATTTACAGATAATTAATTGAATGACGTGTAAATATGTACAACCAATTCGTCAAAATGTTTTAAACTTGTCACAAGTACAAGAAATATCCGGTTTGTAGAAGTTTTAGTACAGAATTTAGAGATGTTATGCAACTATTCGCATTGCAATCCAAGAAAAACAGGATCTTGAAATGCTCTGTCAACTTTAGAGAGATTTATATTCTAAATTATAAAAAATAACAATGTTTGTAAGAAACACTAAAATATTCTAACTTTAGCATCACGTCATACATGTTTCCTTTAAACGTTTACTTCCGAAGTAACAAGAAATCAGACATCGCATTCAGTGTTTTAGAAGGCCTATCCTGAGTTCAATAGTAGTATAATGACGTGAATTATAGCTTTTTCAGCTTTATTTCTCTTCACATTACTCAATAATAAAATAGTATTAAACGACACCTATGAAGTCCAATTACATCACATTTAGTTGAAGGTATTAGCGTATCTTTAGACGAGGCCACTTTCAGTGGCGCTGCTAAATTTTTGTACAGAATTTTTCAGTCTTCCAGTGTACATGGCTATAGAAGCACATACACTTTTGGCAAATCTGCTCATACGGAGAAAGAATAGACGTAAAAATAGAAGAAGAGTCTGGGTTCATCCATTAGTTTGGGGAGATTGAATCGAGGACTATTCCATACCTTGTTTGGTGATTTACAACAGGACGATAAAAAATATTGATTTAAAATTACGCAAATGAGGAACGATATGGCATAAAACATATTTTTGTTTACTTTTTAAGAATTCAAAATTAAATATAATAGGCACCAATCATAGCACGTACGCGTAACTGAACCAATATACGGTACTATAAATAGGTGTCTGTAGAGCAGCGGTCGTCAGCACAGAGCACTCTGGGCTAGCGTCTCTTACCCGCGGAGAACACAGTGCACCATGGTGCACTCGTAGCTGCTAGCGGGTATGCTCTCTACCTCTTCCTGTTGCACGACAGGGCACACGGGACGGCTCCGTTTACCCTTTGCACATTTCAGCGAGTGCTGACGACCACTGCCGTAGGGTAATGGCAAAGTCAAGGGCCGTGGTGTAATTGAACCCAGGTTCGAACCTGAGATCGGCTAATTTTTCATCTCTTTGTTAAGATTTTATTTAGTACATTATTTTAGATGCGTTATTTTATTGTAACGTGAAATAAAGGGGATTTTGCTGCAAAAACAATATATCCGTAATTTGCACTACTTTACTTTCCAGGCTGGATTTGAACCTGCTATGCCGGAAAGCAGTCTGATATATATTTATTCTTCTGGCTATGGCAGTGACAGAAGTTTAAGTAACTTTCTCATAGAAGACAAGAAATATTTAATATAATGACATCTTAAATTATGCAGAAAGAACGGTGCAGATAGTTAAACTATGTTTTGTACAAGAAAGTTAAATAAACATATTAAGTCCACACCTGTGGGGTAACGGTTAGCTCATCTGACCGCGAAACCAAGTGGCCCGGGTTCGATTCCCGGTTGAGGCAAGTTACCTGGTTGAGGTTTCTTCCGAGGTTTTCCCTCAACCCAAATAGGAGCAAATGCTGGGTAACTTTAAGTGCTGGACCCTGGACTCATTTCACCGGAATTATCACTTTCATCTCATTCAGACGCTAAATAACGTGAGATGTTGATAAAGCGTCGTAAAATGACCCACTAAAATAAAAAAAAATTAAAATATTACATTTTGTAATTATGCTAGTCTCACTTCTTTACTCTTGCGTAAAACAATGAGTGTTCAGATTTGTCACGAAATATGGTCTGTCATGCATAGAATCACTGACATGCCTGGATGTGGTCTTTTTCGGGGTTCTCCTTAACCCATAAACAGTAAATGCTGGGTAACTTTCGGCGCTAGACTAATTTCGTTGGCATTATCACCCTTATTTCACTCAGACGCTAGATTAGCACCGCAGTTTATAAAGCGTCGTGATATAAGCCAATAAAAATTAGAAAAGTTATCTTTTATTTATTTGCGATAGTGATGCTTGCTGACAAATGTCATTGCTACCGAGTAATTTGACCTTCCTCTCAAATTGGAGTAGCGGATTTGGCGCAAGTTCTCTATTATTACAAGTACCTTCAACAAAAATGTTAACATCATAATGCGTAGATTCAATTTGGAATTACTTAAAAATAAAATAGAGAATACTAGGTCTCTTAGCGCTAAAATATCATCTCTCTATCACCATCTTCATGAACGCTAGATGACATCGCAGATGATCTAGCGTGTTAAGTAAGAGGTTCTAGAAACAGTCAGGTATAAATAAAAATTGTATTGTAGTATCGAATCTCTTCCACGCGAACCTACAGCTTAGATGTGTAAAGAAATTGAAGAGTCCACTGCAAGAATGATGGATGTCACGCAGTTTATAAAGTGTCGTGAAATAAACTAATCAAAAAGTAGAATAATTATCTTTTTGTATTTATATGAAATATTGATACTTGTTGAGAGATGTCATGAAAATGAACCAAGACTGTCAATGCATAGCTTAAGACATATAGAATGTATATACAGAGTTATATGGCATTAGCACTGATAGTCATTGTCCAGTAATGATCGGAAAATCACAGTTAAGCTTTGAGCGCTAAGCATTTCAAACTTTCAATTGCTTCTCCTGCAAAATGTATTCCAAATGACGTCCATCATTCTTGCAGTGGACTCTTCAATTAGGAACAAAAGACAACGCTTGATAATAACGAAAATGCTTAATAATAGGCATGCTAAAGTAATTGATACATTAAATGTAAACGTTGGGTTAAATCTTAACCCTAGCATTACCATGGTTAGGCAAACATTTTCCACACTTTTTACTATCTAATTTTTGTTTGCAATAAATTAAATCTGACACTTTTCACTCTCCTACATTTGTCTCTAATATGCTAAAATATGTAAGTGTACACATTCATTTTGTTCCGCTTTAGATTTAAAATATAACAGATTAATAACAGAAGTATTTGTTGGAGGGCAGCTTTTATCCACCCTTGGTGTTTCATGTGACCTAACGTTTATTTTTTCAACTTTAAATTCTGTGATTTTTGTCCATTGTTATAAATGTTTTCAATGCCGTTAGGCTATTAAACTATCAAAGTTATTTGACAAAGATCTTTCATAAAATATATATTATAAAATATAAGACAGTGTAATGAGTTTTCTGTTATAAAATATTCTTTGATAAAAGTTCTTCTATAAATTGTAAGTGTATCCTCTTATTTTTTATAAATAATTTCTATACCTTGAAACAAATATGGCGGAACGCAGATATAACTGGACTGTTGCTACCACAAAAATTCTGATATTGGAGTATGAAGGAAATGAAATGTTGTAAATAAATAATTTGTATAATATTATATTAATATACAACAATAATAATATTTATAATTTGTATAATTTTCAAGTCCTCGCATTTAGCTCTTTCAGTAAGTTCTGATGAATAGGTAGTACCTCCCTTATCACGTTTTGCAATCCATGGTTTAACATACAGGCTTTTCTTTTTCATGATTATGCGTATTGTAATAATTGAACTAATTGCAGCTAAACAAGCATAATACTGTTCTTCATTCCTGGTGTTATAAACTTAACAAGTAAATATTAGTATCAACAAATCATGAACTTAACGCGTAAATATTAGTATCAACAAATAATCAACTTAACGCGTAAATATTAGTATCAACAAATCATGAACTTAAGGCCTAAATATTAGTATCAACAAATAATCAACTTAACGCGTAAATATTAGTATCAACAAATCATGAACTTAAGGCCTAAATATTAGTATCAACAAATAATCAACTTAACGCGTAAATATTAGTATCAACAAATCATGAACTTAAGGCCTAAATATTAGTATCAACAAATAATCAACTTAACGCGTAAATATTAGTATCAACAAATCCTCGAAACTCGTATTATCTCTTGTGCAATAAGTTTTACGTGCGCTTCTGTTCCTAATTTTATGTTATCTTTGATCAAATCTTTTATAAAAGATTTAATGTAGTATAATATACCTCAAATTCTTTCTTTTATCAAAGATCTTTCTTAAAATATTTTACCATATTCTTTGTCAACAACTTTGATAGTGTAATAGCAGCCTTCAAGCCGTTGATTGTTTCAATTCTTCACCTTTCCAGTTTCTTGTAGTGTAGAATTTTTGTTTGCAATAAATTAAATCTGACACTATTCACTGTCCCTCTATTTGTCTCTACTGTGATAAAGTATAAGTGTACACATTCATTTTGCTTCGTGTTATATTTGAAATATAACAGACTAATAATAGAAATATTTGTTGGAGGGCAGCTTTTATCCACCCTTGGTGTTTCATGTGACGTAATGTTTTTTTTTAACTTTTTGAACTTTAAATTCTGTGATATTTGTCCATTGTTACAACTGTTTTCAATGCCGTTAGGCTATTACACTATCAAAGTTCTTTGACAAAGATCTTTCATAAAATATATATTATAAAATATATGACCGTGTAATGCGTTTTCTTTTATACAATTTTCTTTGATAAGAGGTATTTTATAAAATGTAAGTGCATCTTATCTTTCATAAAAGATTTTTATACCTTGAAACAAATATGGCGGAACGCAAATATAATTGGACTGTTGCTGCTACAAAAATTCTGATATCGGAGTATGAAGGAAATGAAATGTTGTAAATAAATAATTTGTATAATATTATATTAATATATAACAATAATAATAATATTTATAATACCCACCGGCGTGGCTCAGTCGGTTAAAGCTCTTGCCTGCCGGTCTGAAGTTGCGCTCGGGCGCGGGTTCTTTACCCGCTTGGGCTGATTGCCTGGTTGGGTTTTTTCCGAGATTTTCCCCAACCGTAAGGTGAATGCCAGGTAATCTATGGCGAATTCTCGGCCTCATCTCGCCATCACCAATCTCATCGACGCTAAATAACCTAGTAGATGATACAGCGTCGTGCGTTTCTTTTTCAGGAACATGTGTATTGTAATAATTGAACTAATTGTAGCTAAACAAGCATAATACTATTCTTAATTCATGGTGTTATAAACTTAACAAGTAAATATTAGTATCAACAAATCATAAACTTAAGGCCTAAATATTAGTATCAACAAATCATAAACTTAAGGCCTAAATATTAGTATCAACAAATCATAAACTTAAGGCCTAAATATTAGTATCAACAAATCATAAACTTAACGCGTAAATATTAGATTCAACAAATCATAAACTTAAGGCCTAAATATTAGTATCAACAAATCATAAACTTAAGGCCTAAATATTACTATCAACAAATCATAAACTTAAGGCCTAAATATTAGTATCAACAAATCATAAACTTAACGCGTAAATATTAGATTCAACAAATCCTCGAAATACGTATTAACTCTTGTGGAATAAGTTTTACGTGCGCTTCTGTTCCTAATTTTATGTTATCTTTGATTAAATATTTTATAAAAGATTTAATGTAGTGTAATATACCTCAAATTCTTTCTTTCATCAGAGATATTTGATAAAATATTTTATCATATTCTTTGTCAAAGAACTTTGATAGTGTAATAGCAGCTTAAAATCGTTGATTGTTTCAATTCTCCACCTTTCCAGTTTCTTTCAGTGTGGAAGCTTGAGTTCGCAAAATTGGTATTTTCTTTGTCGGTGTTACTAACAACTACTTGTTTTGTGGATAATAGTGGGGCTAATATTTTGTGCGAATGTGAGATTATAGTTCTATTGGAAACTGATTTACCGGCGGAGGTGGAGAAAGAAAGTGGCTGTGAGAAAGATAATACGGAAGTACTTGGTGAAAGGTGAAAAAAGTTCTATTTCAAATTCTAGCTGTCAACAAGAAAGCTGTTCACAGTTTCACCAGAACTAATGTCAGATGTTGAAATTGTGGACTTCATTTACTTGAAAAACACCCAGATACTGAAATTTTGTGTGCTAGAACATTTGCTCAAAAATGACGTAGAATTACTGAAATGAAAAACTGATGTAAATTTTTCAAAGTAATGTAAAATTTTTGGAGATAAAACTTAATTGAACAGATTTTAATTAAAAATAAAGAAAGTAATTGTTGAATGATAGTACAATAATACAATTCTGTTACACTAGAAGTAGGATATTTAAATATTTTTTGGGGGGGAAATTTTTAGCCTCCCTTGGTAATCCATGTCACAAAAAATATTTTGATAATTCTAGGGTTAAGGTAACATCGTGCGAAGAACATAGTTGTGCATTTCGAAGCGTTATAAGTTTTGATCACATATTCTAACATTAAATTACTGATATCTACTCACCTTTTAATGAGCCTTAATTCTTCATCCTCAGCTGCTGTGAGTCTTTCTCATCCGCTAGCCCACATGTGCGATTAAATTCCCCACGATAACGACTTCAGTTCAGTTAATTCACGAAACGAAATCGTAAAAATTTCACTTCAGTTTATTTGGAGAAGGAAGTATAAATTTGCGATATATAGTACACTTAAAGCACAGTTATATTCGGTGTTTTGCAATATACGTCACACAAATGTATTTACGAGAACACTTATTTTAGAACTTTTAATACTTATGGAAAGTTACACAACACTTGGGAGACAAATGTCAGTTACTCTAAATATCGATGATAACCTGTGGTTATTATTTTACAGTGAGTAAGTTATTCGGATGTTTAAATCCTATTTAAATTCACACAAAAAAAGTTTCATATTTACATTTAAAAGCTGATATTGGTTACTCGATGCTTTTCAATAAGCTAAAAGACATTAATTCATAAGATTTGTCCAGGTTAGAAAGGGGAGTTATGTGCAAGCAGTCTTCTGTGAGTGTGTGATGATGGATTAAGTACGGTGTTGTGTCGGTTGCACTGTTTGTCGTCGGAACTTGCGAGTGACTAAGCGGGTAACAAGTCGACGCGAGGCGCGCTCTCGTGGGGCGCCTGTCCGACAAGTAGGCAGGCAATACGCGGGCGACCGTCTTCCGCCCGCTACTCGTTCTCCCGCCTAATTTCGCGTACAGAGCCGAACTATTACGAACTCTCACGAAATGTCGCCACTTCAATGAAATCGACTCTGACTCTGTTCCGACATCCTAATCGTTACTCGCACGAAGCATGAATGACAGGCTATTTAGCGACGCCGTCCCACATGCCTCTTATTCTTCATTCAAATACTTTTTTTTAGTAGGTTATTTTACGACTCTGTATCAACATCTTACGGGAATTTTGCTGGAAGCAAGTAAAGAGATAGGTTTGGAAGTAAATCCCGAAAAGACAAAGTATATGATTATGTCTCGTGATGAGATTGTTGTACGAAATGGAAACATAAAAATTGGAGATTTATCCTTCGAAGAGGTGGAAAAATTTAAGTATCTTGGAGCTACAGTAACAAATACAAATGACACTCGGGAGGAAATTAAACACAGAATAAATAAAGGGAAATGACTGTTATTATTCGGTTGAGAAATTTTATCATCCAGCCTGCTGTCGAAAAATATGACAGTTAGAGTTCATAAAACAATTGAATCGCCCCATGCAGAGAGGGCTTCAGTCCATTAGACCTAGTTTTGAGAAAACTAAAGAAAACATTCTGTACACTGTATTCCATTCTGCACAGAACTCTGAGCCTGACGCTTCAGTTTCTGTCTTTCGAAGCACTGGACTGAATATCTTTCTGCACAGGCCGATGGAGCCACCCATAAAGATATGATTTCCATCGATATTTCGTTTTTTTTTTTTTTTTTTTTTCAAAATTTGTGACTGAAGCCCTTTCTGCATGGAGCGATTCAGTTATATTACCGGTTCTTTTATATGGTTGTGAAACTTGGACTCTCACTTTGAGAGAGGAAAATATTTGGGGCTAAGAGGGATGAAGTTACAACAGAATGGAGAAAGTTACACGACACAGAACTGCACGCCTTGTATTCTTCACCTGACATAATTAGGAACATTAAATCCAGACGTTTGAGATGGGCAGGGCATGTAGCACGTATGGGCGAATCCATAAATGCACAGAGAGTGTTAGTTGGAAGACCGGATGGAAAAAGACCTTCGGGGAGGCCGAGACGTAGATGGGAGGATAATATTAAAATGGATTTTAGGGAGGTGGGATATGATGATAGAGAATGGATTAATCTTGCTCAGGATAGGGACCAATGGCGGGCTTATGTGAGGGCGGCAATGAACCTCCGGGTTCCTTAAAACCCAGTAAGTAGTATCAACATCTTAGGTTATTTAGCGTCTGAATGAAATGAAGGTGGTAATGCCCGTAAAATGAGTCCGGGGTTCAACACTGATAGTTACTCAGCTTCTGCTCGTATTGGGTTGAGGAAAAGCCCCGGAAAAAAAAACTCGCGCAAGTAACTTGCCCCGACCGAGATTCGAATCCGGGCCACCTGGTTTCGCGGCCAGACGCACTAACCGTTGCTCCACAGGTGTGAACTTCAAATACAGTATAATCCCTCGATCCGGCACCAAAGGGACAAGGTTAGTTCCGGATAAGAGGTTTTTCCGGATAATTGAATAAATTCCGGTATATACAAAAAAAAAAATTCGTATTTCTTGGTGCCAAATGTTGGAACTGCAGCCTTGTGAAGCTTATTTCTCATCACTTGCTCGTAACTGAATAAACATAAAAAGTGTGTGGATTTTCCTTATTGAAACACATCCCGCTACACAAATAATAGGCCTACACTAATTTTAGTTTCGAGTATTCACTGAAAATTAAAGTTCTTGCGAACTTCCTAATGTGGCAACACTGACAGTCCGAATATAATTAAATAAACATAAAAACTATGTGGATTTTATTTATTAAAACACATCACAAAACAAAATAATACACTAATTCGAATATTCACTGAAAATTAAAGTTAGTTGCGAACTTCCTAATGTGGCGACACTGACAGCCCGGATATATTTAAATAAACATAAAAACTGTGTTGAAACACATCACACAACACAAATAATACATTAATTTCATTTTCGAATATTAACTGAAAATGAAAGTTAGTGCGAACTTCCTAATGTGGCAACACTGACAGCCCGAATATAATTAAATAAACGTAACAACTATGTGGATTTTCTTTATTAAAACACATCACACAACAGAAATAATACACTAATTTTAGATTCGAATAGTCACCGAAAAAGTAAGTTCCTACGAACTCCCTAATGTGGCAACACTGACGGTCCAGACTGTGGCAATGTGGCAGATTTATTATTATTTTTTTTTTTTGCCCAGAAAAAAGAGCCGATGTTTTGATATTGCCGGTTACGACGGATTTTACTGTCCTAAGTTCGACTGAACAGAATTGAAAGTTCAGTCCAATAAGGGTAGTGGGTGTGGCAGGTGAAATGAATACAAATTATTATTGGTTATCCATCAACGAATGCAGTACTGTACTTGCATGTCCTGTCCGCTCCGAGACTTGTGTATGCGCTGCTAGTATCACAGTGGGTATCGACAGTTCCGTCTCACAAACGGCACAATTCTCAAATAGAAAAAGAAGAGTTCATTAATTTAAAATCAGTGATTAAATATGTGATATCCTAATCAATAAAATATTCTGTTTTCCTTTAACAAAAGTATCGTCCACACTTGTGGAGTAACGGTTAGAGCGTCTGCTCGCGAAATCTTGTGGCCCGGGTTCGAATCCCGGTCGGGGCAAGTTACCTGGTTGAGGTTTTTTTCCGGGGTTTTCCCTCAACCCAATATGAGCAAATGCTGGGTAATTTTTTGTGTTGGACCCGGGATCATTTCACCGGCATTATCACCTTCATCTCATTCAGACGCCAAATAACCTAAGCTGTTGATAAAACGTAGTAAAATAACCTAATAAAATAAAAAATAAACAAAAGTTTCACTACAAGACACAGAACCAATTCCCATTCAAATGGCAAACCCACTTCTTAGTGCCCGTATAGGGGCGTGTCTAATTCTCCTATGTAAGTCGAACTATAGGATGTCGAGCTTAAGAGCTTCCACTGTACTTAAATGTAGCAATATGGCGGAGAAGAGGAGAAAAAGACTTCTATGTAGTATATTAATCTAATATATTTAAGGCCTTATTAACAAACCGTGTATAATTTTTATACGAGGCCTATGCAAGGGTTGGGACCGAAAACGTTGCTAATAAATCGTGCTTAAGGGATGGATGGATATTTCTTTGCTGTAGTTATACATACGAAAACCTCCGGTTTAAGAGAGAGAAAAATGGCCGCGTCTTTAACAGTTGTTCGTATCGATGGTCATTTCATGATTATAGTTGCGATGATATTATATAACGATTTTGATGTTTGCCTTGTAAGCACTGTAAAATCAGAGTGCACAGAATAATTAGAATAATATTGATGTAGCTGTACTTACTCTCAGGGTTAGGGGGATTTGCCCCCGTTGGGAAGTTTTCCCCCTCTCATAAATTCATATTAACATCCCTGCCAGGGATATCTTCTATCCCCCTCATAAAATATAATTGTTTTAATACGAGTACCGTCAACACCGGCTACTCGGACCCTTAAGGTGTTACTTGAACCCAGAAAAAAAAATGTTTAATTACCATTGGAGTAACTTAGGTGAAAATATTTGTACAGATGAAAGTTTGTAGAGAAAAAAAACACAACTTTCGACACCTAACCGTTATTTTACATCGACGAAAACATTTTTTTCTTCTGGGTTCAAGTAACACCTTAAGGGTCCAAGTAGCCCGCGTTGACGGTATATGTACGGAACTTTATCTTAATATATAAAACTGAATGTGGGTATGTATGTATGTATGTATGTATGTATGTATGTATGTATGTATGTATGTATGTATGTATGTATGTATGTATGTATGTGTGTGTATGTTCTCTATACAAATCTACACGCTTTGACCAATATGTGCCAAAGTTTGCACATTTAACCTTCATAACCAGGAGAAGAACATAGGCTACATTAAAATTGTGCAAATGGAAGTTGAGTTAATTAAAATTATAAAATATAAAAATAAATAGATCAAATCTTCATGTATAATATTAAAATACAAAATCTTCTACAGTCAATTGTTCTTTTACTATTGTCTGTTGTATTCAACTTCACGAGGCCTTGGAAATTTTAACACGAAATTAAATTACATTGTTGTTACAGATCGCGAAGGCTAAAACTAGATAATTCATGCAATATATTTACTCAGCCCAGGAATGTATTATGAATTTCTCAATGCAGTTGTACATAGTGAGCAGACTGTGTTGTATCCAACTGAATTCTTGAATTCTTTGAAACCACAAGGATTGCTATCATATAATTTAATACTTAATATTGAATCATCAATAGTACTATTGTGAAACACTGGCCCACCAAAATTATGCAATGAAACAAGAATTGGTGTGAAAAAACTCATTAAGAACGTAGTAATAGAAGTGACAATATTAACTGGCAAAACGAAAGAAGATGTTTTTATCCACGCATTCTTATGATACCCACTAACATGCGTTTCGATTTTAAGTAACAGCAATTTCAATGCGACTAGCATTTGTAATGATCATATTAAAATTAAGCTCAAGGACAGTCGCTCAAACTTGCAGACATTAACTTAAAAACTCCGTGTTTTTCACATTCTCAACTATATTTTGTACAAAGAAGTAGGAAAAAAAAAAAGATTTTACACACATCAAAAAGAAATCCAATGATACTTTTGTCATATTGCTAATGTAGTATGTGAATGTACATAAGCCGATTGAAAATAACACTGTCAGGTCAGATAGTAAAAATAAAAATAATATCATACTTCTCTCAAAATATTGTTGCTCATGTCCGCAAATGTGTTACTGCGAAATTCTAACTGTATAATCACGTTAAAAATGTAGTATGTTATGCGTTGTGGAAATAATCTCTTAATTTATAGAAAAAACTTATATACGTCTCTCAGAATATTAGTCTCTATTTTAAAAAATGACTTATTGCTTGTTTATATTGTATCTGTATTCTGTGTATGAAATAAGAATTAATATAGGCCTATTATGTTGTGAATTTGTGAGATAGAGTTTCTCAAGTCCTATTAAAAAAATAAGCATGCAGAAATCAAGGGGTAAAAAATTGTCCAATATAAATTAAATTATATATGTATATATTGATTCTTTGGTACAACCAGTTTAATTAAAAAAAAAAAAAGAAGCGAAAAGAACAACTCGGGCAACGCCGGGTGCTTTCAGCTAGTAAAATATAAAGTAAGCAAAAAAACTAATATTGATTTATTATCACTGGCAACCTGACAACAATCAATAACTTAGGAATTACACATCTTACCTTAAGCCTGTTCATGCATATAATAAAATTCTTATGATCAAGACGCAAGACAAGCAACTCAGTGTGACCAAGCGTTGAGCCGTATCGAATGAGGATAATAAGAATTTCATGTATGGCATTCTCTATCTAGGATTCTGTCCCCCCCATCAGAAATCTTAATTCGCATCCTGCTTACTCTTTGATAAAAATATGGCGTGATAATCGATCAGGCCCAGTTGTGCTATCTATACTTACGCGGCACACTAGCGCCGGTTGGAATAAAGAATCTCAGTTATTGTTACCTTTCGTAATAAAATAATGACGAGACTATGACTTAGTTACATAAAAGTTGTACTGTTATACACGACAGTGAATATTAGAAATTTACACACTACTGGTGCAAATTCTCAAGGGGCATTACATATCAACGGAAGAATGAAGAGACCACCGGAGTAGCTCAGTCGGCTAAGGCACTTGCCTGCCGATTTGGAGTTCGCTCGGGCGCGGGTTCGATTCCCGGTTGGACTGAATACCTGGTCGGGTTTTTCCGAGGTTTTCCCCAACCATAACGCAAATGTCAGGTAATTTATGGTGAATCCTCGGCCTCATCTCGCCAAATATCATCTCGTATCACCAACTCCATCGATGCTAAATAACCTCGTAGTTGATACAGCGTCGTTAAATAACCAAGTAAGATAAAAGATTGTCGAGTATTATTAGGACCACTAAAAGATGGCAGTGGTATAAAGTTACCTGAGCTTTCTCATGAAAAAGGTGCAATGTGATTTCCCTCCGTTATGTGTCGTATTAATAGTGAAGTTATGACAAAAGGCATTATTGATTATATTCCGTGGTGTTTTCTATAAAACAGGAAGATCAGCGTAGGTAAATCCTATAGGCAACATAATACGTAGCCTAAATAATGTAGGGCTATGAATCACATAGAAACGTAACTCGGGAGGAAATTAAATGCAGAATAAATTTTGGAAATGCCTGTTATTATTCGGTTGAGATTCTTTTGCCATTCAATCTGATGTCAAAAATTCTTAAACTTAGAATTTATAAAACGGTTATATTACCGATTGCTCTGTATGGTTGTGAAACTTTGACTCTCACTTTGAAAGAGGAATACAGATTAAGGGTGTTTGAGAATAAGGTTCTTAGGAAAATATCTGGGTTAAGAGGGATGAATTTACAGGAAAATGGAGAAAGTTACACAACGCAGAACTTCACGCATTATATTCTTCACTTGACATAATTAGAAATATTAAATTCAGACGTTTGAGATGGGCAGTGCATGTAGCACGTATGAGCGAATCAAGAAATGCATATAGTGTTAGTTGGGAGACCGGAGGGAAAAAGACCTTTGGGAAGGCCGAGACGTAAATGGGAGGATAATATTAAAATGGATTTGAGATATGATGATAGAGACTGGATTAATCTTGCACAGGAAAGGGACCGATGACGGGCTTATGTGAGGGCGGCAATGAACCTGCGGGTTCTTTAAAATCCATTTGTAAGCAAGTATTACCTCTAGATGACACAGTTGATTTGTTTTAAACTTTTCATTTCCTAGGTTAAAAATCGATAAAATAGGAGAAATGCCATTAAATTTGCACCTTTTACTGTAATTGGCATGAAAATGCAGAATAAAATGCAGCCTACTGACATCCGATTAGAAAATAGTTTTATTTTGACCAAGATTATTCAACACTAGCAAAATTTCTGTTAGGTCTATTTACAATCATATCAGTACAACGATGTCAATATAGAACGTATGGTAATCATGATGAAAGTCGGCGAATTCAGTTTCAAGTGATGAGGTTGATTTTCTTCCAGTCTGAAAAACCACTTTAATGGAAGTATTTGCAGAAAGTAGCAGATCTGTGGATAATAAATGGGTCATAGTACCTACGAAAAGTTTATGGACTTAATACCTTTCATAAATTGTGAAGTTTGTCTGTCTCTCAGTGTGTTACTTTCAGTAGTATCATCAAACTATTGATAACGATTGGCGGAAAGTTTTCGTAAGTACCATCAATTCAATTATAAAAATATATTCGTAAAATTGTTCAAGATCGAAAGTTATTCATTAATAAAAGACTGTTCATAAATTTGACACTTTGTACATTTCTACTACTGTATTAAGTATTATTGTTCTTCCTGTGACACATATCGTCCAGTGAGATGTTTTGCCTGCTAATAGATGTACATATCAATCAGAACCTCAATCAGAGGTAAATGAATGATGAACATATCGAATGTTGAGAGATGTGCAGTGTAAATAATCTGGAAGTCACATATAGGCCTGAAAATTAAATCGGTAAAAATAGAAATAAAGATGGTAGTAAGATGGAATAATGCTGTAGTCTCCATGTTGAACGGTGAACATACATCACTATTGGAATCATATGGATCTCACGCACTTTTCTTTCGAAAAACTGAAACTTGAGTAAAACGTAATGGAGTTAATACACTAAATAGAACAATTTTAAAGGCATGTTGGGTCCGATAAGTATAATATAAGTATCAAATGTGTGTAGGTTTATTACAGTCAAATTACTTATCAATAGTAGACACGTTGAACCATTAAAATATTACATGAAATGGTATATAATGTTTTTGACAAACGTTTTCGCCATAACCATGGCATCTTCAGATCATATTAAAAAAAAACGAAAACACATTATGAACACTTAAAAATATCCAGGTTAAAAGAATCGTAAAATGTTTAAAAACTGGTGTGGTAGGCGGTTAGAACACATGCCATTAAAAATTATTACTGTAGCATGAAGTTAACACCTTGAATAGGCCTACCACACCAGTTTTTAAACTTTTAACGATTATGTTAACCTGAATATTTTTAAGTGTTCATCATGTGTTTTTGTGTTCTTTTTTAATATGACCTGAAGATGCCATGGTAATGGCGAAAACGTTTGTCAAAAACTTTTATATACCATTTCATGTAATATTGTAATGGTTCAACGTGTGTACTATTGATAAGTAATTTGACTGTAATAAACCTACACATATTTGATACTTAAATAGAACAACACAAATTATGTGTATAAAATACAATGTAATACTACAATAGGTCAGTATTTGACAGGAGTGTTGTAAGATTTATATTCACTATCGGCCAGTTTCTACAAACTCATGACGTAGCCATGAAGAAACTATCTCATGATTAAAATTTATAGAATGATAACTTTTTGTGTGTCTTCAAACGAACAAGCTAAATTTATCCTTGAGTAAATTAGTTCATTAATCTGCCAATAGAAGACTAATAGTCTAATCAGGAAGACTGTTCTTGAAATTGAGCACTTTTATTGAATTCGGAGGGTTATGATTTGCGTGATTGTTACTGTTTACTTATTTTATTCTGGTTGCATTAGTAAGTAATAATTGGGTTAGTAAGTTAATAGCCTATTCCAATTGAATCATATAAACACAAATAATTGCTAAGTAAATAATAAAACAACATATTTTATCAGGTAGAATTAACTGGCCTATAATATTATTATTATTAACATTCCTAACCATAATCACATCTTATGGATTCCATCAATACAACCCAATACATTTGGTAACACAGAGATGCGATGAAATTCTTGAGCAATGGTTTGAGTTTCATTCCCTGTGGGCATGGTAGTACAGGGACATCACTTTATTTTTACCAACATTTTTAACATTAACCTGGCTATACTCGGAAACACTGTTGCCCCCTTCCATTACAGGAGTTTGATGTTACTACTGCAATATGTAAACAAATAATTTTACTAGCTATAGGAGGAGAGAAAAGTAGTGTATCCATTTATGTTGTAGTAGAGAAATACGATATTACGATTTTCAGTTTGATCATCACTTTTACGTAATTTATCAAAATACAGTGGAGTAGTAACATTTTTTTTTTTCAAAACTCAACTTTTCAGGCGGCTATGTTCGTTATATAATGTCTACTTTATTTAGAATATTCATTATTGATGTTAACATACAATATAGAGAGTGCATTTAAATTGAGGAGGTCATAAGTAAAGGGCTATAAGTGCACTTAAGTTACTTTTGAGAAAATGAGGTTTAAATATTTAAGCTTTCGTAAAATCGGTGAAATTTTTATTTAAATTTTAATGTGTGATGCGATTAAAATATCCCTTTGCCACTAAAATTTTAGATACTTTTTCTTACACTGGATGCACTTAACTCATGTTATTACAAATGTCACTAGCATTCCTTTGCTTCTAGCCACCTCAATTCAAAATAAGCTAATCTGAATTTTTAAACAAGTTGCTGCAATGGTTGCCGTTCATTACAATGCAGGCTTCAATTCTTTACGCATATTATTAAAAACATTTGAAGCATATTCTCTGAAATTGAATTTATCGATTCTTGAATATAATTTTTTAGCACGATATTATTAATATAGGTTCTTTCTTCTATAGAAAACGCAACCATATTTCTGAAACACACTATACACTGCAGTGTTTACTTCACTGCTTGAAGACTTCGAATGCAACAGCGGCCGTAAGTTTGTGTGTCTGACGGGAGCAAGAACATTAGTGAAGGGGTGGGACTGAAGTACATTCAGAAATGCAGGTACAATAAAAATGCAAGTAAAAATAAAATGATGTCCCTGTATATTAATTGCTCATAATAGCAATTAGATTTGAAATTCTTTTAATAATGCGGCATACTGTTGTGAAGTTTATTTGTGAATATTTCAAAACTTCCCATAGCATAAAATTTTAAACAGGTTAATAACTGATTCATTGGTGATATTGGAGAGCAACGGTTACATGTTGGGATTATGTTTTGCTCAAATTTTTCAAAATATTGAGAACTGTGTTTTTCGTCAGTTGATATATTATATAAAAAAATTCATCATCACTATATATTTCATACGAATTACGACTAAAAAACTGGAAAGAACTTCGTGTTAGTTAATTACTTGCAACTTACAATATCATGCCTAATTTTTACATGTAGGCTAAGTCTCACTTCTGTTATCTTGACTTACCATATATACAGCTAACATCAAAATAAATACATAAAATATTGCTGTTTGCTTGAGTTTGCAACGCAATACACAAAATTTAACGATCACAGAGCATGGAAGCCAGAATTATGAAATGAAACTTGGCAATATTCCTAACCATTCTCGAAATGCTCTCGACCTCGAAATTCTTTGCATTATTTGCATAATACCTTCATCTGATGAAAGGAATGAACTGTCATCTAACTGCATTATGTATAATCTACTCTGTAATAAATACGTATAAACAAACTCATTCAGCACATTTTTGTAATGCAGACTCAACGTCCTTGGTTATCAGCTGTGATTTGTCCGCCATATTGGTCTTAGTAGGCAGGATAAAGTTATCCGGCCATCTGTGAATAGATAATTTACCCATATGATTTGTCAATGGACACAACTAAACCGTGTTTGTAAAAACGCTTTTCAAGCCATTTTCATATTTAACCAGAGGATAAATAATTATCCAGTGTTGTAGAAACTGGCCATTAGTGGAGGAATACGTAGTAGAGTTCCTCCAGAAATCTCTGGATAAATGATTATGAATATAGCTATGGATTTTAAATCTTACGTACAATACGGGGTTATTTATAAATCCTTGAAACAATTTGAAGTTCAATAACAAATAAAGTACGCAACATATCATGATAATTGACATGCCGATAGAGAGAGAAACTGTCCAAGTTTTTTAAATGAGAAAAGCCCCCTCTTAGTTCCCGTGATTTATCGCTAGGAGGCAATAGTTATCGATAATGGCAAAATGAAGTTTACTAAACGAGAGCAATCGTTTTGTATATTGGAATATGCAAGGACCTCGTCAAAGATTTGAAGTAGAAGGTTTCGCTGACTTGCTCATCGCGACGAAGCAACTTTTAATCTCCCCGGAAAAAATAATCGCCACAATGTGCACATATTGGGAACTGAAATTTCCCGCGCAGTCATAGAGCATGTTCGAGACTCACCTAAGGTGAATGTCTTCTGTGTGACTTCGAAAGAGAAGGTGTATGGGCCATTTTTCATTGTAGAGCCCACCGTCACTGGTATGATTTACTTGGACATGTTACAAAACTGGCTGATGCCTCAGCTGAATGAAGAGAACAATGATTTACATCTCTCAGGAAGATAGATCTCGCTGTCACTATCACAGCAACGTACGAGAGTATCTTAATCAAAATTTGCCACAGAGATGGATCGGACGTACAGGACGAGAAGATGTCGCGTTAATGAAGTGGCCACCACGATCACCGGATTTAACTGCGTGTTATTTTTTCTTTTGGGGGTTTATAAAGGATATTGTCTATGTGCCTCCGCTCACCTCTGCTCTCCAGGAACTTCGCCACCGGATTACATATGCCGTGGCTCTGGTCAACCGTGTGTGCTGGAGTATGTATGGGGCGAGATGGATTGTTACCGCATGGATGTATGCCGTATTAGCAAAGATGGACACTTTAAACATCTGTTAGGTATGTAACAAAACTTGAAGAGTTTCTCTTTATTCTAGTGTAAAATAATTTATTATTCGTTATGTAGTTTAGTATATTTATGAATTTTTAAAATGTTTCACGGACTTAAGAATAGTCCTGTATAAACCCATTACTGACAGCGGTGACAATATTTAAGTATAGTACGATGCAGTCGATACTACATAAATGTTAGAGTAGCCAGTTCTGAAACAGAATAAATAATGGAGTCACAGCGTTGAAGATGGTATTAGTGCATATATTCCATTGCTCTTATATATTGCAGGCAGCTATAAAAGTTTAATTTGTTATGACAATCAGTCTATAACATCACGTATTATAACGCCTTTGAACATCTAAGTAGCCATTACGCTGCTCATAAATCATTTCACAACCTAGACACATTGGACGATGTGATATGTGAAAAATTAATCGTAGGCAAGAACTCGACACAGCAAACGATAATACAACCCGCCAGATATCAGTGAAGTCACAGAAACTTACAAATTCAACACTGACGCCACAATACCTTACACAAGATTGTGTAAAGGCTTCGCTATACGTGTATAGTTCGTTATACAGTGTGATTCAAAAGTCCCTTCACGCATGTTAAGATGTGGCAGAGGAGCACGTGTTTACTGGCCGGTTGTTTTAGCTCATTTTTCACTTGGTTATTAGATGTAACCAAATGCTTGGCAGCCATACAAGATCTGGCTCACCATTCACTGAATTAGAATTCAAATGGAAGAATTGAAGAAGTCAGGAGCACCCCAAAAGGCAAGGGGTGATAGTTTACTTCGAAATACAGCGTTGTTGAAGCTACGAGTCGTATCCAGAAAGTAAGTTTCCCTGGAGCCGTTTGGGCTATTCCATATGAAATCGATAAGTAAAAAACCTCGCATTTTTTATACTCTAATTTTTTCCCTATTTACACAAGGTGCTGAGGAGAGTGCATTTCAAAAATATACTATCGAAAGTCAAACGGTTTTCATACTATTGTGCGACAAATTTAGCGTATTTTATAAAAACAAGCATCTTTCAGCGCTCAGAACTCTGGAACCGTTTACTGCAGAACATTGAACGGGAGCTCATTTTAAAGCTGACATTTAGTAGATTATGTTAAGAAGTCATCCTTATTTTTATTGTATACAGAGAGACAGATAATCTGATTTTACTTGCTTTTGGGCTCTTTGCCAATTTGTAAAAATGTAAAAAATATTGAGAAAAAACCTTGCATTATTAAGAGGGATACGGCATTGTTTGCTTAGTGACTCGGCAATAAGTTTCGAGGGTATTAAATAAATTATATTCACAGGCCTAGACTTGAACAGCGAAGTACCGCACGAACTGGCCGAGAGATGAAGATAAGCGAGCATTGGGCGTCATTTTACTCCTGTGTTTAAGAAAACTTGTGATAAAGCTAGCCCAGCTATGCGCTACTAGACGATACATCACGTATTTGTCTCCTGGCCTTGCTTGCCTAGGTTAACTCCCGCCTCACAGTCAGCTGGTTAGTTCACGCGTGTACTATTCGTTTTCTTTATTTGATATTTTCCATACTTTCTTATCAACGGTGGACCAGTAAAAAAATATGTGTTTATTTGTACTTTCAATGCGGAATCTAACCATATATTTTAAAAATATTTTTTCGTGGGCAAAGGCGTCTTAATGAAAAAAAATCTAAATTTCTCCATTTCCATAAAAAGTAAGAAAAACTGTTTACATGTCAATATAAACTTTAACTTCTCAGCATCAAAATGAACCATGATTTTGATCACTGGGTGAAAGGGTTTCGGAGCCACAACAGTTTAAATTCGCTAATTTTATGAAAATACGATAAATTTAAATATTTTTAATTTAAATACTATGAAGTTCTGATGCCTCAAGCTTTGCACAAAGCATTATATCACAGTTGCCAACGGACAGAAAAAGTTTCATTGTATTTAAAAATTGCAAGGTCAATTTTCTCTACATTTCAGTCGATTTGAGATGGAATAGCCCGTTCGCAGAAAGAAAATACAATTTTATGGAAAGATATTTTATTGGGACAGATACAGAAATTATTGTTGACCTATTTTTTCAACATATTTCCTACCAGAATTGAGACTTTTTTATACCATGGGATCAGCAGAGAGGTGCAGACGGCTGTCAAACACTGGTTCCGATTCTAGGCGGGATTCTACGAAGGACAAAAATTGATCGCACGGTATGACAAATGTCTCAGTTTCTGTGGGAGATGCAGAGTGCCCCAAAAATGTATACACTCTTTGTCAGATTGTATCGGGATATTGATATGGCCAATTGATTTTAATTACGAGTTCATTCATTCATTCATTCATTCATTCCATTCATTCATTCCATTCATTCATTCCATCCATTCCATTCCATTCATTCATTCCATTCCAATTCATTCATTAATTCATTCCATTCATTCCATTCATTCATTCCATTCCAATTCATTCATTCCATTCCAATTCATTCATTCCATTCCATTTCATTCATTCATTCCATTCATTCCATTCATTCCATTCATTCCATTCATTCCATTCATTCCATTCATTCATTCATTCATTCATTCATTCATTCATTCATTCATTTTATTCCATAGATCTTACATAAGCAATGAAGCTTTAAGATGTGGAACATGTCAAAATTTTACAATATTACAATTATTACAATTTTTACAAATTTTTATAGTTTTACAATTTAGTAATTTTCTACAATTTTTACAATTTTGTGCAATTTTTTACAATATTTTGGCGAGATGTAGTGAGGTGAGGTGAGGTCCGAGGATACGCCAAAATATTACCCGGCATTTGCCTTTTGGTTGGGGAAAACCTTGGAAAAACCCAACCAGGTAATTACATCAAAGCGGTTGATGCCAAGGACTCGCCGTAGACCATCCGGCTTCAGTCACACGGCTGTGGAAAACCTCGGAAGAAACCAAAGACCAAAGGGGGATCCAACCCAAACCCGAACACAGCTCCGGATCAGCAGCCCAGCGAGTCTGCCGACTGAGCTACATCGATGGCTCTACTAAAAGTATACAATACATAGCCAATCAGATTATTAAATTTACAAACGCAAACTATCATTCATAAGTTGAGCTATATGTATAATACAAAACAAGTAAGTTAATTAAATTTAAGGCATAAACAATTCAACCAGTTGTGACACACAGAAATTGATAATACATATCATGCAAACTACTTCAAATTACAAACACAAACAATTATCAACAGAGCTATACAGATTGCTATTCAATTTAAAGCATATACAATTCATCGGCCAAAACTATACAAATATATACAATACAAAGTAAGCAGAATAATTTAATTTACAAGCATACTTTCATTAAGCTATAAAATTTGTGCAATTAATATCAAGTAGATTAATTCAATTTATAATCATAAACAATTCATCCGTTGAGCTATACAGACTAGTATACAATATACAGCATATACAATTCATCAATTGAGCTACACAGACTACCATTCAATTTACAGTAGGCCTATATACAATTCATCAATAGAGCTACACACACTACCATTCAATTTACAGTAGGCCTATATACAATTCATCAATAGAGCTACACACACTACCATTCAATTTACAGTAGGCCTATATACAATTCATCAATAGAGCTACACAGACTGGTAATCATTTATGTATGTTATAGTATTGTCTTTCGCTCAACAAATGTGCTTAACTGAAGATAGTACTGCTTGTGTGATCAGTATTTAAATGTAAAACAAACACATAATAAATAGTTTTCGTTCCTTAAAGAGTGTATGTAACTAGTTGCAGGAAATGGGACCTAAAGTCGGATTTTTCATTTTTTTTTTTTTTTTTTTTTTAAGTTTGAAAAAGTGGATGAAACACTGAGCATTAAAAAAATTCATGGTTCTAGGTGCTGTAGTTTTAAATGTGCTACTTATTGAATATTGATATTACATTATGTACTTTTCGAGAAAAATGCAAATTAAAGTTTTCATTTGTTTTCTTAGCAACAATAAGAAAGATTTAGGTATTAAAGAAGTACTGTGTAAAACTACGTCCTAGTTTAGTATGTAAAAAAATCTTGCAGGTAGCGCAAGATGTCCAAAAAAAAGAAATGCAATTTTTACACCACAAATTCGTTATTTTGTTCTCCTGTAAAATTTCCTCTCACGACTTTAGGTCCCTTTTGCGCGCAACGGCTCATATATATATATATTTTTTTTTTGGTGGACTCTGTATGTTGAAAAATAGTTTAACAATTGCTGTATGTGTTCCAATAAATCTTTCCATGAAATTGTGTTTTCTTTCTGTAAACGGCTCAGGGAAACTTACTTTCTGGACGGCAATCGCAGAACATCTGATTATATAACATACGATGGAGTGGAACATTAGTGATTCCGATACCCGGAAACAAAAGACAGCGATGGGCTGTTGAAAATGCTCTTCTGGCGTACAGCGTTATCAAAATTTGATGTAGATCTCTGCAGCCCGTGTTTTTTTTTGTCATATCATAAGAAATGATTTATCTTACTACAGAAATATGTTTTACAGAATGTTTATCCTGAACATAACTTTTACCTAAAAATTTCTCTGCCATTACTGTAAGAAACCATGTACGTTTAGATACAGGCCTGCAGAACTCGCAAGTAGGGGAAATATGACGTCAGCCTCACTCCACTTCTATTGGGGATGATCGACTTCCGCCGCGAGAATGAATGTTGACGCAGCCGAGCGTAACTACAGGGACATCACTTTATTTTTACTAACATTTTTAACATTAACCTGGCTATACTCGGAAACACTGTTAGCCCCCTTCCATTACAGGAGTTTGGAGTTGCTAGTGCAATATGTAAACAAATCATTTTACTAGCTATAGGAGGAGAGAAAAGTAGTGTATCCATTTATGTTACAGGGAAATATAGTATTACGATTTTCAGATTGGTCATTACTTTACAGTATTTTATCAAAACATAGTAGAATAGTAACAATTTTTTTTCACAAACTCCAGTCTTCAGGCGGTTACACAGTATATATTATGTAATGTCTACTTTATTCAGCATATTACTAACCTAATTTATTCCTGAGAATTTTGTGAGCACTTCCGTAAGAAACCCCAATTTCTACAGCTAACTTCTTGATCGACTTATTAGGACCTCGCTGCATCCTTTCTCTAGCATCTTCTACAGCATCTTCTTTCACCTTTGTTGGCCATCTTACACTTTTCTGCCTTTCTGTACACTCTGTTGCTCTAAATTTATTTACCAGATTAATGACATTTCTACGAAAATATTCCGTAATGACATAATCAGGAAATTGTGAAAAAAAAAAGAAACACTATTGTTCACATTCGGTTATATTGTAATTCCAGTTTCCATCATCGTCCTTCATACCTACAAACAGTAAAACAAAACTCTTGTTTAAATAATGCTGTTAAGTACCGTGCCATATTACAGGGTACCGTACTTTCGGTAACTCTAATCTTCACTTGTGCTCAGTCCACACAGATAAATTCACACCATACTTGTGTGAAAATAAACTTCAATAATACTATATAAGCTTTTTCTTCTATAGAAAATGCAACATATTTCTGAAACACACTGTACTCTGTACTGTTTATTTGACTGCTAGCAACAGCGGCCGTTAGTTTGTGTGGCTGACGTTAGCAAGGACATTAGTGAAATGGGTGGGAGTAAAGTACATTTAGAAACGCAGGTACAATAAAAATTGAAGTAAAAATAAAATGATGTCCCTGTAGAACGCCATGACCTCACAGGTAGAAAAGGTGGGGGTAAGAAAGGGGAGGAAAGAAGTCGCCCTCAGGAGCTACAGTTCTGCAGGTCTGGTTCAGAATGCTCCGTTGAGGTACAGGTGACTCAGCTGATGCGGGAGGAGATGACGTCATGGCCGATAACTACAACATTGATTGCGCTATAGCCGCCTTGAAATTATAAATAGATCTCTGTGTATAAACCAATTAGGAAAAGATTAACATAGCCTACAATTGATGATGATGATGATGATGATGATGATGATGATGATGATGATGATGATGATGATGATGAGGATGGATGGATGGATGGATGGATGGTGGTGATTGTAATATCATTGTGATTAATATTTACTTATACATATAAACTCTTTTCATTCCTTTGTGTAGCTGTAGTCTGTTCCGACATTCCAAAGCAAATGAAGGTCAGAATTTATGACTGTTCTGCTTATATAGGAGGACCTTGATAGATAGTGCTACACCTCCTGGCAGTGTAACAGTTTATTCTAACAGGGTCATCTGCAGTAAATCAAAAATAAACGTTTACAAGGGTTGGCAGCCTTTAAACTACTTCGCAGAGTTTAATTGCTGGAAAGTTGGCTACGTTTTGTACACAAAGTATCTTGGTAAACAAAATATACAGTGCAACGTTCTGCAAAGAATAAAACGAACGAAGGAAAATGTGCCACATACACTAATAAATTGAAGTAAACAACTTTGTTCAGCAAGTTCAGTAGCTGAAAAAAGTGTTACCGTATTTCGAAGTTCTGTAAGAGGCACAAATAAAACTGCGCTTTCTAAAGCCGAAAGATTCTGCATTTCCTCAATCTAACATGTGCTTTTGAAGACACGTTGCGAATACGAGAGATGATATTATATCATACAGGGAGCTTAAAAATAGTTCTTGAAATATGTATAACAACAAAGGAAACGAAGAAGCGTCCTCGGTCTGTTAATAATTTGAAAATTGCCTATTATGACAGTTAGCTTTATGGTACCTTTGCGTGGCATATCCGTTTTAATAGTTTCTTGCAATTGAAGGTTATTAACTTTCGGAGGATGGAAGTATGATCTAAAATTCACGTCATGTCAAATGTCTGTAACAACTAACAGAGCGAACGTTTAGGCAATATTCTATGATTCACAAAAAGGTTGCTCGGCTAAAATATTTCTAAGCCCAATAAGGAAGCTGGGTACCAACTTATGACCTGGCTGGAAGCCCGAGAACATTTTGAGTTATCACGTCGCCAGAAAAGCTTCAGTAGTTAGTATAAAATGTGTTGTAATATCGAATGTAGGGTTGATTCCAGATACTTCAGGGCCTCTGAAGATTGAAATAATAATAAAATTGATAAATACAAAATCAACCGAAGCGAATATGAACAGGAAAACTAGGTATTATGCCGAAACGACATTAAAAGTCACAGTAGCGTAAGTTGTTACGGCATTGGTCTTATTGAATGAGTTGATAGTAAGTAGCTCAAGGTTCGAATTTCCTACAATCTCCTTTTTTTTTTTTTAATTACAAATTTGCCATTATATATGTCTCGTAAAGCTATAATTAAATGGCGATATCTCTTAGAATATACCCAAGCTCTAATAAATAATAAACCTCCCTCTCTCTTCTAAGCAATACTCTTGTCTGTTAATAAAACGTTCTATCTCGTCATTACGCTTGAAGATGGCACAGAAACAACTCATTGCCCTGGTTCGCATAGGTTATTCTGCATCGATGGCGGCCAGAGAGATTGGAGTCCCATTGTCATCTGCTAAACGGTGGGCTACATTGCTTATCGAGAAAGGTGAAGTTGTGAATCGTCCCAATCCTAGTCGGCCGTGCATCTCTACAAGGAAAGAGGTCGCCATGTTATTGAGTGAAGTTGAAGCTTAGAACTGCCTCTCAACTCAAGATGGCGTCGAAGTTTCCTGGATTCCCACACACCGTGAGGAGACGTTTTAGAGTGCGTGGCATACTGTGTCGTCGAGCTTTGAGGAGAGAACATTTGACGATGGAGCATGCCGTGGACCGTCTAGCGTATGCTACTCTCCCACAGGACTTCGATTGGAGAAATGTCAATTTCTGGAACGCATCTATTGTCGGTTTACGGCAGAAGTCTACGAATACATTTTGGAAAATATAATGATTCCTTCCGCCCGAAAACGATATCCAGAAGGAACACTTTTCTTCCAGCAGGATAATCATCCCGTACACGCCGCCAATCGGATTCAAAGATGGTTTACGAGGAAGCGAGATTTCGACCCGGACGACTGGCCTCCAAAATCACCAGATATGAATGCGATTGAAAATTTGTGGGCTACAATAAAACGGATCCTACGCTCTAATTGGGCAGAACAACCATCGTTCGGACAGCTGACGAATGAGTTCTATATGAGTGGGAGGAGGTGGCTATGAATTTAGACCTGTTCTATAATCTTGTGGACTCCATGCCGCGCAGAATGAGGGCAGTTGTTGACGCAGGTGGTTTGTGGACGAGATACCGGTCCCCACCACAGCCTTTTTTGTTGCAATATTAACAAATTGTTTGTTTTTGTTTATTTAATTATTTATGTTTGATATGCGTCTGTTTTTTTATGATGTGAAGCAAGAATTTTTGTTTATACAGACCTGGTCTCGCCTATTAATAGCCCGCAAGTGATGCGCAGTAATATTTTTACAAGGCAGGCATAACGAAGTTTATTAACAAATGGCATTTCACATTTAAATTAATAAATTAATTAAAAACTAAAATTAAAAAAATAATAATAATTTTACCGTAACGGGAGGCGAACTCACAACCTCTGAAAGGGACGTCAGACATCTTACCACTGGGCCACACAGAACTCCTAAGGTTGAGTACATTGTAGACGGATGACTTTCAATGAGGAGACACCACAGCAATGCCTTGATGCGCGGTACATTTATACGAGTGAACCGCGCGATAGATCTTATTATTTCTATTGACCAAGAATCGGACCATTCTTTTGCCGTTAAGTGTACATTGAACTTTTAAGGTTTATAGACTAAACTTCAGCTCGTTTTATTACGTGACCTTTCTACAACGAATGTAAGAGTGTGTTTTAAAGAAACAGTACGAAGGTAATAGCGTTTGAAATGAAAAAGAAAGGTTAAACATTTCTCTTCGTGCAAGTGGAAAAGTTCACGGTATCATCCTTTAGAAGGACACATTTCTCCCAGGCCCAGTAACTGCCTTAAGTTTTGGTATTGTTTAAAGTAGAAGTTCTTAATCCTTCGGCCAAGATCCAAAGACAACTAGGCGATCAACTTGTAATCCATGAATGTGTTTTGAAGTTAAATAATGCTATTATAATACCATATACAGGATGCATCAAACGTCTGGAATCATACAAACATCTCCCATATGATTGATTTACGATTAATATAGGTGTTACCAGTATTTGTAAGACCAAATGCTCTACCAGTGACACATTCGATTCTAGCTCTCAACTTTGTCAAAAGCCGTCATTTTGGGTGCAACTTTGAAATTTTAAATGGAAAGGGGGTCATGTAGGTACTCAGAATAATGTGAAATATTCTGAAAAGAACAATGGTACAATCTGTTTTGAGATATCTCTAATCGTTTTCAACTTATTTAAAGATAACAGTCATAATGACACAAACATTAGTTACTGCATCTACAGATATTTTGTAACATGGTACAGTACTAAGGGGGCATTGGAGAAGGCATTTTATGCAATTCTGGTAATTAACTTTTCCTGCTTTACTGCTTGGTTAACCTGTGACAGTTTCAATGTATTAACAATGGTGCAATCTATTTTGAGATATCTCTAATCGTTTTCAGTTCATTAAATGATAACTGTTACAACGACACAAAAAGAAAATTCTACAAAATGTGCTCAATATGTTGTCCATTTTCAACGATGTACATTTGGAGACGGATTTTCCAGTCAGTGAGAACATTTCCGGGCTGACGTTAGCACAGGCTTCAATGATACGGTTCTTTAAATGTTCCACATTCTCGATTTTCTCTTCATATACCAAGCTCTTTATAATAATAATAATAATAATAATGATTTATTTTAGCTGGCAGAGTTAAGGCCGTAAGGCCTTCTCTTCCACTCAACCAGCAAAAAGTGTATATACATATGCATGAACTCACAAAGAATCCAACAATTTGATTGAGATGAGAGTTACATGTATACAAAAGTTATTTACAAATTAAACAACAAAATACTATGAACTATTAATTAAACACTGAAATAAACTGTGTAGCAGAATTAAACTAAAATACGTAGAATGTTAATATATTTCAAATAATATTAGATAATAGAAAGAGATTATTACGAGACAATTAAAATACAGCACAATCAGGATGATGTCTAAAGAAAAAAGTAACAATGTAGTCAGTGATAGTTTAAATCAGTATGATTGGAGTGAAATGCTAATAAGGTTATCTTTTAAGCTGTTCTTAAAGGTGTTTATTGTCTTGCAGCCCCTAATACTTTGTGACAAGGAATTCCATTGACGCGAGGTGGATATTGTAAAAGATGATGAATAACAAGATGTTCTATGAAGAGGTATACTTAGCGTGCCACAGATAAGTGATCTGGTATTTACATCGTGGTTAGAGTATAGATAAGAGAAACGAGACGAAAGGTAATTTGGTGTTGAAGTGTGCAGAATTCGAAAGAGTAAAGACAAAGAGTGTAAAGTTCTACGTTCTTTAAGTCGGAGCCACGAGAGACTTGCGAAGGACGGTGATATGTGATCATACCGATCATACGTAACCCCAAAAGAAAAAATGAAGGGGTATTAAATCTGGATATCAGGCCGGCCATTCTACTGATCCACGCCAACCAATCCAATGTCCAGGGAACTGTTCGTCTAGATAGTTTCAAACAGCAAGGCCATAGTGGGGTGAAGCGCCATCTTGTTGAAAAAAGATGGAAATTCACCTCCTTGGTTTAGTAAATCAGGAAAGATGCAATGTTACCTACAAGTCAATGGAACATAGCCCCTGGACCTTATACTAACTACATACATTACAAAATTATTCTTAGATCTCCATTTGTTATTTTTAGCATTCTACAGTATATTGTATAGGCTATACTATCCGTAGTCACATCAATATTAAGAAAAATAATATCATTAAAGGGAGATTTATGAGATTCTTTTGGAAAATTATGATCAAATGTTTGAGCCCACCCATTGTTTTTAAAAAGTTGGCACCACTTCCTAGCATGACTTCCTTTACGATAAAAGGGTGAAGTTTAGTTTCTTTTGACGTGGCTACTGCAAATTAGAACCGCTGTTACTGATAGATGGCTCGAGGAAAACACATGTTATATAATATATGTAAATTTTGGATATAGCACAATGGAGTTATAACAGTCATCTCATAGTCTTAACTCACATTTAACACGCAGTCTATGCCAATCAAAGTGTGCCTTGGCTTGCTACCGACAGTCAGTCTCTACACGACTTTCATTATGTTTCTGAACAAAGATATTGTACAGTTTGTAATAGCCTATAACTTCTCACGAATAAATTCCCTGATGAAAAATGTATGTTACTCTTGCAACCTCAACAAAAACAAAATTTTACCTTTGGTATACACCTCTTTTACAGAGGTCAGTGAAGTAGCCGTGTGGTTGTGCAACTATTTCACTAGCACGGGGTTTCTCCTTCGACTTAATTTAGCCATGGAATTGCGGTTTCTACATTGCGAGTCTTTTTACAGTCCCACTTGCAGTCTCATTTCATTCTACAACGTATTAAGATAAAAAAAAAAAGAAACTCTGTGGGAAATATACAGAATCAGGCTCCGTAGCCCTGCAATTGAAGTTGGAACCTGAGTTAATATGTGTTTTCTCAAGTGAAACTGTTGAAATGTGAATTGCATGTTAAATATTCTGCCAGCTAAGGACATTAGAAAATGCACTACTAAAAATAAACGAATTTGACACATTTTATTATCTTTGTTTCATTTTCGTGCTAAAATATGTACGGTTTCATGAAAATTTTATCTCATTATCTTAATTATAAATATACTTAAATATAATTAGAAGAAATTGTGTTAATGTACGAGTTACTTGTATACATAACTTTAAATTTACTCGTAATTTTTATTTATTTTTAGTAGGTTATTTTACGACGCTTTTTCAACATCTTAGGTTATTCAGCGTCTGAATGAGATGTAGGTGATAATGCCAGTGAAATGAGTCCGGGGTCCAGCACCGAAAGTTACCCAGCATTTGCTCATATTGGGTTGAGGGAAAACCCTGGAAAAAACAACCAGGTAACTTTCCCCGACCGGGAATCGAACCCGTGCCACCTGGTTTCGAGGCCAGACGCGCTAATCGTTACTTCACAGATGTAGATTTAGTCGTAATTATCTGAGAAAATAAATTTTCAACGTTTTCAACCGTATGTGTTCATTTTATTTCTCAGTTGTTAAAAGTTAAGTAATGAAACTTTGCATAGTTATTTATTAATATCTTTTTCTGTAAAATGCAGCGTTTGATTGGCTGTATTCACCATAGTTTTATTGGTAGAGAATTATTATACGTAAAGCAGTATTATTTGTTTATTAAGGTTTGATCATTGAAGAAATTATATATATTTTTTTACAAATGAACAAATTAGAGTAGGGCATAACTAATGCTCGTAGCACAACATGCAGTGTTACCTTTAAGAAGAAATTAGATTAAAAGAATTCTTTAATAAGTAGAATTTTCGCTAAAATATATGTAAAAAGGTAAGTTTAATATTTTAAGAAGTGTGTATGAGAAACGATTGAAATTTACAATGCGTGACTGTGATATTGATACGCAAATTCAGTAAAAATTTCAACACTCTAGCTAAAAAATTGTGGATTTTAGAAAATTCCAGGAGCGTATCGCCTTAATCAGGGAAACAACTGTTGAAGTTTGTAGAAGTGTAATAATACCTTAACTGCACTGTTATTTCTACCTCTCAATTACTACAGATGCTAAAACTGACGTCATGATGATGATTTCAGTAATTAAAGTGATTCATGTAGTTCGAAAAATTGGAATATACTTTATAAGAAAAACAAATAATAAGCTCAAGATTAATTGAAGCAGTTGTACTTTGGTTTGGTGATAAACTGACCTATCTCAAGTGTTGTTATACTTTTATCTAAATTTATAAACAAAAGACTTTCTGAACATGTTCTGCAAATGTAGAGGCCTCTGCAATGTGTAGTATACATTCTGATGATTTTAATAATTCTTAGTGTGTTACTTACATTTACATCATTGGATATATTCTTCCTCTTCTCCGCAACAAGGCTTAGGCAATTTACCCGTTCCATCTTCACAATTGTCTCCAGCGTTTTCTGGGTTGTCTCGATCTATTTCTCCCCTAAACATATACAGGGTGATCCGTTTGGTTATGGATACAATAAAAACACAGTAAAACATTTTCTATTGAAGTTTATGTTGTTGAAACTTTGTGCGTATAACACTGAAAGATGGAAGATTCCTCAGAGCTCAACATGACCCCCATTTGCTCACCCTGCACAACTCATAACGGTGATGCAATTCAGACTATGTCCGTTGTAACATAAGAGAGGTGATTTGTTGAAAAGCTTGAGTAATTTTTACCCTCAGATCATCAATGTTCCTGGGTTTCTGTGAATAGAATATGTCTTTAGCAAAACCCCACACGAAGAAGTCAGGAGGAGTTAGATCTGGGGAGTTTGGGGGCCAAACCAAGAGATAGCTGCTTCTCGTACTGGGTTTCGCCTGCGACCTCCTGCTTGTTTTCTTTTTTAAACACAGAACCTGTTTCTACAAATGTTCGATACCACAGCATTATGGAATCGTATTTAGGTACATTACGCACACCACAATCACATCGAAATTCCCTTTGAACTCTTTTTAACACTCTCAAATTTAGCATACAAAAGAAGGCTTTGTGCCCGCTGTTGATTTGTAGTAGCCATTTTAATCATCTACGATTTTCATTTCTCCTTTCAGATAATGCATTGTTGATTGTTATATATGAAAATTCCCATCTTTTAATCATAATATAACCCGCAAGACATTTTTCTTACTATTATAATAGCTTTATAATAATAATTATTATCCATACCCAAACGGTTGACTGTAGTTTAAGGCTACTTTGTGAAGTATATTGTCTTCCATTATTAATAAATATTCAGTCCAATTTCGTCTTTTGACTATTATTTTATTACCTACTGATTCAATGTTCAATTCTTCTCTTATTTCGTAATTCCTTATTCTATTCAATCTTGTACAGACTTTAATGCTTCTGAGGAATCTTATTTCTGCCGATTGAATTTTACTTTATTTGTCTTTGAACTTGTACGCAGATTTTGCTGCCATAAAGCAATGTGGGTAATGCCATCACCTTATAAAATTTCAATTTAGACTCCTTTTTAATTTTATTTTTAAAATTTCTTTGTATGTTCCACATATTGTTTGAAATTTACTAATTTTATATTCATTGTCTGTCATATTTAAAACTTATTCCATAGCCAAGGTATCTAAAAACAGACACTTGTTTAAAAATTTAATTTTCTCTGATCTAACCTTGTCTTTTTCTTTAAAGGCCATTATCTTCCTTTTGTATATCTTGATTACACAACTTTTAACCCTGTATCACTTCGGAATATGTGTTATATGACTTTCTTGTGTTCAATTCTATCGTACCTGGTTTACATGTTTCGACCTATTATGCGTCATCCTCAGAACTGGTGAATGTTGGTCTTGGTGCCTCTTGTTTTGTTTCCTGTGACGGTGTGTTTGTGTGGTGTAATGTGGAGTCAAAGAGTGTGTGTGTTCTGAAATTGAGTTGTGTGTTGGGAATTTCATTGGGGTGTGTTTTTGTGTGTCTGTATATTTCATATTGTTCTAGTGTGTTTAGTTTCTGACTTTTTGGTTGCATGTGTAGTATTTCCATGTCTGTGTTGATGTCCCTGAGGTGTGATTAGCATTTGTGATGTGTTCTGCATATGTGGAGGTGTTTTGTAATTTTGTTATGGCTGTGATGTGTTCTTTGTAACGGGTTTGAAACGATCTGCATGTCTGTCCTATGTAGAAGTTGTTGCAGGTGTTGCATTTGAGTTTGTACAGAGACATAATTTTATTTTTATTCAATTTTCATTGTACCTGAGTTTTTGAATGTACTTCACTCCCACCCCTTCTACTAAGGAAGTTCCAACTCCACACAGAACCAAGACCGCAGATAGTAAGCAGTACTGAGTTACTGAGTATAGTACGTTCCAGAAATGTTCGCGTTTTCCAGTGATGAAAGAGCTTTCAATATTGAATCGTATTTTCGCACAGGTACTGTCCGTTTGGCTACGTCGCATCCCGATTTCGCCCACCTGCTTCTGCTCGCCCCTCTGTAATAGCTGGGCTGTCTTAGCTCTTTTCTGAAAATATTAATTTCTCTTAGAAATTGGAAGTTTACGTAATATTATACAGCCGTTTAATTTAACTTAAATAAAAGGGCCTCGTTAAGTAATTAACTGTCACGTGATTTCCTCCCTTTCTACAATCCTGCGGCATAACCACTTGGACGGACAGCAGATAGCATGTCTGAGTAATTTTATATTTTCGGGTCGGGCAGAAGTGAAGATTGAATTTACAGTACGTAGAGTAGATACAGAATTATTTCAACATGAGTTGAAGGACGAAACTGGCAATTGGAATTAGATGCAATAGTCTATAGTGAGATAATATGCACAAAAGAACTGAAGCCTGTATCGAAATGAACGGCCACCATTGTCAAAATTGTGTTTAAATTTTCATATTATGATTATTTTTCAATTTAACTTCTTCCTCTATATTTTACGCTAATGTGCTGTAGACAGTATAATATACACTGCATAATGAATACGTTCGCATGGATAACTCACTTCGTGAGTAAAAACACTTATTCTTAATACAGTACTGTACTTTGATTAAAGAAAAACCTAATGAAAATTATCAAACTCAAAATCGCGATATTTCCTAGTTTACGTAAATGGATGAACTACTTTTCTTCCTTCCTATACCTAGTAGAGTGATTTGTGTTTTACGCCAGTATCATCGAACTCCAGTCTTGGAGGGGGGAGCAAGCGGTGTTTCCGGTTCTCTAAAGGTATAGACAGGTTAATATTAAAAATGTTAGTAAAAATGAAATGATGTCCCTGTATATGCCTGTGTGGTCGTATTTTGTTGTTTGTGTTGTTTGTGTGTTGGCATATTTTTGTAGAGTATTATTTGTTCTGTATGCGTTGTAGTAATTTAATTTCTTGAATGAAGTTGCAATCTTGCGTGTGTGTTTTTTTTTCGTATGTTAGTGTGATGTATTTTTTTGTGTTGCGAACAATAGTACACAGATTACTCAACATACCAATGAACCAACAGGATTACAACGAAGAGCTAAACACAATCAAATACATAGCACAAGAAACTTGATACAACCTTGACATAACAAACAACTTAATACGCAAGACAAAACATAATCACAAAAAAAACATAAGAATACAACACAAGCACAAGAACACAGCTACCCTCCATATCCCTTAGCTTACCCTGAGCTAAGTACACTTAACACAAATAGATTTAAGAAACAAATCAGATTAAGTATTTAATTGGATACTTTAAAGTAGAAAGGTTCAAAGTGCCTAAATCATAGAAAACGAAATTATTATGCAGAAAAGTGCAATGTGCCTAGGAGGATGATGTATTAAAGAGGCTACATCCACTTGTTTCTTAAGCGAGATATTTAGATGTTACGTTGCCAGCACCATGCAGTTTCAGAAGGTGAGCGCCCTATTGAGCTGCATCATAGAATGCAACGGATCTTCAACAGGTCATGTTTGTGCCCAAACTTACACACAGCGAAATGTTTTACAGAAGTCAGCTTTCACGTTATAACTTTGGAGTTTGTGTATGTGATACAATGCAGTCTTATATGTGTATGTGGGATGAAAGCATCGCGAGTAGAGGTACCAATGAGATTGCCTCGTGTGTACTAAAACTGATGAATATGGGCATAACAAACAAGAAGAATCTGATAACTGTGCAGCTGAAAACAAAAACGGTGTAATGGTTTTCATGTGTCTCTTTTTAGTTGCCATTGGTTTATTTGAGCACATAGAACAACGTTTCCTTCTCAGCGGCCACAGTTTCTTGCAATGCGATTCTGATTTCGCTTTGATTGGAAAACAACAGAAAGTGACAAAAGCCTTCATTCCTAGTGACCTCCTTAAAATCGTACAAGACTCTAAAGTTGTAAAACCATTTCAAACCGTTTCAATGCTAGAGTCATATTTCCTTAATATGCAAGATGTTGCTGATCAACTAATTTCCATCAAGAACTTGAATATTTCTAAGGCATGTTGCATTCAGTATGATGTTAGTAAAGCAGGTAGTGTTTCTGTGAAACAGTCCCATGATAATGAAGCAGTACATACCATTGAAGTGCTTAAAAAGGGGAAAAAAAACTGAAAGATGTGCAGTCAGCATTGTTTCAAGTTAAAGCATAAAATAGGGAAATTACTGTAGAAAAGAAGGGGGATCTACTATAAATGACTCCCTATCTTCCAAATGAGGAGCATAGGCAGTTCTACAGACAGATCTGTGAGTAAAAATTGCTCCAGAATACGAAAAAATAGGTATTGGACTTTGCACCATTCTACTGCAACTGTACCCATTACTTAACCCTTTTCACAATCTGTGTTACATAATTAAATATGGAGAAATAATATCTTTACATACCACTATTATTAATGAGTAAACACTGTACTATTGCTGTTTTCTATCAGTAAAAAAAACATGGCACAAATATGTGTACAATTATTCTAATAGCTATATTTTCTTATCTTATCTCCAATGTTTCATTTTGGCACTTTGACCCTTATACTTTAAAGTATCCAATTGTTTAGGCTAATTGAGTTAAAAATTGATACTCTAATATTTATGTACTTTTGTATTTTCTACTTGTATATAGACCCTATTATTACATGCTGTATTATTTTACCATTTATTAATGTTATTGTGCTCAATGAACTCTCTTCATTTTGTGATATATTTGTATAACTGATCTGAACTGCGTCCGAGCACGAGCTTCTGCTCTTTCGGGCTGCAATGCCTAATGTAGCTCAAGTGTAAAGTATTAAATAAATAAATACATAAATAAATAAATAAATCTCTGGAGGCCGTTTTCTCTATCGCAACCTGAGGACGCGCCATGCCGTGGTGATAGTGACCCACAATACATGAGAATAATAAGTTACAAAATTAAATTGTATTCGCTAGACTGACAAGAAGAAAGAGAACATTAGTGACAATACGAAAATCTGCACTAGAATTTGCATTTATCCAACTTACTTGTATGCATGTCAAACTTGTTATCTAACGGAATAAATTCTTTTGCAATAAACTAAAGAGCAATTTTAACACGTTAAATATTAGTAATTATTATATGGATAGTAAGCTGGCATGTGGGTTTAACTCTAGCTGCTGGGTTTTGTGGCCAAATGGAATAATTTAAGTTAGATTTCGGAATAAATTTTTGTGCTGTGGTTAATAAAAGCCCCACCGTAATAGTTTCCTCCCGCTACCGTAAAGCCTGTGGTAGAACCGCAGTATATTGCAGTCGACAGTGTAATCCGCTATAATTAGCTGATACCTCAACGCGCCGCACGTGGCTTTCCGCAGAAGATCGACAGAGCCCTGAGGATAGACACTGTGTGTGGAATTTACCGACTGGTTATACTGCTCCGTATATATATGTAGTAGAAAGCCAATATTTACCTACTTATGTAGGTACAAACACATGGAGCAAGTCCCCTGCAATCGGCAAGCATCATAGTTAGGTACAGCTTGAAAATCCAGAAATATTAACTTATGGACATAAAAAAGAATCGATCATACGGAAATGAATATTTAAGAGTCCTTTATTCATTACAAAAAGCGAATCTGTTGCATTGTTAATACAAACTAATTTTATTTCCTAGAAAATATATGTATATAATAAATAAATAAGTGAATAAATAAATAAGTGAATAAATAAATAAGTGAATGAATAAATAAATAAGTGAATAAATAAATAAGTGAATGAATAAATAAATAAATAAATAAATAAGTGAATGAATAAATAAATAAATGAGTGAATAAATAAATAAGTGAATAAACAAATAAATAAGTGAATAAACAAATAAATAAGTGAATAAAGAAATAAATAAGTGAATAAAGAAATAAATAAGTGAATAAATAAATGAATAAATAAATAAGTGAAAAATAAATAAATAAATAAGTGAATACATAAATGAATTAATAAATAAAGACGTGAATAAATAAATAAGTAAATAAATAAATAAATCAATAGGCGAATAAATAAATAATTGAATTAATTCATTAATTAACGAATAAGTGAATAAATAACTGAATGAGTAAGTGAATGAATGAGTGAATAAGTGAGTGAATAATTGAAGAAGTAAATAAATAAGTGAATATGTATTAATGAATACATAAGTGAGTAAATAAATACCTGAGTGAATAAATAAATTCGTAAGTGAATAAATAAATACATAAGTGAATAAATAAATACATAAGTGAATAAATAAATACATAAGTGAATAAATAAATACATAAGTGAATAAATAAATATATAAGTGAATAAATAAATGCATAAGTGAATAAATAAATGCATAAGTGAATAAATAAATGCATAAGTGAATAAATAAATGCATAAGTGAATAAATAAATGCATAAGTGAATAAATAAATGCATAAGTGAATAAATAAATACATATTGAATAAATAAGTGAATAAGTGAATAAATAAATGCATAAGTGAATAAATAAATGCATAAGTGAATAAATAAATGCATAAGTGAATAAATAAATGCATAAGTGAATAAATAAATACATATTGAATAAATAAGTGAATAAATGATTAAATGAATTAATAAACGAATAAGTGAATAAATGAGTTAATATGTGAATAAGTAAATAAGTGAATAAATAAATTATTAAATGAATAAATAGGTGAATAAATAAATAAACACGAAATTTACATTTGTTCGATCAAATTTTTGCACATTCAAACGTCAAATCTCAAACTCTGTCAAGCATTTATTGTAAAACTACAATGCTCTCTTCAATTGACTGAGAATATTGGGAATTAAATTAATAGCTTTCCAAAAATAGGCTCTGAAGTATTTCCTATAATACAGTTTTTTTCTCGAAAAGGGAGCAAAAAATAAGCAAAATTGTATTTGCCTTTTTTGTTTGAAATATCTCAAAGAATTATTCCTTGAAATTATTGGCGTTACTTACAGTTTATTCTGTATGTATCTACATGTTGATTGTGAGAACATACGAGTAGGTGTTTAATATTTTTAAGCCAGTTCTAAGAATAGCAGCACGAAGGAAATTTTTAAGATTAGTGAAGAGATGCAAACTGCGAGAAAGTATCCAAAATGTTAATATAAGAAAATAATTAAGTATTGAAAACTCAGCTTAAAAATTGACAAGTAAAGAAATACTAAATTCAGTCCAATATTTGGAAGGAGTGACAGGGTATAGAGTTCGTCAGAAAATTATGAATACTATCCAGAAGACATGAGGCGTGGGAAAATCAAGAAATAGATTTTGTAAAAATGTTAGCGAGAAAAGACTTAGTGTCTAAATTGTGAAAGGAAGAATAAATGTAAGTTCTTGTCTTTTATTAAGTTCTAACAACTTTTCCTAAGTCGTCTGGAACCTTCGCAACACTAGTATCCGATTGTCTACTTTTTCCCTCATTGAGAAGGAAAGATCGCTTCAATATTATCAGCCTTTCATATCGTCGTTGTTCCTGCAACTCCTATGTGACATATTTATCGATTTTCAGATTTTTGCTATATTAAATAATTTGAATAGTGATACAGCAAATAATAAAATCTCCTATATCTAATTGAGACAGGGAGATCATAAACCCACTAACTCCAATTTTTGACAAAATTGAGTTGTGGGCTGGATGATGCTTTTTAGTTTGTCCGCATGCGTGGAAGGCAAGAATACACTAATATCGACATTCATCTGCATTCTGGGGGCTGTTTTAAAACTCGTGGAAGTCAGAACTCCACATACTCCATGGAATAAGAGAGTTTTTGCATTCCAAGCTTAATTTCCTGGTACGTGGCAACACTATCGCTCAACCAGCTGAGTAAAGTGATACGATACGGTATTCAGAATGTCACAAAAATCTATGAAATCCATGTAAGACTATTAAAGGCACAATATCGAGTAGATTAACTTCCAGAAACCCAATACAGATGCATCATTTCCCCAGTAAACTAAAGTACAATTCAGCATTGCCATTGAAATAAGAAAGCAAAAGGACTTGCAAAATTTAATGTAGTTTATTTCTGAGGAAAGTAGGATGAATTACCAAACTCTGTTTGCGGACAGTAATAATCTAGAATCTGAATGCACAGGAAGAACATGAGAGTGAGAGAAAAAAACAGAATCTGTAACATGAATGAGACTGTGTTAACATTTTAATATTGTTTGTGGTTTTATTTGTGTATTTTGATGTGCTCTATGGTAATTTGTGATTTTCTGTCTCATATATTTGAAATTTAAAAAAAAATGTAGCAATGTTAATCTTGATAATAAACTTCTATTTTCTCGTATATTCCAATGTTTCATAAGGGAATTATGATATACTTATCTTTTTTTCTTCACATGGCTCATATTTATTCACTTTTTTAATTCATACACTGTGGAAGTCGGAAAACCACTAACTCCAGCAGTATTTATTTCAAATTGTAGCCTAAGATAATATAAAAATTTAGGTTTTGAAGTATTTAATTGATAAAGAGTGTAACTTTACACAATATTAATAAATAAATGTACAATATTTAAAGTTAGTAAGAGAAGTAATAAGTTTTTTCTTTCTCCTGTAAAATTTGGTTTATTGGTGTTAGGGAGTTTTTGATTTCCCTGTCTCAATTATATTTCTTTGTTTCGAAAATGTAAGAATTCACAGTCTCCTATGTACGGGTGCCATAGGATGAATAAATGTGTTTCTTCTTCCTACTGGAAAAATGTTATATTTTGCACATAGGAGTTATTGCAGGAACAACGACAATATATTTCTGTCCTAATTGAATATGAATTCAGTGAGAAATAGCTACTAGTAATTTTTCCTGTTCGCCTTTTGTCCAGATGTGAGGCTGTTTCATGTAATGAAAATACATTACACGCAATCTCCTGAAATAGCTAAGGTAATGACTTCATTCTACATATCTTGGATCCATTGGTAAGTATTTTTATTACTAAAAACACTAAGGAAGAACTCCCATCCCCATAGTGACTAATATGTGAATGATAGTCATGAACATTGAAAATTCATATTTCTTCTTTACGTTAATGTAATATTTTCTTAACTACAAGAATGGAATTTGTAAAAACTGCCAGCAGTCTATATATTGAATCAGAATTTGCCAAAACTTCAGTACTTTTATCAAATCTGTAAATTCAGGGCTGTGTGGATAGACTAACTGAAATGAAGAAAGAAGTTTTGGTAATTATTAAACTTCCAATTTTAGTAACAATGCTACACAGATACGCCAGAGACAAAAAAGCAGTTATTACAATGAAATCTGTATTAATGTGATAAGAGCCAAGATAGCTCAGCCAACAGAGTTACTGTTCATGAGCGAAGCGATAACAAACTCGATCCCCGGGAGATACAAGAGGGTTTCATCTCTGTCTCCGTATCTAGAACTATCCGCCATTCTGTTTATTACTCCATGAATTGGGGATCTAATCTTGACAGCTTAAGGAGATTGGCAACTTAGGTTTAATCCTTGATGATGATGCAGATGGGAGATTGTTTCCCTTTGTCCCATGTCCAGTGAAGTGATCATTGGTTTGATATCAATGTACAAGATAACCTTCGTATCATACAAACAATTTTTGCAACAGAGACAAACTCTATGCTTTTCTTGTAATACTAACGGTATTTAGTTCGTAATATTGCAGAATTTTTCTCTCTATGTAGTTTGATTTTAGTTCGTTGTCTTAGGTTGAGAATAAGTTAAGTGTTCTATAAAATGAAGTTCAGTTTCATATGTATATAGGCATATGGTGAAGATTAATCGAATTCAATATATAATACTTAAATTATTATTATTATTATTATTATTATTATTATTATTATTATTATTAACAATTGTAGCATTTGTGATGTTGGTAGTGATGGTAACGTGTACAATTTAACCTCAATTAGTCTAGTGCAGATATTGACCAGTAGGGAGCAGATGTTGATGACCTAAAAATCTACTTAAATGATCATTAAAATGCCCTTAAACTAATGAAAAAATTGCATTGAATTAAAAGTAAACTGATATTTAAAAATTATTTAAATTACTCACATCACAACTTCTTAAAAATTAGTCACATTGTTTCAATGACTGTCCTGCAAATCTCAGAGAGAGGAGGCAACTTCCTGGAATTTGGCCAAGATAAAGGAAAAGGGCATGCAAAGAAATGGAGGATTTAAGGGAAAACTATAGATTTTAATGAGGGTTTACAATGTGTTTCAATCGGTGGTGGTCTATGTCATGCCTTCATTCTCCGTCTCCTCCTTCTTCCGCGCTTCACTTTTGTTACCAGATCTTCCAGATGAGGGAGTGTGAATGACATAAGAAATTGTGGGCGCAGCGTGCATCCTTGCAATTTTTGTGCTAAAATTACTGTCCCTTTCCTTCCATGGGGACACAACGTCCTGTCCAGGACACGGTGAAAGTTTCTGCCCTTCCAGACATAAATTCTAAAGACACCCTCGTACCGACAAAAGAACAGTAGCGGTCAAAGTCCTCACATTAACTAAGCTATTGTCAAGCATTTTATATTATTTCCGTTGTGTGACGTGAAGCCTTCAGTGTAATGAGGGATGGACTTTAGAGTCTGTTCCAAACTATAAAACTCAAACTTCACTGTTATTCACTTATTCAGTAGGTAATCACTACTGGCCTATTTGCTTAGAAAAAGATTTAACAGACCTATCGGTAGAGAAGAAAGTAAAATGCATTCCAAATGTTCTAGAAATTCTTCAAAATATTAAAAATGACCGAAAAATGCCGAAAAAAATATAAAAATGACCTATTAGTTGAAAAACGTCGAAAAATGCAAAAAATGCAATATAAGAAATTAATTTTTTACGCTGATATTAATGTAGAAATATTTCTATATTAATAGGCATCGTCCTAATGTGAATAATAAGATGACTTTTCATCAATATCCGCCACCTAATCATCAGTGTCGAAACTCACTGTGTACAAGAAGCAGTCTTGAAATTTTACCTAAAATTCTCTATATTTTCATTATAGAATATAATTTACTAGTATATATTCAATATCAACTAAACTAATTTATTTGTAGAAATAAAAAATTGTTGTGTAACTTCTTCTGAGATAGTAAAATTGCCCACATATTTTGGAGAAATTGTAGCTGAGAAAATAAGCAATTAAGTGAAGAGTTGAAGGTTCGAAGGGAATGTCAAATTCTCCTCTTAACTAATTTACATCATCATTGCTTCTCACAAAATACTTTCTTATTGAACCACATATGACTCAATAGAATTTTGGAAACATTTTTAATACTTCTAAATTTTCTTATCAGGTACACATGAATACCTTAACGATTTAAGCATCTTTAAAGGATGATGATTTGTTTAGATTAAAATAACATATCTCCTGATTTGTATAATAAGATAAAGATTCAATTAATGAAAGAATGAAGTACATAATCATCTTTGAAACAAAATAATGAAATAATTTACCGACATTCTTCAGTAGGTACAAAGTAACATTTCAATAGCCAGCACAACTGAGGTAAGGGGTAGGAAAAAGATTTATTTAGTAGACACCTAGGTACCGTAAAGGTTCATTGTAGATTGTATATAATTTTTGTCGAGAATAAAGTATAGATTTTGAAATTATTGATTGAGCGGATTATCTATGAAACGTAAGCACGCCAAGAAATTCACGAGCCGCGGAATGTACACTAGTGGCAAAAAAAACCGGACCGACCCTTGTAGCTGATTTCAGAGCCTTGTTTACTCCGGACCACAATAGACTGGTAACTAAGACCTTCCTGCGAGGGAAGGAACCTTTTTTTTTTGTTCAGTATTCAAATTTATTCCCAATACTTTTCGACTGCAGCAATATTTTACAACTTAATTAACTTATTCCCAGAGCATAAATTTTACCAGCTTATTTTCTAATGGCTTTCGAAATGGACTATGTCAGCAGTCGAAACTACAACAATTTCAATAGATTACTCGCTATCTTGTGAATGCGGGCGTGGCATGCGCAGTTGCTCATTTCGGGGACTTTGATTATTCCGTCGGTCCGGTTTTTATTGTCACTACTGTACGTATCCGGCCGGTAACAAGATTTGCCTATCGTATTAATTCCCCATTGTACTCAAACAACTTTTGTTTGAAACATTTTTTCATTTGGCATCTAAGAAAAAAAATATTTTGGCTGAGCAAGATAAATGCTATAAGTTCCAAATTAGAGTGTTGCTAATTCAACATATTCCAAAAAATTAAGTTTTAAAATGCAGTTATCGCAAAACATATTTTAAGTTCAATCCCTCTTGAAATTCCCGTCTTAGACCCTACGATTTGCTTTGAACGAGACACAAATCAAGCACTGCAGATAAATGATGACAAGCGAGCTAAATATGTACCTTGTCTTCCATATCTCAGTGACAAATATGGCATTTAGCTTTACAACTGGGATGTTGCAGGCTTACTATTTGGAGTGTTCGCCAAAATTTACATGTAATATTCTTAAATCCTTTAAAATTCACTTTTATGAGGTTCAGAAGATTATAATGGAAATTCTGAAGGCCTTTCTTCAAATTTTACACTATCATCTATATATTAACACGTAAATTTTTGTTTTAATGTACAAATCTAATCCGTATTTTGCCCGTTTCATTTCCCTTTATCTTTTATGTTTGTTAATTCCGGATCCCAGTGGTCAACCTCACTTGAGGACGGATGATTTTAAATCTTAGTAGCAATGGGAGGTGCCAATAATTCCATGTTTTTCGTTCGTTTGATTCTTTCTTGCATTTGTTTTTAGAGAAAAAAATATTAGTATTTTTTTCTTTAATACTAGAATCGATTACATAGTGAGTTTCCATTCCAATGTGATCGGATAATGGGGTGGCATGCTGGAATGCCAAGTATCGCCAGCCGTCACATCGCCGTCTGCCTCCGCCATGAACTAGAAAATTAGCTAGTTAGGAATTGAAGTCTGGTGTTGAGCGCAGAAGGCCACTACACCAATCATTCTGTTAACCGCATGCTAACGAAATTAATTTGCAATCTGTTCTAGAAACTCTGTAAGATAATTATAATCGGTAATTAATCTTACTAACTACAGGATGTAGAATGTATAGGAAGTAAAATTCAAAAAAAAAAAAATGCAAGCCCTCATTATGCAACGTATATAGAAGGAAAAAATGTGCGTAGTTGAGCAAGAAATGTGAAGGATTTAAGTGACACAGGGATAAGGAAGTATTTAAGATTACAGGTAGTGCTGTTAACAATATTTTCGCGTATAAATTTGACTAGGGAAGACTGTTGTGCCTTTAGCATTGTGTACCTTTGAACACTTTTTTTTTATTTTTGCTGCTATCTAGAGGACTCAAACTGAAGTAGATTGTAGAGAAAACCGCTAAGTAGCTCTGGTCGTAGTTTCGGTTTGATTTATTGCAAAGTATGAGTTCTGTGGACAAAAAAGTTGTTTTTTAGTACCAAACCTAACATTACGTTCATTTATATATGTTTTCTAACACGAAGCCAAATTGTATTTGTTTCTATCCATTAAGTACAGTGTGTTCCGTATCATCTGGCGAGTAATAACATATTTTAATTTTCATGATTTATTCGAATCTATAGTTTTGGGAGCCACATTTGTTTAAATATGCATCCTCTTGTACCTTTGAACATAAAACATTTTGTACTATGGAACATGTTCCAAGGTACAAAATGCTATCGGTTTTTGTTTTTCCTTTATTTTAAGATCATGCCACAAAGTAAATCTGGAATTAAGAGGTCCCCAATTGATCCGGATGCCTTGAAGAAAGCTGTTGAAGCAGTTATTGTTCCTCCAGGAAATAAAATCTCAATCAGAGAAGCCTACTCTGGTTTATGATTCCAAATACATTTTAAATATGATTGTCAGTTCTTACAACTATATTCCATGTGTTCCAACTTACGAGAAGGTATGGTCCAAGGTACATGAACCTGTTGTTTCTTTCGACACATTACATATCCCTTCATTTTATTTTTTCCATCCTTAAATGATGTAGAACAGGAATATACATGCAGAAAGTTGTAAAGAAATCTTCAATAACTATTTCAAGTATTTATTTATTTAAAAAGTTGTATTTCCCAAAAATTAAAAAAAAAATGTGAAAAGTGTTTAAAGGTCAACAGTCTCCCCTATATAAAATATTTTTTTTTTCTTTTATTTTCCGTCAAACACAGACTAATGTCATTTTCACCGTGTGATAAGCGAATGTGGATGAGTTGTAAGCTAGTCACGGAAAGAAATTATCTTTCATTGTTTTAATGGAGGAATGGCAGAGAGAAAAGTATTGAAATAATAATAATAATAATAATAATAATAATAATAATAATAATAATAATTTCCATTGTTCTAAATTCAGGAACCATTTACTCAAAAACTACTTAAGATAAAGGACTGAAATACCGTATGCTAATGTAAACTCTATAGTTCTTCAAAATGAATGGGCTACTACTTTAAAATATTCAATTCATGTAGTTCAAATTTGGAGAGACATGCCAGAATTTTATAGGACAAAATAAACCTATGGGAATTTGTCACACTGTGTTTGTGTAAATTGAAAGAGTACTATTTTCATTCCACTCATTTTCTCAAATATGTTTTTCATATGGGAGAAAAGTTTTAAAAGCGTGAGATTAGAACTTTCTGTAATAGGTATTCATATCTGTTGACAATCGTAAATCTTTTTTTTCAGTAGACGTTTCTACCTGCCACGCCTATATTAAAGCAATGAAAGATAATTTGTTTCTGTGGCAAGCTCTCAACTCAGCAACATTTGTTTATCACACGATGCAGAGGATATTATTCTGTGTTTGATGGAACCAAAGAAAAAATTATAAATTCATATTTATACGCCAAAAAATACTGTAAACAGTACTACCCAGTACCCTTAAAGAAAAAGAGAGACAATAAGTAACTAATAAAAGGGAGAGGTCGTTAACTGAAGGAATAGGAGAAGATGCTGTGAGGGATGATGATGTTGTAGAATAGTCTATTATCGGGTTTAAGTGAGACTTTAAATGCAGAAGTCCACACCTGTTGAGTCACGGTTAGCGCGTCTGACTGCGAAACCAGGTGGCCCGGGTTCGAATCCCGGTTGGGACAAGTTACCTGGTTGAGGTTTTTTCCGGAGTTTTCCCTCAACCCAATTTGAGCAAATGTTGGGTAACTTTCGCTGCTGGACCGTGGACTCATTTCACCAGCATTATCACCTTTATCTCATTCAGACGCTAAATAACCTAAGAAGTGATACAGCGTCGTAAAATAATCTACTAAAAAAAGTGCAGAAAAAGGTTGGATGAAACAAGGTAAGCGACTAAAAGTGATATTGACAGTCTGTTAAATATGAACTTAAAAACGTCGAGAAGCCATGTATAAATATGACTATTGAGCTTCTAGGTGATGGAAAATAAGAGTCAAGTTATTTCTTTAATTTCTTAATTGAAATATAGTTTTCAACACCTCAAGTACTTAGTGAAGTAACCTTTAATATAATCAATTTTGTTCATAGTTTTCTGCTTTTGTGCCTAAGCGCAGGTCTTTCACTGCAAACCCAGCATTATCCAGTCTTTCCTATTTTCTGTCTTCCTCTCAGTCTCGGCATATGATCCATATACTCATCTGACTTTTTCTTCTTCTTCTGCCCCGAATTTTTCTCCCGTTCATCATTCCTTCCAATGCATCCTTCAGTAGGCAGTTTCTTCTCAGCCAGTGATCCATCCAATTCCTTTTTCTCTTCCTGATCAATTTCAGCATTATTCTTTATTCGTCCACTCTTTCCAGCACATATCATTGACTTAACACTAGAAATCCTGTACTTTGTACTATAACTTCTATAAAAGGATTTAACTGGAAGGACGGTTGTGCCAGTTTTGTCCCATTGTATTTCCTTTTGAGTTTGAACACAATTCTTTTTCTTACAGACATCTGCTTGTCGCAAATGTTTATTATTTCGAAGATTAAATTTACTTGTTAGTGTGTTCCCGTGATAGTAATAAAACATTCAGGACAATGGTACAAAGATTAATCAACATACCCATGAGCCAACAACATTACAATGAAGAAGTGAACACAATCAAATACATAGCACAAGAAAATGGTCACAATCCAAACATAATAGACATCATAAGGAAGACAAAACAAAAACTGAAGAAACACAAAAATACACAAAACACAACACACACAAGAACACAAGAAATACATCACACTAACATACGAAAACAAAAACATACACAAGATCGCATCCTCATTCAGAAAACAGAAATACAACATAGCATATAGAACAGAAAACACACTACAAAAACATCTCAACGCACAAACAACAGAAACAAATAAATACAACCACAGGCGTATACAAACTCACATGCAATAGTTGCGACAGTTTCTACATTGGACAGACAGGCAGATCATTCCAAACTCGATACAAAGAACACATTAAAGCAATAACCAGAGGACATAATTCATTTACATATGCCGAACACATAACTAATGCCAACCACACATACAATAATATACAGACATGGAAATCCTACACATACAACCCAAAAACCAAAAACTCAACACACTAGAACAATATGAAATATACAGACACACTAAAACACACCCTTATCAAATTCTCAACACACAGATCAATTTCAGAACACACACACTATTTGACTTAACTCTTCATCATACGAACGCACCCACACAACAGGCAGCGAAGTTGAGATGACGCCGAGACATAGAAGGCTCTGAAGATGGTGTCAAGTAACACCGAAACAGCTGCAAGCCGCACATGCTTACATAATTAACACGAATAAGATCGCTATTTAATCAATTACTTATATTCAAGTGTTAAAATTAATGTACGAAAGTTTCAACATGGGAAAACATTTCCGTTAAGCCTAACTACGTTTTCAAATACAATTTACTTTACCTCATTTAATTTCGAAAGTCTGTTTGGAAACGTAATAGTCGCATCCTTTGAAGACCTAAGTACAATGCGCTTCAGTATGAAATACTATACATTTACTTTGTGCTACCTGCTCATAATTAGGCCCATGTTTCGTGCAGAACTCTTTTCTTTACAATTTGTAACAAACCTTCATTATTTCCATGTATACATTTTCACAAAAGACGAATAAATCTTTGAAATACCTAGTAATGCGTTGCAAATACGTACCAAGTAATGGTGGTTTATAATCCTACTTTTGTCCAGTTATTGTTGCAAAGAAAACAGCTGTTCATTTCTGGCAGATTGGAGGAGGCTCATCTCTGCAAAATTGTCCCCATTCAGTCCTTTTTTTTTGTTAAAGCGTCTAATAAATGGTACTTACTAATTGGTAATAATTTAAATGAGAGCAATGGAAAAGTAGTACAATTTTTTAATTTAATCCGATGCCATTTTCCGATTTAACGAGCTCATTATAACTGTAGAGAATGTACTTAGAAAAACTGAACACACATTTTATTTTTTCTGCTGCGACTTGAGCTTTATTACGAACTGTACCCTTTGCTGTGATCAGTTATTTGAAACTTAGTCTACATTAATTTAAATGGGTGGTTTTAGTAACCTGATCGACTGAGAGACTCTTAAGATGTGAATTATATTTTTACAAAATTAGTGAAATTTAATTCTTAATAAGTATGATTTCGGTTCTTATTTGACCTTGCAAAAACCACAGCTCCGAGAAATCGTCAACTGTGCCCGATATGTCTAACAGTTTTGGCGACGTGTGTGAGAGTGTGCGTGTGTTTCTTCTTAAACTTACAAGGAGAGGACACGCTCTGTATATCACAGAATTTAATCAGATTTTGTGACATGAAAGTACAAGACACAATGTTTAAAGTCATACCTGGTATGGGTGGCTAATGACCCCTTGTTTTGGAAATATTGGCTATTGTTTGTGACATAATTCCGTTAGATGCCTAATAGGGAAGCGTTAGACGGTGTAAGGGCGTAGCTCATTTGGTTGAATGCTGAGTTGTCATCCAGGCAACCCGAGTTCGAATCCTAAAGTCTTCTCATTTTTTAAAGCTTTATATTATTATTATTATTATTATTATTATTATTATTATTATTATTATTACTACTATTATTATTATTACTATTATTATTATTATTACTATTATTATTACTATTATTATTATTACTATTATTATTACTATTATTATTACTATTATTATTATCATAATTACTATTATTATTTTCATCATTATTATTATTATTATTATTATTATTATTATTATTATTATTATTATTATTATTTTAATTCACTTTCAGTTGGCAATTCCTATATTCAAAGCCATGTTGAAATATGCGTGGTATGCATCGAAATTGATAAACGAACGAGAAGTGTTTGTGAATGTGAAGGATATCTGTTTCGCAGCAGAAGTGCGGAAAAATGTGTGTGACTGTGGACAATCTTCTTTCATTTACTGTGCATGGTGCAGGAAATATGTATGTTTTGTGTGTTTTTATGACATCATAATGAATCGGGTACAAAATGAAATGGAATAGCTGCTACAGAAATAGAACAGACGCCAGTGACACATCTTACCTTCCTACGTGAGCAGTATTTCATTGTTTATCCTTTACAAAACAATGTTAGTTAATTAGTAATTTGTTTAAAACCTGATGAAGCATTCAATACATTGAGAAATATGATATAGGTATGTAAATAGATAACTGTGATCACAATATTAATCATTATTAAAAGAAAAAAAATATATAGTACCAGTTAACACTCGAACTCAGGTTGCCTGGATAACAACTCAGCATCCAACCATATGGGCCTCGCTGTTACACAGTCTAATGCTTCCCTATTGAGCACCTAACGGAAATATGTCACATACAATAGCCAATATTTCCAAAACGACGGGTCATTGGCAACCCATACCAGGTATGACTTTAAACAGTACGTATTATTGGACATAAGCGTTTAGTTAACTTCCTTAATAACAGTAATCTTTCAGTTGTTACACTTAACAACACGCTAGTCCCTTATTCACCTGTCGTAAAAAATCTTGGCTTCTTTTTTGATAATAATCTAAGTTGGAATTTTCAAGTTAAAGGAACGATAAAAAAAATCTGTTCTTCCATTCACTCTTTGAGTCACTTGAGAAACTTCTTGCCCCAGCAACTAAAACTTACCCTAGTACAAATCCTAGTAATGCCGCATTTCGATTATTGTGACGTTTTGTTAAGTGACCCAAGTTCTGAACTGTCAGTCAAGTTACAGCGAGCTCAGAATATGTGCGTCAGTTACGTGTGCAACATCCGACGATATGATCACATATCACAGTCCTTCGCAAGTCTCTCGTGGCTCCGACTTACAGAACGCAGAACTTTAACACTCTTTGTCTTTACTCTTTCGAATTCTGCACACCTCAACACCAAATTACCTTTCGTCTCGTTTCTCTTATCTATACTCTAACCACGACGTAAATGCCAGATCATTTATCTGTGGCACGCTAAATATACCTCTTCATAGAACATCTTGTTATTCCTCATCTTTTACAATATCCACCTCGCGTCAATGGAATTCCTTGTCACAAAGTATTAGGGGCTGCAAGACAACAAACACCTTTAAGAACAGCTTAAAAGATAACCTTATTAGCATTTCACTCCAATCATACTGATTTAAACTATCACTGACTACACTGTTACTTTTTTCTTTAGACATCATCCTGATTGTGCTGTATTTTCAAAATTGTCTCATAATAATCTCTTTCTATTATCTAATATCATTTGAAATATATTAAAATTCTATGTATTTTAGTTTAATTCTGCTACACAGTTTATTTCAGTGTTTAATTAATAGTTCATAGTATTTTGTTGTTTAATTCGTAAATAATCCTTGTATACATGTAACTCTCATCTAAATCAAATTGTTGAATTCTTTGTAAGTTCATGCATATGTATATACACTTTTTGCTGGTTGAGTGGAAGAGAAGACCTTACGGCCATAACTCTGCCAGCTAAAATAAATCATAATTATTATTATTATTATTATTATTATTATTATTATTATTATCATTATAAATAATTGGTCTTAGAGAGTGGTACAATGTTTTTGAACTGAAGTTTATTCAAGCTAAGGAATGGAAATTGTGAACCGTTAAATAAATTTAATGGGGTAATGCATATTGCATAATGTTATAATCATAATTCCCCGTAATAAGCTTAAACATTGTTAATACGTACAATATTCTCCTCACTTATTAAATGATTTGGATTTTTCCAAATTATTATAAGACTATTAATATTATTAACGAGTCTATTCGAGAAAGCAAATTACGAAGTCTACTCTATACATAAGAACGAGGAGAAGCCAACTGTAGTAACTTTCGAGGATTATCACTTTTGTTGACGTCGTACAAAATTTTGTCCAATAATCTTTTGAGAACATTAACTCCTTATGTAGATGAAATTATTGGGGATCATCAGTTAGGTTTTAGGGTAATAGATCGACCATTGATCAAATTTTTTGTATTCTACAGATATTGGAGAAAAAATGAGAGTACAATGGTACATGTTATTCATAGATTTCAGAATAAATATATGACTCGGTTAAGAGAGAAGTTTTAAATGATATTCTTATTGAATTTGGTATTCCCAAGAAACTAGTTCGACTAATTAAAATGTCACAGTGAAACGTGCAACAGAGTCCATATAGGTCAGATTCTATCTGATGCTTTTCCAATTTATGCGGGCTAAAGCAAGGAGATGCACTATTACATTTACTTTTTAACTTCGCTTTAGAATATGCCATTAGAAAAGTTCAGGATAACAGAGAGGGTTTGGAATTGAACGGGTTACATCAGCTTCTTGTCTGTACGGATGACGTGAATATATTAGGAGAAAAAACCACTAACGATTAAGGAAAACACGGAAATTTTACTTTAAACAGGTAAAGCGATAGGTTTGGAAGTGAACCCCGAAAAGACAAAGTATGTGATTATGTCTCGTGACCTGAATATTGTACGAAATGGAACTGTAAAAATTGACGATTTATCCTTCAAAGAGGTGCATAAATTAAAATATATAGGAACAACAGTAACAAATATGAATGATATTTGAAGGAAATTAAACGCAGAATAAATAAGGGAATTGCGTGTTATTATTCGGTTGAGAAGCTTTTGCCATCTAGTATGCTGTCAAAAAATCTGAACGTTAGAATTTATAAAACGGTTATATTACCGGTTGTTGTGTATGGTTGTGAAACTTGGACTCTCACTTTGAGAGAGGAACAGAGATTAAGGGTGTTTGAGAATAAGGTTCTTAGGAAAATATTTGGGGCTAAGAGGGATGAAGTTACAGGAGAATGGAGAAAGTTACACAACTCAGAGCTGCACGTATTGTATACTTCACCTGACATAATTAGGAACATAATATCCAGACGTTTGAGATGGGTAGCATGTAGCATGTAGCATGTATAGGCGAATCCAGAAATCCATATAGAGTGTTAGTTGGGAGGCCGGAGGGAAAAAGACCTTTGGGGAGGCCGAGACGTAGATGGGAAGATAATATTAAATTGGATTTGAGGGAGGTGGGATATGATGGTAGAGACTGGATTAATCTTGCTCAGGATAGGGACCAATGGCGGGCTTGTGTGAGGGCGGCAATGAACCTCCGGGTTCCTTAAAAGCCAGTAAGTAAGTAAATAATAATAATAATAATAATAATAATAATAATAATAAAAACCATTATTCCCTGTAATTAAAGTAAATATTTACAAATACAACCAAAATCATGCAAAGTTTTGGCTAGAGTGCAATGCATTCGTAGTTACGCATGGCTGTGATACATGCGTTGGGAAACGTATTTTTTCTAATAGTCTATTACAGTTACAAAATGGACTTACTATAAAGTTACTGAATGGAGACACCAGGAACCCATTTCATAAAGCACTAGTAAGTTACTACATTAATTTAGTGCTGTTCTCCACTTTTCAATAATTGTAAAATTGTGTATTTCATAAAAATATATTTCTCACTTCAGTAGCAATGTTATTACTCGACAGAGGACAGTGGAGTCCTGCAGCCCGGAGCCGTGGCGCTACTGGTCCTGCGTTCGTAAAACCGCATCGCGTTAGTTCACATTACGCCCGCGGATCCACTCGCCTCGGTCGAGTAATACCACAGTGATGTGTTAAATATGAGATATAAATTGCTGGGGGCTCTTAATCTTGATAGCGTTATCTTTCAATAGATTACGTAAATGAACTTTCATTATTTGCTACAATGGTTGGAGTAAAGACGATAGCGAAACAATCAATTGTGTCAGAATCGAAGAATATAAAACTATTTTGTTCAAACAATTCTTTAAAAAATTATGAAGCTACAAATGTGAGTGGAGATTTAAAAATTTCCCAAATTAATGATAATAATAAAGATTATGTGCAAACATTCCAAACATGATTATTGATTCAAACTTCTTTAGAGAGGATACGAATCAAACAAGTTGTGAAACAAATTTTTTTGATGCAGTATTTTGCTACGGATTATCGATATAAGGCCTACTTTTGTATTTTTTACATGAAATTGTTAAACCTTAACTTCATATCTCACACTAGTTTATTAAACCGTGGCGGACTGTAAAGATAACAACTATAGCAATGTCCATATTTTATATGTTGTTTCCAATGGATACCATCCCATTGTGGAATCCTGGGAAACGAGAATGCGGATGCTTTAGCAAAGAAGGGCAGCACTGCTACTTACAGACCTATTACTAAATCTACGTATTACTCTGTGAAAATATTTATTAAATCTACATACTTAGACTTCAACAAACAAAATTTGATAACACAATCTCAAGGGAAAAAATGGAACTCTCTGCATCATAATCCACAGTTAATTCCCGATTTACCACGAAAATCGTCTGTAGCTGCATTTAGATTGGCAACAGGCCATAATTGTTTGGCAAAACACCTGCATAGAATTGGAATATATCAGTCCCCTAACTGCCCATTGTGCAACTCAAACCAAGAAATGGATTCGGAACACCTCAAAATCTGTGCTTCAGTGGCTGGCCATGATAATATCTTTGAAAATTATTGGAGTGCAAGAGGTCAAATGACTTTATTGTCAAACGCCTGACATTAGAAAACAACAACAACATTTTATGTGTTGTACAGTATTATAGTATTCTTTAATTTTGTTTATTTAATTTTCCTAGAAATGTCTTTTATTGCTCTATTAAAATTATAGCATACTAGTGGCTTGTGCAGCAAATGCTGCAAACTAAGTCCATTAGACGTTCAAATAGAAATTTTTCAGATTTATTTTCAGTGAAGAATACCAGACATTTTAAAAGTTATTTGCTTCCGTAATAATGAAACATACTCCCTCTGAATGGTTTTTTTATGCCAAATAATTTTTCTTGAACCTATCCACCTTCAGGTTTTGAATTTCAACGCAAAAACGCAGGTAACAATGTCAGGACGATCAGTGGGTTTTTCATGTGGGAGTAAAGCAATAGCTATTTCAGGTCATTGAGGATTCTAGGTGAAAGTTAAAAAAAAAAAAAAAAAACTCAGGTTTGCTATGCTTTCGAATAGCATCTTGGTATAGATACTGCATGTACAGATTGAAATGTAGAGGGTAAAATAATTTTATCCTGCTAAGAGATCTTGCTGAAATGATCGGGAGAATACAAAATTTTGTAGGCCTCTTATTTTATCAGAAAGTAATATCTTTTGGTCTTTCCTTAAGAACTCTAAATTTTTTGCGCTCTCTCGAGCCAGTACTAAAGAGAATGACGCATATAAATATCTACACCACACCGCCATTAATTATCTGAAAAAGACCCAACCCCACTTTATTAATAACTATTAAAATATTTGATTTTTAATAAAAATATTTGGTTTTGTAATTTGTTTATATACATATATATTATATATATCTTAGTAGTCGACCTGGTTGACAAGTTGGTATAGCGCTGGTCTTCTATGTCCAAGGTTGCGGGTTCGATCCCGGGTCAGGTCGATGGCATTTAAGTGTGCTTAAATGCGACAGGCTCATGTCAGTAGATTTAGAAAACAACAACAACATGTAAAAGAACTCCTGAGGGACAAAATTCCGGCACATACGGCGACGCTGGTATAACCTCTGGAGTTGCGAGTGTCGTTAAATAAAACATAACATTTTATATCTCAGTAAATTATAGAAATGAAGATCTAATTTAAGATATTCTCTACACCTACTGATATAACCCCAAAACTTTTCACTTTCATATCATAAATATAGAATTAATATTTATAATTAATGAAAAATAGTCACATCATGGCATTAACTATAGTAAAATTTCATTTCTAATGGTAATAATGTCATCAAGCCACCTCAAGTTTTGTAGATTTCAATATCCAATACACAGCTATACACAGAAAATTACACATTTCAGATTATTATTTTTATTTTTAGTAAATCTTGAAGTTTTTAATAACCAATTTAATTTGACCTCTAAATATGTCAGCAATCCTACAGGTCATGGCCTTCATGTGATATTGTTTATTGTAGTGTGTTTCTGTTTTGTTTTATTCTGAAAAGCTATTATTTATCAAAACTGACGACAGATGGATTTTCGAAAATAGTAAAATGATGTAATAAGATTGACATTTAATTGAAAACTACTATTTTTCTGAAAAACTTTGGGTTCCAAGCTTCAAAATGAGGGGTCATTCATTAAAATTCGTTCAGCCGTTTTCCCGTAATTTCCATTACCATTTCAAATTATATATATATATACAATATAAACCTGTTTTATCCTATAGGATACTTTGTGAATTTAAGGGTTAATTTTTGTGATTTTCCACCAATTAACCCAAATTAAGGGCTAAATAAGCGAGAATGGAGCTGCTGCCTGGCACTGGTTCTTCTTTGTAGTGTTATGCTACTCCACAGTGGGAACCAGTGCGTGAAATTAAAATGTTGTGCAATTGTTCCTGCTAAATATGCTGACATCAGGGGCTGAACCAAGGAAAACTTAGCACGAAAAAAAAATGCAAATTATCCACTGAAAATGCGAAAAGCAAAGGAATAGATAGGAAAAATGCGATAATGCAGGGAAAGGATAAAGAATTTTGTAGCAATTCTTCTGTAGTTCAGTTAAAAAGTGTCAGCGATTTAGCGAATGTTCCTACACCGACGAAAATCTACGTGCAGAGAACGAGTGTTCTGCTATTGCACGACAACGCACGGCCACATGTCAGTCACAAGACCACAAACCAGAACATGCTGTTTCTCCCGATGTGGTCCAACACGACTTACAGTCCTGATCTGGCACCATGCAATTACCGTCTCTTTGGTAAACTGAAGGAATCCCTTCGAGGAACGAGATTTGAAGATGACTACTCCCTCGTGCACGCTGCGAAAGAGTGGCTCAGACGTGTTGGTCCAGACATTTATCGTGCTGGTATAGCCTACAGGCCCTCGTTCCAAGGTGGCGTAAGGCAGTTGAAAGGGTCGGGGATTATTTGGAAAAATGACATTTTGTTCCTATTTTTAGACTTTCATTATATATGTATATAGTAAACGGAATTGCATAAAATTGAAAATCACTCTTCATGATTTTAAAATCATTATCTCGTCTTTATTAAAATTTACTTTCAGTACATACAAGAGATCGCAAGAGCGACTACCCAGAAAGGTAAAGATAGAAACTTTTTTTCTGATACATCTACGTATGAGACGTGCGAAAGGGTTTACGAGTATAGTAGAATCCCTCTTAACCGACACCAAAGGGACCAGGCTAGTTCGAATACGAGATTTTGCCGGATAATTGCATAAATATACAAAAAAAGTTTGTATTTCATGGTGCAAAATGTTGAAACTTCAGCAATGTGAAACTTATTTCTCTATCACTAGCTCGTAACTGAATAAATATAAAAACTGTGTGGATTTTCATTATTAAAATAAATCACACAACATAAATAATAGACAAAATCTAGGTTCGAATATTCACTGAAAATTAAAGTTTGTGCGAACTTCCTAATGTGGCAACATTGACGGCCCGAACATAACTAAATAAACATAAAAACTGTGTGAATTTTCCTTATTAAACCACATCACAGAACACAAATAATAAACTAATTCTAGGTTCGAATATTGACTGAAAATTAAAGTTCGTGCGAACTTCCTAATCTGGCAACATTGACGGCCCGAACATAACTAAATAAACATAAAAACTGTGTGAATTTTCCTTATTAAACCACATCACACAACACAAATAATAAACTAATTCTAGGTTCGAATATTCATTGAAAATTAAAGTTCGTACGCACTTCCTAATGTGGCAACATTGACGGCCCGAACATTACTAAATAAACATAAAAACTGTGTGAATTTTCCTTGCTAAACCACATCACACAACACAAATAATAAACTGATTCTAGGTTCGAATGTTCACTGAAAATTAAATTTCGTGCGAACTTCCTAATGTGGCAACATTGACGGCCCGGACATAACTAAATAAACAAAAAACTGTGTGAATTTACTTTATTAAATCACATCACACAACACAAATAATACACTAATTTTTGGTTCGAATATTCACTAAAAACGAAAGTTCGTGCCAACTTCCTAATGTTGCAAAACTGACTGCTCAGACTATGACAATTTGGCAGATTCAAACTTATTTTTTTTTAGCCCAGCCAAAAGTGCCTTTGTTTTGGTGTTGCCGGTTACGAGGGATTTTACTGTATTAAAGTTTTCATTATTCCCATGTAAACGGCTATTTAAGTTGTCGTGTTCTGATATCGGCAAGAAACGCCAAATCTGTTACCCAATTTTGATACATTAATTCTGGAATATTCGTATTCTAAAACAGAAGATTTTCATAAATATCATATACTTTTTTCAAATCCGGTAATGATTCTATTATCTATGATAGTAATCATTTATCTTCTTTATGAATCGGTTATCAGTCCACAGCTGATACTGTTGTGTTTACTTCAACATTGATTAACTTTGAATGGACAACTGATGGCTAATTGCCCTGCACTTCTGAAATATTGCCAGCGATTATAAGGAAAAATAATGGAATTTTTAAGGGGTAACTATTGCTTATTTTAGTCGATATTGAGGCTCCTATATCAGATTCACGTGTAGGCTACTCTGTTACGATTCATTACACTTCAAAGAACAGCAATGTGGTATCGGGGAGATCAGCAGAATCGAATCCATTGCCTTTGCACTTAAGGTAACAGATATCCAAACATGTTTTGTTTCTCTAACTCCGCTTCATTGATAAATAGTTTGATTTCACAGAATTAAGTTAAGCTGAAAGTAATACACGTAATTGCTTCAGAGTTCCTTGTATTCTCGTACTAAGTGAATTATCGTAATTTGCTGGAGAAACAGTTACGAGACATCTTCTCAGAATAACTACACAGACTGTTTCCTGTTAATGAGAACGGTGTTTCATTAAAGTTGTCTGATTACACACATTACGAGACACGTGTATACTAGGTCAACCATAACAATTAGCGAGGGTTGAAGTTCAGTGCATAGCTGACACACAAGAGAGAGGGCGTAAATTATTACTTCTCTACTTGTATTACTGCCGTTTTAGGGTCAGAAGATATATAATGACCACCTTCGTCATTTAAGAGAATAATCTGGTGGAAATACTAAAATCTACCATTTTTCTTTACAGATATACAGGGTGTTAAAAATAACGTTTACAACGTTTCAGGGATGATAATGGAGGCAAAAACAAACATCTTTTTTAAGTGACAAAACTTTAGCAGATGCGCCGTTTTGCCGCCAGTTGGCCTGAAGGATAGATGACTTGACTTCCGTCACAGCACACACTGGTTAGTTCTGTTGGTGCACGACTATCTTTTATGGTCTTATCTGTTGCCTAACACTTTCCGTGGTGGTAATTATTTTACGATGAAAGAGTAATGGAACGGAGAAGAACTCTCTCCGGCGCCGGGATTTGAACCCGGGTTTTCAGCTCTACGTGCTGTTGCTTTATCCACTAAGCCACACCGGATACAACCCCGGCGTCGGACAGAATTGTCTCTGATTGAGTTCCAACTCTTGGGTTCCCTCTGGTGGCCGCCCTCTGCACTACGTCATAGATGTCTATGAACATAGGACCGAAGTCCACACATGTGCTGAGGTGCACTCGCTATGAGTGACTAGTTGGCCGGGATCCGACGGAATAAGCGCCCAAGAGTTGGAACTCAATCAGAGACAATTCTGTCCGACGCCGGGGTTGTATCCGGTGTGGCTTAGTGGATAAAGCATCAGCACGTAGAGCTGAAAACCCGGGTTCAAAACCCGGCGCCGGAGAGAGTTTTTCTCCGTTCCATTACTCTTTCATCACATGATAACGCAGAATATCTGCATGGAAATATCATATGTACTTCGGTACATTGAAATAATATAGGTCATTATTTTGTTTTTCTACGCGACGTCCTACCAGAACTTTTAGAAAATATCGCATTGAACATCAGAGAACGAATATGGTTTCAGCATGACGGCGCCCTTCCACACTTTGATCGTCGTGTCAGGAACCACCTAAATGCTATATCCCCCGATCGTTGGATTGGCAGAGGTGGGCCAGTACCGTGACCACCTCGATCACCGGACCTAACCCCACTGGATTTCTTTTTGTGGGGAGACGTGAAACGTTGTGTGTATGAGACACCGATCGATACGGCAGAAGACTTAGTTGCTCGCGTTGTTGAAGCTGCACATGTTATTAGAGACAATGTTGGCCTTTTTGAGCTCTTGCACATAATGCATAGTACGAAGGTGATGCCTTCAATGGACGGCAGTTTGAATACCACCTCTAAAACGAAAATTGGTCTTGTTCTTTATGGATGTTGAAAAACATTGGTCACGTACGTGCACTCCATGAGCGATCACAATTTTTTCACCCGCTGCTATCCAAAAAAATCGTACTTAACATGATGCAGTCTTCTCTTTTTCCTCTTCCATGCACAATAAAGTAAACTACAATGTCTCTTTTGGTTTCATTACTGTACTTATGTTCTTGAAATAGTATACTACACACTGCACTTGAACTCTACAATAACTGCACAACTAACCCATACAGTGAAACCACTCATTTACGGTCATCGAAGGGACGTAACAATCTGTCCGTATCTGGGAGGTGTCCTTTATTGGGAGGGAGGCTCCCCAATCTAACAGTAAATTTATAACATGCATTATTTATCCCTTCACGCTTTAAATGAAATGTATTAGGCCTACTGTAGTTTAATTCTAAATACAGTATACTGTACTACAGTAAATTCTTTGCAACTTTGAACTACAGTAGATAAGACCGAAAAAGGAAAATACAGAACAACTGATTCAAATAAAGAGAATAATCCTACTAATGTTTTCAATACAATTTCACGATCGCGGAAACCTTGGACCCATCAGACAGGTTAAATTTTATGATTCTGTTTATCCACCCGCTTCCAGCTCACAAGGGGTAGCCGGCTGGGCTAGTGGTAGCCTACGAGAGCCTTGTTGTCTTCTTTCATGTTAAGGAATTTCTGTACAGTTCTCAAAACTAAATTTTTCATTTTTGTAACACATTAGGTCTTAAAATCTAAGTTCTCTCCGCAGTCAGGAGGTAAAGCAATCTTTAGGACTGTGAAACAGCTGTCTATATTCGTGACTAGAGTGTCCGTAAACGAGAGTTAAATTTATCATTATTTCTATATTATTTCAGTTGGCACATAAAAATTTGTCCGTATATGAGGAGTGTCTGTATCTTGGGGGTGTCCGTAAGGAGAGGTTTCACTGTATACTCATTTTTTGTGTTATCAGGATCAAATGGACTTGCCTGGTTTACTGCTCAGAATGTTATGACCGGCCAAGCTGTCTAAACACAACAGTAGGAGTATCTCCAAATTATAATATTAATGGTGAGTAGAGATACAGTTATATAAAAACACAAATAATAATGAACCTCAATTACTAGTGTAATATGCGGAGGAATTGCTGATATTTACGGCCATCATGCACTCAGCTGTGCGAGGAGCAAGGGTCGCATTCCCAGACATACATCACTCAATGATATTATTAAAAGATCTCTGACTTCGTGTGGCATCCCGTCTCTTTTGGAACCACCAGGTATTAGTCGCGCGGATGGTAAACGGCCCGATGGTCTCACCTTAATTCCATGGTCTAGAGGAAAATCTTTAATGTGGGACTCCACTTGCGTTGACACTCTAGCTCCATCTCACTGGCCGAATATCTCCAGACGCGCAGCATCTGCTGCTGAATTAGCCGTGAAGAAGAAGGTCAATAAATATGCTCATCTTTTAGACAATTATATCTTTGTCCCATTTGCTGTGGAGACCTTCGGTCCTTGGAGTCATGACGCTAAAGTTTTGGTATCTCAAATCGGCCAAATTTTGATCTCCATTACTGGTGATCGCCGTTGCACTACTTATTTGCGTCAACGCTTAAGTATTGCTATTGAACGCGGAAATGCAGTGAGCGTTTTGGGTACTCTTCCAGAGTCCAGCCCTTTGGACGAACTTTTTCTCCTGTAAAATTTATTATATCTATGTAAATGTTTATGTTTAGTTTTTATACCTGTGTAATTGTAACGGTGAAAATATTGTTAATCAAATTATTTATTTATTTATTTATTTTCATAAATGTATATTATTTTTGGGAGTGTTTTTTGTAATTAATTTTATGAGGTTCTCATTGATATGCTGATAAATTATTTGTACGAATTACGAATTTTCTAGTGTCCTGAACGAATTTTATTGTGCTTATAAATCCATATTATACAAGAGAAATATATCTAGTCAGGTTTGGTAGTGCAGATCATGCAATTTATGTAACAATGTATCAGTTATGTACTGTACAAAACCTAACCTAAAATTTCGCCAGCAGTATCACTACCTTTAGAATAAATTCCACATTTAATTAATGATGTAATATGTGTACATAATTATTCTATAAATAATACGTATAATTTTCAATGTATATTTTTCTCTAAGTTTCAACCGCTATTAGTCACGTAAACATGATATGAAGCTTTCCAAGCTGATTTTGATCTGATAGAGGCAATCAGCCACAAGAAAGAATTAATATAGTCTACACTTGAGATACTTGGATGGACATGACAAAAAAATTCAAGAAGAAAACTTCTTTCATAGTGCAACAGATGAAGAGATCTACAGTTTTACCCACTAAACAGCTGAAGGAAAAGATCATAAAGATAAAAGGCTGATAATGGACACAATGTATCCTGGTTGAAGATAAAATGTATGCGCTTATCTCTACATTAAAAGAGAGCTTAAATTCGGACCACGAGTTCTATGAAGTTCATGAACTCAATTTCATAAAGAAGGCGACAAAAAAAGCCATCAAGACATTCCAACAGGAGTTAACTCTATATATGAATAACCTGCTGTTCGGTTACACGGGTTACATGTTAGATCTTCTGAAATATATTCATTACGTCTAGCATGGATACTATCAAAACTTACCAACATATTCTTCAACATTTCTATCAAGAAATGCTGAAATTTCTGTCGGGGAAGATAACGCAATTATATACAACTAAGGTGTTATCCTCTCTCTGTACTGAACTTTCAGAATTCAAATCCAGCAAGTCCATTTTTAATAATGGAGTTATTTTTTGTTGATAGTATGCAGTACACAAAATACATTAATTAATCTTTTAATGAAATTAAGTGTGTATTGAATAATATACGTGAATAAATACTCTTTACAATAATTATTCATTTATGCTCGACCATGCCGAAATGTAGTAATTATACACATGGTAGCAGCCCTTTAATGGACCTCATTAAAGTACACCTATTCATAAAGTTCAGGTGTTCCACCAATCAGAAAATACCATTGTAGCAATATGAAAGCACAAGTATCGATTATTCTCGGATATGCAATCGAAAGACAACAATAAATCAATAATTCGCCCATATTTGAAATAAAGTCAGTTCTGTTACTATAATAATTAGCATTAATTGTAAATAATATTGAAATAAAATCAATTTGTCATCTCGTTTTTCAATGTCAAGGTCAAGGTCGACTTCTGTTTCTCGGAAAAAATCAATACTTTCGCGTCTGCGCACATCTCACAATTTACGAGGTATTGCAAAAGGTCAGTTCCGCTCCCCAGTCAGATAAGAATAACATGAATACTTATGAATAATTTCAAGTTAGAAATATGGTCGAGCATAAAAAGTCTTAAGAAACTTGGCTATAATGGTAATTAAGACGCTCGTATCAAAATTATGATACTTTCTTGCGCTCGTTTCATAAACATACTCGCGTCTTAATTACTACCATTATAGGCTCGTTGCATAATGTACTATTCCATATCACATTTTACAAATATTCATTATTCATAGAAGTAATCTTGATGGAGTTATATCATTTTTGCTCTGAGCCCCTCATATCAGAACTAAAAATATGCACTGTCCACCCACACCTATGGAGTAACGGTCAGCGCGTCTGGCCGCGAAACCTGGTGGCCCTGGTTCGAATTCCGGTCGTGGCAAGTTACCTGGTTGAGGTTTTTTCCGGGGTTTTTCCTCCACCGAATACGAGCAAATGCTGAGTAACTTTCGGTGTTGGACCCCGGACTCATTTCACCGGCATTATCACCATCTCATTCAAACGCTAAATAACCTAGATGCTGATACAGCGTCGTAAAATAACCCAATAAAATAAAAATAAATGCACTGTCCATAGTATAAGATGACGCACTCCGCCAAATTTAATTTTTTTTTAATGAAACACGGACGAATTCTGAAATAATATAACTCCGAATGTTACCCATGTACTTTTTTCAATCTGCATATTCCTTAAACATTTTCTGATATATTTTCTTTCTCTACCCTATATATCGATAATTTTTATGTTATAGACTTGCAGGTATGGTATTTGAATTTAATAGAAAGTTATAGAGACTCTTTTTCCATCCCTATCGCAACACCTACAAATCCTGTCTCGAATCCGCGTACTATAGATTTAAAAATTTAGTTTAAATTGTAAATATTTTTATAGTTGGTTAATTAACGATCCTGTATCAACTATTAGGTTATTTATCGTCGACGAGGTTGGTGTTAGCAAGATGGTATTTTGGGTGATGAGGCCGAGGATTCGCCATAGATTACCTGACATCACTTTACGGTTCGGGAAAACCTCGGAAAAATTCCAACCGGGTAATCGGTCGAAGGGGAATCGAAGCCACGATCGAGCGCAAGTCCGGAATCGCCAGCCAGCGCCTCAGCCAGCTGAGCTACGCCGGTGGCCACTTCTAAATATTACATTGACTAATAACATCCATGGAAAATGTTTCCACAGAACCGTATTATACGATGTGTAGCTAGTAAAAGTCGATACTCGTATTGCAGAACGTTGTCCTATAGAGTACATAAGAAAACCGATTCAGTATGTATCAGTTCCCAAAGCTTTTAGCTTAATTAGTCTGAGGTGCCGTAACATGAACTGACGGTTATATAAACAAGATCATGTATCTCTGTTTTTGTTATTAGATGAAGGACGTTGTACTGTCTTAGAATGTCTAAGTAATTGTCACCCCCCGTTAATGCGATATCAACCTGACCGGGTGTTAAAATGATTTCTACTGTGTAGATTATTTATTAAAGTGTACCGTTACATTTGGAAGCTATTTCAGAATTGAGGAGCCCAGTATCAAAGATGGGCAAGAACCATTTTTATTATTTGCCAGTAGATCCATATTTTTGTTTCATTATGTTAATTTCTAGTATGAAGTATGACAAATTTTGTGTCATATTCGTAACTTCATTAACAAAATAATTCATATATTATTACAATGTATCGAAGTACATCTGATATTTCCGTGCAGAAATTCTGCGTCATCATATGATGAAGAATGAGTGGAACAGAGAAAAATTCTCTCCGGCATCGGGATTTGAACCCGGGATTTCAGCTGTACGTGCTGACCCTCTATCCACTAAGCCACACCGGATTCCCATCCCGATGTCGGATTGAATCCTCTCAGTTTAAGTTCCACCTCTTGGGTTCCCGAGTGCACCTCTGCACATGTACGGACACTGTGCCACTGTCATACATCTTTGACGCAGTGCATGAGGGTAGAACACTAGAGGGAATCCAAGAGGTGGAACTTAAACTGAGAAGATTAAATCTGACATCGGGATGGGAATCCGGTGTGGCTTAGTGGATAGAGCGTCACCGCGTACAGTTGAAAACCCGGGCTCAAATCCCGGTGCCGGAGAGAATTTTTCTCTGTTTCACTCATCCTTCATTAAAATAATTCATGTTTTCACTTTAAAATATTTAAAGTATTTTAAAACATGCTTAAAAATTGCATTATCCAGTTTTGAAATTAAAATTCACATTTGCCCGTTTTTTAAATATAAAAAATGTAATTGTACGTTTTTTTAAACATACAATTTAGAATCAGGATAATGATGAAAGCGACATATAGACGTTATGACTTTATTCTAAAACGAATATTTATATATTCATTCATTCATTCATTCATTCATAGTGTTTTGCCCAAGGGCAGGTCTTTCATTGCAAACCCAGCATTCTCCAGTCTTTCCTATTTTCTGCCTTCCTCTTTGTCTTCTCATACGATCCATATATCTTAATGTCTCTATCATCTGGCATCTTCTTCTACCCCGAACTCTTCTCCCGTTCACCATTCCTTCCAGTCCATTCTTCAGAAGGCACTTTCTTCTCAACCAATGACCCAGCCAATTCCATTTCCTCTTTCTGATCAGTTTCAGCATAATTCCTTCTTTACCCACTCTTTCAAACACAATTTCGTTTCTTATTCTGTCTGTCCACTTCACACGCTCTATCCTTCTCCATATCCACATTTCAAAAGCTTCTATTCGCTTGTCTTCACTTCGCCGTAATGCCCATATTTCCGCCCCATACATTGCTACACTCCATACAAAGCACTTCACTAGACTCTTCCTTATTTTTTTTCTCCAAAGCTTCGCAGAAGACGCTCCTTTTTCTATTAAAAGCTATTGTCCTTGATTTACTGACAGCAGCTCATGTTACTGCTTATAGTATGGGTACACCCCAAGTATTTGAAGCTGTCTACTTGCTCTACAAAACGAATATGTAATTAGAAAACTTAGAAACATTAGATTTAGAGTACTGGTATAATAATAATAATAATAATAATAATAATAATAATAATAATAATAAAGCCGTAAATCCCCATTGGGGCAAGGCCTCCTGCTTGGGCAGGGGGTGGCTCAAGTCTTGACAATCAGAAGAGCCGACCTGATGGTCTATTCCTAGTTCTTTGTCCACAATTTCGCTAGCACTGGTTGTTGCTCCCACTCAAAGTTGGTTGACTGCGTCTTTCCACCGTGTTCTTTGGCGTCCTATTCTGGTCCACCGTCCTCCTAGCTGCAACTGGAACTCGTCCCCCCATCTGGTCCTCGGTCGTCCACGGTTTCTCCAGCCAACTCTTGGATCCCACAGTGTCGCCGTGTGTGCCCATCGTACTGGTATTACTTCTACTTCTATTCAATTCTTAAAATAATATCACTTTCACTTTTACTTCCCATAGTGAAACGGGAAAGGCACTTAGAAACAGTTTTTTTAAACACAATGCAAAGTGTCTATGACAATGTCGAGATTGTAAAGAAAACCGTTGGAGAAACTTCCCGAAAATTCAAGATATCACCGGAAAAAATGCGGCAAATAGTAATCGCTGTTGAGAGATGGTAAGATAGAACACACAACAGCTCGAATTCGCCAGCATATGAACACCAAATTCCGAAATGAGCGTGACTTTAATATCGGTGTTTTTGACACGAACATCAATCCCGACTGTGATTCCAGTGCCGTCACTATCTGCTTGAGGTGCGGGTTCAACTTTGCATGCAACAATGTCATTTCACACCATAATATCTTGACATGTAATGAGGTACGCATATGATATTTGCAAATTCATGATGTTATACATGACTTCTCCTATGTATTTTATGGCTGTAAACATCATATGTGCGCATTCTATAGCTACAAACATTACAGGCGCGCGCTTCACTCTCTTAAGCTATATTATTGGTCTTACGGGCGATTGCAAAATGCCACACTTCGCACCGTTACTTTGGTTTCATGCTTGTTCAACCCAGAAAGTTGCGTGACGATTCTCGTCGGGAGACCCAAAGCCTTCTCTTGTTAGTGAGTTCCTGTATTACAGACATTCGCACAGAAAAGAAAAAAACATATTGGAAGCGTAAAAGAAAAGGTGAATGTTCAGTTCGAGCTCTAACTTAAGTAATGGACCTAGAATTTTGCCTTTGAAATGTCCTACTGAGTCTGTGCACAGTCATGCGCCTAATGTGAAAGAGGTACAGTACGATCGAGAAGTCTCTCCGCAGTGCTGGTGTAGCCACTGTGTAGCCGAGAATCCACTGGGCAGAGAATTCAAGTGGCAGCACTGGCCGCTAAGCATATGATGGACTGGGGATGTGAGGTTGTCAAATCAGAATTAATGGGGAAGTGTCAACTTTCTACAGGATTACGTTGGTTCTACAGATTACTAGAACTAATGGGCTGCGGAGGGACTTTTTCGATCGCACTATATAATCAATTAAAGTTGTTGATAGCCTAAAAAGGATCCCTGTAAAATACTCCGAAATGCCACCCACCTGAATTCTACGAAACGAATTAAGAGAAGTGCCTTCAAATGTTTTGTCAGTTCTTCCAGATCTGCAGAATCTAAGAAAATTGTCGTTGGAGAGCGGGTTAAGAACATTCCAGCTAATTGTCTAACGATTGAAAATCTATATAACATCACACAAAGGTTCCGTACAAATTCAACAGGAGATAATTTTCTCCTATATTATTTATATGCAGATCAAATTATCTTCGCTACGAAAGAAAACATACAAAAATTGATAAGAAGTCTCAATTGCTATGTCAACGGCACTTTCAAAAAGTGGTCCAAATATATTTTTGCGGATATTTACAATACTAGGTTCTTTAAATCAAACCAGTAGACAGGTTGATAACCAAATATTAGCATTGACATTTGTATTTGCTCTGTTCCAATCAAAAGAAGAAGCTGCAAACAGAAAGATTTTGAATGCTGCTTTGAATGCAGCAAGAAACTTTGATGCCTGGAGCCGCCATGTGTGACTTTGAGATGGAAATTATAAATGCTCTACATAATACTGTGGGGGACTATATTAGAACATGTTTCTTCCACCTACGACAAAATTTGTTTAAGTGGATTCAAGCTCAAGGGCTCCAACAGCAATACAACGACCCAGATAGTCGATGAATGAAAACATTTACCCAGAAGATGTGTTCTAGCCTATTTACCAACCGTTAAGGTAGTGCAGTATTATAATGATTTAACTGAACATACAGCTGAAGATTTTATAAGCCACCGGTGTAATTCAGTCGGCTAAGGCGCTTGTCTGTCGATCAGGAGTTGCGCTCTGGCATGGGTTCAATTCCCACTTAGGCTGATTATCTGGTTGGGTTTTTCCCGAGGTTTTGCGCTCGGGCATGAGTTCAATTCCCACTTAGGCTGATTATCTGGTTGGGTTTTCCCGAGGTTTTTCCCAATTGTAAGGCGAATGTTAGGTACTCTGTGGCGAATCCTCGGCCTCATCTCTCCAAATATCATATCGCTATCACCAATCCTATCGGCACTAAATAACCTAAGAGTAGATACAGCGTCGTTAAATAATGAATATTTAAAAAAAATATGCCAGTTGCAGATTACTTTGAAGTCAATTATATTCGAGGACGAAAAACTCGAGGTCGAAGGAGAGCTACCTGTTAGAGATGAACAAAACTAACTACCGCTCTTGCTCCGCTGTGTTCGTTGCATTTGTCTTTCGAGTCTCGTCTCGTCATTCTCGTGCGCTTCGAGTCTCGCTCATCATTCTCGAAATAGCACTTTGTCGGCGTGGAAAGATTTCGTAACTTTGAGTAACATATACAATTGAAATAAATAACATTATAAATGTTTAAATGAGACAAAAGGACAAAACAGAACAGTATCTTAGTTATCAAAATGTTCTGATTCTGTTATATATTACTTATGTTTATATAAAAAAATTCTCAAATAACTTTGCATTTCTAACAAAAATAAAACATAACGTTAACATCTTTTTATTTGAGATTGCACACTTCATCTCAAACATATTAAAATAACATTCCTAACTTTTCAATAAGGGCCTAGTAATTAAATAAAGTTTGGAGAACGGATTATTATAGGCCTACACTGAAAGGTAGAGATGATGTTTCAAATAGACTACTTGATTGTTTATACATATATAGAATTAGAAAAGCTCATTACATCCTTAGCAGGCAAGGGCCTCCTACTATCGGTAGGGCAGCTCTATTTTTGCTCACGGGGTGAGCTAGTCCCTGTGGACCTTACTCAAACATATATAACAGTTGCCAAAATAGATTAAAGTTCGGTCAAGTATAACGAACTGTGGCGATTCAAGGCTGCTTGACGTTTGGGGCTTCGGGAGTGATCAATCTCGGCGTAGCGAACATTCAAAAGCAGTCTTTACATCAACGACGCTACGTATAGAACATTGATGTGCGGGATTTCGGCTTTGCGGGCGCTGTTAGTCTTGCTTTCTCGATCGCTGTTCACCTCTACTACATATCCACGCTTCCCTTCCCAAATTGTGGAATGAGTATGATACCGTCCTACAGCAGGGGTTAGCAAGAATTATCAACTTATCAGGTTTTCACAACAGATTGAAGATTGAGCGATATCATCCAAGTTTTTACGTAATCCTGGCAAAATTGGAAAGAAACAGTCGGACACAGAGACGATATTAAAACAGTAATTAGGAATTTGATAGCAAATCAGAGAGTTGAAAGAGAGAAAATACAAAATTGTCGAAGGAAGAATCTGTAATATTGTTCCCAAATTTAATGAATACGAAGAGGCAAATGATGTTCTAGGATATTTACGTGCCATTGGCTACAATATTTCTTTCTAAATTTTACCATAGACAAGATAAAATATAATTATAATGAAACCATCAGTAATAATTCTCTGTAATCTTTGTTTATTAAACTTACAAAACTCTGTAGTTGTAGAAATTAATTACTTGTGGGATAAATATAATTTGGCGAAGGAACACAATTGAAATAAAGTATTTTGGAAAAATGGGAAACACAAATTTTTTATAGAACTAAAGGCATATGGAATTGTAGCTTTGGAAAAAAACTTTTAGAAAAAACTATCCACCAATCCGTAGAGCAATGGATTCGAAATCTTCAGGGGAATATGAAAAAGACATAGCGCTACATAATAGAAGAGTGTTGTAGGCTATTTTAATAAATTTCTAACTGAATTTCTGTATTATTATTATTATTATTATTATTATTATTATTATTATTATTATTATTATTATTATTATTATTATTATTAGTATTATTATTATTATTAGTATTATTATTATTATTATTATTATTATTATTATTATTATTATTATTATTATATTATTTCAATGTACCGAAGCACATATGATATTTCCATGCAGATATTCTGCATCATCATACGATGAAAGAGTAATGGGACGGAGAAAAATTCTCTCCGGCGCCGGGATTTGAACCCGGGTTTTCAGAATCAGAGACGATTCTGTCCGACGCCGGGGTTGTATCCGGTGTGGCTTAGTGGATAAAGCATCAGCACGTAGAGCTGAAAACCCGGGTTCAAATCCCGGCGCCGGAGAGAATTTTTCTCCGTTCCATTACTCTTTCATCGTATGAATTTCTGTGATTTTTGTATTGTAAATGGCTTTATTTTGACACAACTTGTATTATAATATACGTTCCCTTGGGGTGTTAATCAAGCTTAAGTGGCGATAAACGGTGGCGATTACGGAAGTAGAGTCAGGAGGCAATAACGATTATCATAAAGTGATACTAGGAAGTAGCCTTCTTGTAGTGTAGGCAGTGTAAGTGATGGCTTTCTTAGCGAGAAGGGGTATACGTTTATAGGTCTACTGATAACAAGGAAGCAATTCTTGTATTCAGCGTTGAAATATTATAGCACGATAACATATATTTTTGCAAGTTATGTCAATAGCATCCATAAGTATATTATTATTATTATTATTATTATTATTATTATTATTATTATTATTATTATTATTATTATTATTCCATTGTCTGCATTTCTGTTATTTATAATATTTAGTATGTACTTTTATAACACCACCTCGTTCTAGTGCCGAGGTCATGGGAAGCATGGTTCTCTACCTCCATGCCACCAAGTGCCTTCATAGCATGTTACGGGGATACCTTTACCTTACGTTTATGTACTTCTATATTGGTTGAGTAGCATACAAGTCCTTAAGGCCTTAACTCTTTCAGTAAAAATAAACCAAACACATGAATAAAAAAATTTAAATTGTAGAAAATATCATTGTAGTGTTACTCTGTATCACTAGAATGCATTGTGAATAGTATGCGGGGTCTAGTTTTGAACCATGAATATAACGTCAACTACATCACAAATAAGATGCAAGTGTTCCCTAATAGCACGTGTGTCGTGCATGAAAGATGAAGTCACGCTGCGTACGTCATGGGACTGAATACGGTCTATAATAATAATAATAATAATAATAATAATAATAATAATAATAATAATAATAATAATAGTAATAATAATAATAGTGATAATAATAGTGATAATAATAGTGATAATAATAATAATAATAATAGTAATAATAATAATAATAGTAATAATAATAATAATAGTAATAATAATAATAATAGTAATAATAATAATAATAGTAATAATAATAATAATAGTAATAATAATAATAGTAATAATAATAATAATAGTAATAATAATAATAGTAATAATAATAATAGTAATAATAATAATAGTAATAATAATAGTAATAATTTATTTTATTTTATTTTATTTATTTAGAATATTAACGTGCAAAAACAACAGCACAAGGCCAATTACAGTTTTGCACGATACAAAACAGAACAAAACAACAAATGATGATGAGAATGAATGATAGAAAATGGCAATGAGATGAAATACAAACAATATAATAGTCTACATCAATCATTGATAAAATAATAATTATAAAATTATAAAATTAGTACAATGAGAATTGAAATAATGGAATGGTCTACATGAATCAATAGACCAAATGCAAGAAATATATGGACAAATAATTATTAAAATTAGATCAGTGAGTTAAAACTCAAAGATATACTACACATTAAATGGATCCAAGTTGAATCCATGCAAATTAGCATATTTAATGCATCTGCAGACCGGAGAGAGAGATTTAGGATTCTTATTATAAAACAATTTATGAAATCTTAAACTATTAGCAGGAATACGAAGACTGATATTGCTTATGAAAGATTCACAATCAATATCACCCTTAATGACTTTGCAAAAAAATAAATAATCAAGATCCTGACGTCTGGTGAACAAACTACCGCAATTGAAATAATTGCATTTAATCTCATAGTTATAATCGGAATTTGGTAAAAATCTATAAGAACACAAGGAAATAAATTTTCTTTGGATATTCTCCAATTTAGCCGAGTCAGTGGAAGTAATGGAGTTCCATACAACAGATGCATATTCAAGCTTGGATCTAACCAACGTATAGTATAAAATTAATAAACACATAGGAGTGGAAAAAGAATAAGTTATAGACCTAATTAGACCAAGCATTCTTAACGAATGGGTATAAATATATTGCACATGATCATGGAAATATAATTTAGAATCAAGTAGGACACCAAGATCTCTAATACAATCTTTCCTAGTAATTACGACATTACTGAGAGAATAGTTAAATTTTAGGGAGATAGTTTTCCGTGAAAAGGAAATAACAAAAGTTTTGGATTGATTAATTTTCATTCCATTTTCAACAGACCATTGTGAAATTGAATTAATGTCATTTTGAAGAATTTGACAATCAACCAAACTATTAATTTTGCGAAAGATTTTGAGATCATCCGCAAACAAAAGGCAGCTAGAACTTATTCTTTTACTTATATCATTTATAAATAATAAAAATAAGAGAGGTCCCAAAGTAGACCCTTGAGGAACACCGCATAAACTATTAAATGGAACCGAGAGAGAATTACCAAGTCGAACACAAGACTGTCTATCTGTTAAATAATTTTCAAACCAATTAACGTAGCTAGTGGAGAGACCAAAATTTCTTAATTTATTTAATAAAATTTTGTGAGGAACAACATCAAATGCTTTGCTAAAATCAAAATAAATTGAGTCAATTTGACCTTGATTTTCAACTATAGGCATTATGAGATTAAGATAGGAAACTAAATTAGTAGTAGTAGATTTCCCTCTTGTAAATCCATGTTGGGCCGAATTGATCTTATTTTTAACATAAAATGAAATGTGTTTGTGGATAATTTTTTCAAAAATTTTAGAAAAATTGTTTAGGATAGAAATGGGTCTATAATTAGTAACACTGTTTTTATTACCATTTTTGAAAACTGGAATAATGGATGCTTCCTTCCAAAGTGACGGGTAAATTCCTGTTTTTAAGCTAAGATTGAACAAAAAAGTTAAAACAGGCAAGAAAATATTAGAGCAACCCTTGATTATAAAATTAGGAATGCTATCAGTACCTTTACATTGATTAGGCTTTAGCTTTTTAATAGCTTTATTTACATCATCGAATGTAATATTAGGCAGGGACAAACAGTCAGTGATATTAGAATCATAAGTAATGAAATTAGAGTTACAATTTTGTTGAACAGATTTAAATTGACTAGCAAATGCATTTGCAATTTCTTTTTCATCTGTGATGTGAACGCCATTTATTATTAGTTCTGTGGGATTACTATTAGTTTTTCGAAAAGTTTCTACATATTTCCAAAATTTATTTGGTTCATGCTTTAGGTTATCATCAATTGATCGTAACCATTTGAATTTATCAGATTTAATCATGGCTTTGACTTGTTTTCTAAGATTAGAAAAAATTTGATAATGATGATAAGTTTTATATTTTTTGTAATTTTTATGAGCTTTATTTTTTTTCTTTATAAGCTGACGTAAATCGTTTGAAAACCATTTAGGATAGTGCGATTTTTTAACAAAGGTGACAGGGACACAAAGGGATATAGCATTGTTTATAATTTGAGACAAGGAATTTGCAGCAGTGTTTACATCAGTAGTCTGATATATGCTAGTCCAATCATAATTGGATAGAATAGAATAAAGATTCAGATAATCACCTTGAGAATAATTTAAGTATGAACTGATATGACAGTGTTCTGGTAACGATAAATTTACTTCAATATAAATAGAGATAGATGGATGATAAATATCCTCTAAAACTAGAGAGTGATCGGCAAGTTTAACTGTACTGTTTTTATCATTAGTAAAAACCAAATCAAGAAGCTTTTTACTCGTAACGGTAGAGTTAATTTGAATTAATCCAAGAAGGCAGGACGAGGAATATAAATCCTTAGCCTTAATTTTAGAGTAATAATGAGTATCATTAAGATTGGAACCAGTTGACCAGTCCATACCAGGAGTATTAAAATCACCAAGGATTACTATTCTAAAATTATGAGTGTCGAGATTTTTTTCAAGAAAATTAAGATAAGATTTTAAGTGAATGTGATCTGTATCAGGAGAGAAATAATGGTTACCTAATAACAGATTAAAACCATCAGTCATTCTAAGTTCAACCCAAACGCATTCACTAATAATTTCTAAGTCAAAACGTCTTTTTGTAAAAGGTAACTGGTTGCTAATCGCTGTTAGGACACCACCACCTCTTTTTTTGTTAGTGTCTTCAAACAGTCTATCTGCACGAAACACAGTATAGTTATTTGGAAATAAATTAGAATTAATAACTGACTCAGATAACCATGTTTCAGTGAGACAGATAATGAGATCATTATTACTCACTATATTCTGAAAAATTTCATCAGCTTTAGTGTTAAGTCCACGAACATTTTGGTAGAAAATCTCAAGATGATTAATAGAACTGAACATTGAAAATGAGAGCGAGCAAGACTAAGACTAAGAGGCATTTCCCTGAGAATCAACAGAGTTCGAATTAGCAGAATGCGCAAAGTGCTGCTCAGGCTTTAATTTACCATAAAATGGTGCAATTAGACAACCAGCAGGCCAAACTTCAGGTTTGTTAATGGAATCGAAATCCCTCACATCAACAGTGATGTGAAAGGAAGAATATGATAGATATTTGGTTTTTAGTTTAGTTACAGCAAGAGATCTTAGCTGAAGTTGATTCTTCAGGGAGTCCTCTATGCTGTTTGTGTTGACTTTGGAACTAAATCTCGAAACAAATAGAGATTTAGTTTTAATTCTCTCAGGGGCCATTTCAATGCTACTCATGGCCAATGTTCCAACTTTAGGTTCTCTTTTTTTATATTTTTTGCGAGTAACTAACTGAAAACCATAATAATAATAGTAATAATAATAATAGTAATAATAATAGTAATAATAATAATAGTAATAATAATAATAGTAATAGTAATAATAATAATAATAGTAATAGTAATAATAATAATACTAATAGTAATAATAATAATAATACTAATTGTAATAATAATAATAATACTAATTGTAATAATAATAGTAATAATAATAATAATAATAATGATAGTAGTAATAATAATAATAGTAATAATAGTAATAATAGTAATAATAGTAATAATAATAGTAATAGTAATAATAATAATAGTAATAGTAATAATAGTAATAGTAATAGTAATAATAGTAATAGTAATAATAATAATAATAATAATAGTAATAATAGTAATAATAGTAATAATAATAGTAATAGTAATAATAATAATAGTAATAGTAATAATAGTAATAGTAATAATAATAATAGTAATAGTAATAATAGTAATAGTAATAATAGTAATAGTAATAATAATAATAATAATAATAATAATAGTAATAATAATAATAGTAATAATAGTAATGGTAATAATAGTAATGGTAATAGTAATAATAATAATATTAATAATAATAATAGTAATAATAATAATAATAGTAATAATAATAATAGTAATAATAATAATAGTAATAATAATAATAGTAATAATAATAATAATATAATATAATAGTAATAAAAATAATAATAATAATTGGTACAATATTTGTAATATTGCAATAATGCTACTATTTTAAAATGCTATTGAGTAACTAGATGAGTCGAAGTTTGAGAGATAGATGGCTTGAAGTAGCGTCGTGCATTACAGGCGCAATGTTCGGTTCAAGTTCGTCGACTATGGCGAAGTTCTATATTCGCCGAAGTTCTCTCTACGGAAGGAGGCCTGCCGTGTTTGTTTCACCTTGTTAAACATATTCGCTGTCCTTCACTCTCAACTCTTCATGTTTTAACCACTTAAGACTTTTTAGCACAGATCTTGTAATTAGTTTTTCATATTAAACAAGACCAAGAATCTAATGCAGTGGTCGTTAGCACTCGCTGAAATGTGCAACGGGTACGCGGTGCCGTCCCCTTGTGCACTGTCGTGCAACAGGGAGAGATACGGAGCATACCCTCTAGCAGCTACGAGAGCACTATAGTGCACTACGTTTTCCGCGGGTAAGAGAGGCTAGCCCCAGCGTGCTCTGTGCTGACGACCTGTCTTGATTACCTTTCTCATGTTCCAACATTGGAGGACACTATTCTGTAGCATGAAGGATACACTATTTCTGTGTCTTGCACGTTGAACTTATTCAGAATCCTATCTTTTGATATACAGGGTGTAGAAGTGACGGAAATACAATACATTGACGGATTACACCATTAGTGAATATTTCTGCTCCATGGGATTACTTTTTTTCTGCAACTTTCATAATAATAATAATAATAATAATAATAATAATAATAATAATACAGCCATTCCAGGCAAACTTGGAATTCCAAAGAAAAGTCTTTTTCAGAAATATTTTTTCATTATTATTAGTGTAAGAAATAGGTAAGTCTCTAAATTCAGATATTCTAATGTTTTATTTTTAAAATGAAAATATTTTAGACGTTCTATGGGCATTGATTATGCTGTAAATGATCTTGGCTGGGTAAAACGTACTGTTTTGTTTCCCTAAAGTTTGCAGCATTTACTCATAGACAGATCAACTGTTAATTAGTGTTTTTTCAAGGAGCTAATGTTGAAGAAATATTTTGAGAACCTGCACTGTTAATTCCAGAGCCCCAGGATCAAGGAACTTTTTACTCTGTACTGTATTATTTCTACCAATTATTTTCAATAGCTTGTGTTAATAACACTTAGCAACCTTACAGTTCAAGTGAATATTGTGACAGCGACGTGAGATTCGAACTCACGACCAGCGTCCCGCAAGAAAGCAGATCGCGCGGGCTTCACGGAGCACTAAGGAACGGCGCGCGGCGGAGAAAGGGGAAAGGGCCCACGCGACGAGGGGAGATCTCGCGCGCAGCTGCTTACGGTGGGAAGGGGGAACGGACCTTCCCGAATCTTCGAGAAGTCCGTCGAAGTGGAGATATCCAGATAATTCTCTGCACAGCTGTAGAAATTTCTCGCAACTATGATTTCGCTATAAAAGAAGAAACGCCAGCGAACTCGGGTAGTTTTTCAGTTGATTAGTCAGCCAGTCAGTGAGAAAGCCAGAGCAAGCAAGCCAGTCTTGTGTACCGGAGTTCGACTCGAGTGTGCGTCCGCAACTGTATCAGCATCCGAAGGCCTGAGTTCGAGTGCAGTGGACCGCAGTTGGAGGGACCTGAGTTCGAGTGCAGTGGACCGCGGTTGGAGGGACCTGAGTTCGAGTACAGTGAACTGTCTCTGAAGGTCTGTGGTTCGAGATACTGTGAACTCGAGTGACTGAGATAGAAGAACTGTGAACTGAGAACTGATAGTTCTGATTTGTAAATAGTGCTAACTTAGAGATGTCACGTTCTTTTGAAACTGGAAAAATGAAGGACATTAACTCATCTGTAACATTCGTGACAGAATATATGTAACATCCATGGCATGGAAGAAACAGTTACAAGATATTTACCGATTATGTATATGTGAACTAACCGGATGATATGACATTTGCACAGCTTTCACATGTACACTGTGAGAATGAATCTCTTTTTGCTTGAGGCAGGGACCTGAATTTTACACTTTTTGTTAATAAGATGTGAAGTGACTCCACAAATCTTACAACATCCGTGGCGGAATATTTTCTTTATTTTATGCAACAATAATAAATTTTATGCTCGACCATGCCGAAATGTTGTAATTATACACCTGGTAGCACTCCTTTAATGCATGTCATTAAAGTACAGGTGTTCAGCCAATGACAACTCAGCTTACAGGTGTTCAGCCAATGACAAGTCAGCTTTGTACCGTTATAAATCCGCAAGTATCGATTATTCTCGGATATGCGATCGAAAGAGAATTAGCGAAAAGTGACGAAGGCTGGAAATCCAAAACTGTCGCGGAAGGTTATGTTCTGTTACTGTAATAATTGGCGTTAATTGTAAATAATATTCAAATAAATTCAATTTGTCATCTCGTTTTTCAATGTCGAATTCAATAATCAAGGTTATACCAAGTTTAACGGGATTACATCAAGGTCAATGACATTATTGTTCCTCGGAAAAAATCAATACTTTCGCGTCTGCGCACATCTCACAATTCACGACCTAGAACAAGGTCACTTCCGATCTTGTCAGATACAAATACACTGTATACATCTGAATAATTTCAAGTTAGAAATATGGTCGAGCATAAAAAGTCGTATGAAACTTGGCTATAATGGTAATTAAGACGCTCGTATGAATATTATGAAACTCGCTTGCGCTCGTTTCATAAATATCCATACTTGCGTCTTAATTACTATCATTATAGGCTCGTTGCATAATGTACTATTATTCAATTTTTTTTTTCTGTAAAATGATACTTATCTTTGAAATTTATTCTAATTATAAAAGGTGACAAAAATAATTTTATTTTAAATATATAGAGTTTGATAATATAAAAATTCAATTTTCGTGACAACTGGAATGCTTGAAGAATGATCATGATAATAATGATAAAGAAAAATACTCATAATAAATTATTCATTGGTTACATTCAAGTTCCTATCCAGTTAATTACAGTAAAAAGTGTGGGTAATCTATTCGTCTGTGATTTCTGTACGTGTGCTCGTTACAAAACTATGGGAAAAATTCCAGACAGTTGGGTTATTCACACACTCTGCGAGCTTGGTATTCCTCGAGGAGCGGCATATAGGCCTAGCAAGCTTCACCTAGTCCGTGTTTCTGCTCGTTGACATTATTTATCAAGAATCCCTCGGAAAAGTACTGACAGAAATAAACGCTCTATATTTGGACGGTATCCGTTGTCGTTTTAACAGCGTTCCATGAAATTTGCATAGAGAGAACATGTACAGAGCATCAGTAATGGACAGGAGGACAGACAGCGGCACGGCGGAGATGGGACTGTTCGGTGCGCAGTTTTCGCTGTTATCGATCTCGATTTTCATACGATGCCACAAGGTTTAATATGAAAATTTCACTCTGGGTCAGCTTTAATTGATACCGTACATGAAATGGGAAACCGATAACTTTTATGTGGCTAATAACCATGTATATCTCTCTATTGACGAGTAACTTATAAGGACCGTATTCATAGACATTTTTAGCGCGGGCTTCCGGTGGATGATCAGCGTTCTTCGTATTCATAAACCAGTGTTAGCGATAGGATATGATTTGAATTCTGTACTAGTAACCAGTGGATAGCCGGGGCTAGCTTAGTACTCTCGTAGCGCGTGCTGCGAAATGACTATGAATAGCACCCATAGTGGTTTTGCTAATCGCCATGTAGGCCTTTCCAAATTACTGGAAGTAATTTATCGATCAAGAAATTGTTCAAAATATCGTCAGTATTTTAGTAAATCAGAACTTGCATTAACGTGTTTGTCGTCTTAATTTTTATTATTATTATTATTATTATTATTATTACTATTACTATTATTATTATTATTATTATATTTCTGTAATTTATGAACCATGCAAGTTCTTCGCTGTTGGATGCACAACAAATATTTTTCAATTATTTTTTTAATTTAACGATATAATTTCTTCTACCAAAGTTATCTTCAAATCTGACCGGGGGACTCCCTAGCTATCTGTTCCCTCTTGACATTAATTCAATACATAATCTAATTCTTTTTCTCCTTGTACTCTGATGCAGGGTGCGAATTAAAATTTGTGATGTGCGGTAATAGATTCCTAGATAGAGAATATCATACATAATAGTAATATGCGTTACAAGAGCGGTATGTTGACGTTTTCATGTTCGAGGAAAAGTTTGAAAAAGCGAAACGTAGTTGAGCTTTTCTAATTTCCGAGAATTGAAAGAAAGCATACCGCTCGTAAATCGTACATTATTTTGTGCGAAGATCGTTTATTACATACCTGAAAGAGGAATTTCTAATTAGTTGCAATGAAATCTCCATCTTGGTTTCTGTTCAATGACGGCAAATTTGCAAAACAAAAATATATATCTTCGACATTGTTGCTTTAAAATGTTTTCTGTGTTTACTATACTCCAGCAGGCCGTGATTTACGTCTGTCTTTTTTTCCCTCCAGTCTATGATGAATCTGGAATCTTGTTGATTTTTTCACGGCTTCCTTAAAGTTACTTGCATCACGAATGCAGTAACTTTAGTGGAGTTGTAGAGTTTACTTATTTTTTGCAAATATTTAAAAACAGTAATTAACAGTGCAATTTAGGTGAAATTGCAGTGGTAAGTTTTCAATTTATAATTATTACTATATTGAACGTCTCTAAAAATAATATGTTAAAAGCCTAAAGCAGTAAAATCAATATGTCACTTAAGCGGTAAGAAGAGGGAAATTGTTACGTGTGTTAGGTTGGGAATACTGAATGTGGAATTTTAGACTTTACGCGGATTGGTTTTGTGCGGAAACCAAGCAAATACGCACGATCTCGTACAAAATAATTATTACGCTCATTCGATACGTCTCAACGCTTGTCGCACTGAGTTGCTTGTCTTGCATCTTGATCGTAATAATACTTATATCCATGAGCAGGCTTAAGATAAGACGTGTAATTCCTAAGTTACTGATTGTTGTCAGCTTGCCGGTGATGATGATAATACATCAATCATATTTTCTTTGCTTAATTTATAAAATACATATACTCGTATTAAAAATTATATTTTGTGAGGGGGGAAATAGAATTTTTCCCTAACAAGGATGTTAATATGAATTTATGAGAGGGAGATAACTTTACAACAGGGACAAATCCCCCCTCCCCCTCGTTAATTCGCACCCTGTTCTGATGGCATGTACAGATACGGAATTAAAATTTGGAGCGAGTCTTGATGGGAGTACACATGTATGTAGGCAACAATTTCGCACGACTGTCTACAAGTAGCATATATACAGGGGCTCTTGTTTACTGCACATGCGAAGTGTGTTGTAAGTGAAACAATACGGGAGCTCCAATAGTACATTACGATACACGGTTGGGATGTGCTTTTTACAAAATCGTAGAAAAGTTTTAAAAATGAGCAGAGTCAGTTTTTCAATTTCCGAGATTTTGTAATACACTTTACAAATGTGTATTTTACAACATTTTTTCCACAATGATACTTTTTAAAATTGCAAATACAATATACACTGGTCAAAAAAAGTTAAGCATAATTAGGCATATAACTGTTTTTATTAATTAAATTAAAATAGATAAATTATAATTGGGTTTCTTGGTTCCACAGAATAAACTTAAAAGTAGAAATACACTATTTGTTAACAATGGACTCAATATGAAATGAAAAAGTTGCATTGTTTGGAAACAACGGAAAAGATAAGGGAAGTTGAAATTCGTACATCATCAAAGAAAAGGAGATGGTGCTTTCAGTACCCTGTTTAATAACGTGTTGGTCCTCCACGAACCCTGAGGCACTCTTGTATGCGACGGGGCATACTCAGTACCAATGCATCTAAGCTCTCCTGAGGCAAATTGTCCCATTCTTCCAAGGCAGCATTCCTGAGTTCTTGAATCGTTAATGAGTGATGTGGACGATTGGAAATGACTCTCCTTAGAAAGCTCCATGCATGCTCTATGCAGTTCATATCCGGTGAGCATGCTGGCCAATCCATTCTTCGGATCCCATGTTCTACAAGATACCGCTGCACACTATGAGCACGATGAGGCCGAGCATTATCGTCCTGTAGAGTGAACCCTTCTCCTACAGTCTCTGCAAAACCACTTTCTATGGGTTGGAGGATGTTGTTCTCATACACGGCAGCAGTCATGTTTCCCTCTATTGAAACCAGCGGTGTGCGGCGGCCAAACATGACACCTGCCCAAAACAAGATTGAACCACCAAACTGTTGGTGACGTTCCACGGTCATTGAGGGATGATTTCGTTCCCCTGTTCGTCTCCATACGCGAATAGAGTTGTCGTCAGGGTGTAGGCCCATTCTCACTTCGTCTGAGAATAAAGTTCTGGTCCATTGGCCTCGTGTCCAATTCTCATGTGCTCTAGCCCATCTTGCACGAGCACCCCTGTGATGTGGACGGAGTGCTGGAGTCTTGAGTGGTCTTCGAGCATACAACCCTATGTCATGAAGTCTATTGCGCACAGTTTGGCTACTTACAACAACACAGTGGCTTCGCGCAGGTCATGGCGCAGAGTTGTAGCTGAGGCTATAGGGTTCCTACGTGCAGATAACCTTACATACCGGTCCTGACCTGGTGTTGCTTTGCGTGGACGGCCTTCGCGAGGTCGATCTGCTATTGACTGGGTTTCCTGGAACTTTCTCTACAGTCTGGAGACAATACTCTGATTCACATGAAAGATGTTAGCAACATCAACTTGTCACATGTTTTGTTCCATCAAAGTGATGATTTTGATGCGGTCTGCCATTGTAAGGGTGTTCCGAGCCATTGTACTGCACTATGAAGCAAAATGACACTGACTGAACTTTGCTCGAATTACAGGCTTTTCTTTACTAGCCGTGATTTGGACGTTACCTAGTAATGCAGACTAAAACAAATGAAAGAGTTTGAATTGGTAAACATAACACGTGCCACATAAAACCAAAAGAAACATAAATATCAGGTATTATTGGGTAAACTGGAAATATGCTTAACTTTTTTTGACCAGTGTATTTAGCATTGAAAATTTAGAGCAATATTATTCCAAAGCCATCGCAATACTGCACTGTAATGGTAACTAAATAACAATAAGTGCACTGTAATGGGTCTTTTTTAGTACAGTTTTATGTTATGAAGAGTGGTTTCCCTAGTAACAAGTTTCTAACTTTCAAAACCTAACAACAACAGCTGTAAATACAACAAAAAAAAAACACGATCATGCAAAACTTTCATTAATTTTTGTACGATAGTGTATCTTCTCGTCGTTACAGCAACCTCCCACCAGGATTGAAATTTGATTTTACGAATTCAGGGTTTCCAACTTAATTAATTATGTTGAAATATTGTGCTGTATGCTCTAGAGTCGTAATGAAAGCCATGTATGTATACTGTAACCCTACAATGCATGTAAAATTCATACATGAAAGGCAGTGTTAATTAAAATACATTATATGAGACAAATAACTTCATTTGAAATGTACTGAACTTTATTTAAACAATTCAAACTCTACTTATAAAAATAAATAAAAATTATTTCAATTGAACATGGAATATTACAAGTACATGAATCATTTTTACTCTTTCGCATTGAAGTTGGCCAGACTGCTAAACTTCATTCAGCTCTTAGCCCTGCTCGTTTTTCAAACTTTTTCTCGATTTTGTAAACCTTGTGTCGTAATATAGGCCTACAATTGTGGCGCAATGATCCCTAATTTTACAATTTCTCCATGCATACGATATATGTAATGCAACCTATTACGCCTTGCGAGTATAAAAAATTGTTGATAGTCCCAGGGCCAGAAAAAAAATGTCGTTTGTTTACTTATATTTAATTAACTTATCTTCAGATTGTTTGGCTTTAATAGCAACTCCAGAAGGAATTTCGGTTTCAACAGATCCCGACATTATTTCCAACATAACAGAACATTGTTTACTAAATTCAGAGACTTAACAGCATAGAAATAGTAGCGTCATGCATGGCCTCCCTCAACGAATAATTTGTATTCTACGTATTATTTTTTTTCTAGTATACACAGTCCCTAGATACCAAACCAAAACATGCTAAACTACACATACAACCACAAAGCGAATTTCTAACTTTAAACTCTTATCAAAATGTTTTAATTTACTCAATTACGGACTACTGCTCCACAAAATAATGTATGAAGCTTTGGCGAAATTTCACGTTTAAACTTCGGGCCACTTGCACCCTCGAGCCAGAGGCCCTCGGCAGCAACCTCATAGCCCTTGCTATAAAAATGTTCATTTCTCCCTTCATACATAAATTACTATTCCGTATCTGTACAAATTATTGGAAATTAATTTGTTTCTAGAATATCTACTTCTTTACGTAGCTGAAATATTTCGTCCTTTCTTAATATTCTCCATTCCTTTGTTATAGGATCTATTATTGCATCAAATTTATTTTTAGGTAGGTACCTTTCTTTTGAATATTATATATTTTTTCTCCGTTTGTGTCTATATTCCATGTTTCACTTGTATAAGTTTGGGTTGGGATGATTTGTATGTATGTATGTATTTATTCACACTGCAATGGGTATATACCCGGTGGCAGTGGTAACTAATTACACTCAATAATGACAATAATAAACTTATTAATTAAAATACAATTAATAATACTAATAATTAATACTAACAATAATAATAATTAATAATAATAATAATAATAACAACAACAACAGGGAATATACTAAATTAAATGAAACGATCATTTAAAATAACATTTGAAATAAGTCTAATTTGTATCTTAAAACTAAGATCGAACTAAAACCCACGAGTATGATATGTTCATATCTGCACAAGTACCTTTCCACATTACACTCATTTCGCTGTCAACTCACTCACTGCACTGGAACTACGACACATTTCACTGATTCTATTCTGATTTCACTAACACTTCAAAGCATTTCACTGTTCAAATACTTTGCACTGCCACTATAAACTATAAAGCTTCACTGTCAGGAACACGTTTCACTTACACAACACACTTCACTGACACGACATACTTCTTCACTGATACAACACACTTCACTGACACAACATAATTCTTCACTGATACAACACTTCAATAACAACATATCATTTACAACTTTTAATACTGTGTATAATTATCGTCTATTAGTAAGGTCCTTAAGCCTATTTCTAAATACATTTTTGGTTGTTGGTAAAGCCTTTAGTAAGTCTGCAGGTAAAGCATTCCAGTCCCTGATAGTACGATTGAGAAAAGAAAACTTTCCAGTGTCCGTCCTCTGCCTTCTTCCCTCAAATTATATGAGTGGTCGTTCCTTGAAGAGTAATTTCGCGGCTGCAACCTATTTTTTATTTCTCTCCAGACAGGGATGATTGTTGACTTTGTGTGAAATTTGTTTTTTTTTTTTACATCAGTGATATTCAACCGTGGGTACACGTAATCCTGGGGTTACGTGAAGATCTTTCACGGGGTACGTGAAATTTAAAATAGGCTTACGTTTCATGAATGATCGGAGCTAATGACTGGATTAAAACTCCGTTTTCTACAACAGCCTTCAATTTCTTTGAACGTCCCTTAAAAATGAAGAAAAGTTTGCTAGAAATTTCCATTGATAGTGCACTGAAAATTTAATTAAGAAACTTGTAAATCTGTGATTTTCGGTGTTATCATCGCAAAGATATATGGAACTGAGTGACACTGCCATTTCACATCTTCTTCCATTGCCCTCTACTTATTTGTGTGAACAGAGTTTCTCAGCATTGACATCAATCAAAACGAAACATAGGAATAATCGCTTGACTCCAAAATTATCTCGAATACTTGCACTCAAGAAGATTCGACCAAGAATAGAGGAACTGGCGAGCATAAAACATCCTCAGGCATCTTATTAACACTACAGAACCACTTACGTTAATAATAAAATAAAGTAACTTTTCTTTTATTTGATATCTGTGACGTTGCTTTTTTAATTATTTATATAAAAGCATGATTCTCTCTTTTATAGTTCAATAATAGATGATTTAATATTTGATAAATTATTTAGTTTAATTAAGTTTAGTCAATAAACTTTACGGATTTAATCCGGACCTCTTGTCACCCTACTCTTCAAGGAACGACCACTCATATAAATTGAGGGAAAGAAGACAGAGGACGGACACAAGAAAGTTTACTTTTCTCAATCGTACTATCAGGGAATGGAATGCTTTACCTGCAGACTTACTAAAGGCTTTACCAATAATCAAAAATGTATTTAAAAATAGGCTTAAGGACTTTATTAATAGATGGTAGTATATTATATACACTATATTTTTAAGGGTGTAATTGATATGTTGTTATTTGAAGTGTTGTATCAGTGAAGAACTGTGTTGTGTCAGTGAAGTGAGTTGCGTAAGTGAAGTGTGTTTCTGTCAGTGAAGTTTCATAGTTTATAGTGGCAGTGTAAAGTATTTGAACAGCGAAATTTTTTTGAAGTGTTACTGAGATCAGGATAGAATCAGTGAAATGTGTCGTAGTTCCAGTGCAGTGAGTGAGTTGTCGGCGAAATGATTGTAGTGCTGAAAGGTACTTGTGCAGGTATGAACATATCATACTCGCGGGTTTATTTCGAACTTATGGTTAAGATACAAATCAGATTTACTTTAAATGTTATTTTAAGTGATCGTGCTTCATTTAATTTAGGATGCTCCCCGTTATTATTATTATTATTATTATTATTAAGTTATTATTATTATTTAGTTATTATTATTAAGTTATTATTTTTATTATTATTATTATTATTATTATTATTATTATTATTATTATTACCATTATTAAGTTATAATTAATTGTATTTTTATTAACTATGTTTATTATTAATTATCATTATTGAGTGTAATTAGTTACCACCGCCATCAGGTATATACCCATTTGCAGTCTGAATAAATACATACATATAGATAACATGCATTTATATCAATTTTTGTTTCAAAATGCCTATATTGCAGTAGCAATATGAGTGCACAAAATTAAGAAAATTGCAGAAAAATAGCAATAAAAATTATCACCCCTAATTTTATGCTTAAAGTAGCCTGATATAGAAGGTTAATATTGCCAATTGAAGACACCCATGTATTCACAGTTGAGGTGAAAATTTGTTTCATGTCTTACCCGTAAAATTTACTTTTTTTTTTTCGCCCTGCTCGTTTTTCAAACTTTTCCTCGATTTTGTAAAAACGTACTTTCCAACCTTGTACCGTATTGTATTGTATTGTATTGTATTTATTAACATTCCATGGTATTCATATATGCTTACAGCTAGAATATGGAACAAGTCAAAAAACTTAATACTATTATAAAATCTTAATTTATAGTCACAGTCTAGATGAAATATATACAGACGAGATTTACAATATAGTCTACTAGTACAACACATAGTTTTAGTATCAATTTCATGAAGTGTTATTGAATGTCATGAATTCACCTACAGAATAGAAGGCGTGAGAAATTAGGTACTTCTTTAATTTGGCCCTAAATAATTTTATGTTTTGAGTTTCATTTTTTATATCGATAGGGAGGCTATTAAAAATTTTTACTGCCATATAACGCACTCCTTTTTGATAGCACGATAGACTTGCCGATGGAGTAATATACTATTTCAACACGTGACACACTAAAGGTGTGATTTAAAATCCTGCGGCACACTCGTAATCTAAACCAGTGGTTTCCAACCAGGAAGAAAATTTTAGGATTTTTGGAGGTAATATTTTTATTGAATGTTGACTTGTGGACTCACTTTTTTATTACTCTTATTTACATTTTATTTTCCTAATTTTGCTACGACAACCTTTACCATTTTCATTTTCCCGCGACACACCAGCTGAAAATGGCTGACATACACATTTGAAGAGATTGAAATGTTATTAAAGTTTCACTTAATAGTAGCTACTATAAATAACTATGTGTTAGGTCTGGCTTCCAACTCAGCCAAGCCATTGCGTGGGCAGGCGATTACTTAACTATGCGAGTGATAACGTTCTCTAGGGCTTTCAGAGGTACCCACGCATGTTTGTGCTTTCCCTCCGGCCGTTAAATCCCTCTGAAAGGTGCACACGGTAGGTCAAAATAATAATATGATTAACGCTAATTTCACACGAGACTGTTTCCAGCCGGCCAGGAGCAAAATCTAACCCACACGAATGTAATACCACTTTTCTTTGGAACTAGGATTTTGCGTTTCACAGTCCTTCAATAACGAACGAACATGTTTTCGCGAGGAGTAAGGTACAGTGGATCGAAATATCTTTAGTGCGTTTAATGTTCGATGTGGAGCATTATAAGTCGTTGCAACGAAAACTTGAAAAAAAAAATTCCATATTATACAGAGTGATTCAGGAGGAATGCTAAATGTTTCAGAGAATGTTAGTATGGACAACTATGAGTAAATAGTACATTATGCAACGAGCCTATAATAAGCAATTTACACATTCTTAAGTTTAAAAATAAAGTGAAAATGTTTGTATGATATTTTATAAATTTTATTATAACTTTTTTTAAGTGTTACTAGCATTATATGGTACTAATTTTCATTGTATTTATCTTATGCATGTACCCTATAAGATAAAACATTGTAATAAATATAAATAGATCACTTTCTTAATTAATAACAGTGTATATCTCCAATAAATGATTCCTTAGCATCGCCACAGATACACTTGATTGTACTTGTCACTATATCTTGTCACTAGAAAGTTATTGAAATTTATATTTCCCCGCCATTCATAAAATATTTTGATATGATACATCTTGCACAAAAGGAGAGATCTATAACTGAAACTCGATTAATATATTTCAGTATTATTTGTACTTATCCTGGTAATAATGAACAGTTTGACTCGTAGACATTTTGCTTTTTCAGCATTAACTTCCCATGACTTTACGAGAAGATTTGAAGAGAACGGCACTTACGTAGACTTTCAGCTCCCCACTACTACCATTAATGCACAACACAATGTCAATACGGCGGTTGCTGTCGTCTGCGATACAACGAACTTTTCTGTTGATTTTCGAGTTTGGCATTTTTTCCGGTTATTATATGCTTATTTAAGTTGTGTTAACTCTCGCTAGTGGTTTTATATGTTATTTTATCCGTCTTGGTATTTATTTTATTATTGTAAATATGTTTGTTTTATCACTATTATTATTATTATTATTGTTAATTATTTTGTATTACAATCTTTGTATCATTTGTCACGATTATTCTATTATTATTATTATTGTTATTATTATTATTATTATTATTATTATTATTATTATTCTTACTATTGTTTATATCATCAGCATTATTATTTGAACCCTGTAAAATTTATGTAGACCACTGGACTGTACCCGAGCACGAGCATTATGCTCATTTCGGGTATCTATTCATATGTATTCAATTCAAATGTAAATTGTAAATAAATTTGAATTTGAATTCGAGTATGTTTGTTTATGAAACGAGCGCAAGCGAGTTTCATAATTTTCATACGAGCGTCTTAATTACCATTACAGGCAAGTTTCATAAGACTTTTTATGCTCGGCCATATTTATAACTTGCAATTATTCATAAATATTCATGTTATGGTTATGTAAGTGAGGAGCGGAACTGACCTGAATTGTGAGATGTGCGCAGACGCGAAAGTATTGATTTTTCCGAGGCATGAATGTCATTGACCTTGATATAATCTAGAGAATAACATGAACATTAATCTTGATATAACCTGGAAATTGATTTAGAATTGAAAAACGAGATGACAAATTGAATTTATTTGAATATTATTTATAATTAACGCTAATTATTATAGTAACAGGACATAACCTTCTGCAACAGTATTGGATTTCCAGCCTCCGTGACTTTTCGCTAATTGTCTTTCGATTGCATATCCGAGAATAATCGATACTTGCAGTTTTATAATGGTACAATCGTAATTTCTCATTGGCTGAACAACTGAAGTATAATGAATAGGTGTACTTTAATGAGGTGCATTAATTACTACATTTCGGGATGATCGACCATGAAAGTTTATATAAACTTGTGTCCAATTTCAATGTTTGTGGAGGTAAAGCTGTCGAATAGTATGCATAACAAGCCTTGTAAAATATGAAGGAATTGCAAATGACTACCGGACCGGAGTCACCCATAATAATTGATGGTGCAGAACTACAATACCTATCTGAATACGTGTACCTAGGACAGCTAGTCTCCTTTCACCAGAAGAGAGAGAAGGAAATAAAACGAAGGATTTCTCTCTCGTGGAACGCATTCTGGACTCTCAAGTTCATCATACTGGAGAGAATACTCAGCAAAAAACTCAGAATATAAATATTGGAGACCTGCGTAACTCCTGTACTGTTATATGGGTTTCAGACATGGTCACTCACTACCAAACTTCGTAACAATCTCCAAATATGTCAAAGAAAGATGCTGAGAAGGATACTAGGCTTATCACTGAGGGACAGAGTTCCAAACGAAGTGCTACAAAGATGTCAGCAATTAAAGATCCAGCACTGCAAGCCACCAACACCAAATGGAAGTGGGGAGGCCATGTTGCAAGACTTAGAGACGGAAGATGGACGCAGAAAGTCACACTATGGGATCCCCGTATTGGCAAGAGATCACGCGAGAAGACCAAGAAGAAGATGGGCCGACCTCTTCAGTGAACGTGTAGGAAGCCATTGGTCAAGCAAGAAATAGGGAAGACTGGAAAAACCTAAGAAGACAAGTGAACAGCGACTAAAACCAGTATGACAGAAACAAGCGAACAGTATCAAAACAGTGCAGAATGTGAATCAAGTGAAGAATTTCAAGCTTGTAAACATCTCTTAAGCGGAGTAGCTCACCGTGTGAGACAAATAGAGCTCTCCCTCTATAGGAGGAGGCCTTTGCCATTAACGGGACACTTTTAGGCTAATCATTTCTTTCATTCCACCATATCACCTGTATAAAGGGATAGTAAGCTCTTCTGAACACACATGTGGGCAGCAATATTCATAATGGGTATAGAGCAGCGGTGACCAAACTGGGTATCGTGATTACATCGTGTAATCAAAGACATTCATGCCAGTAAGGGGAGTTACCTGTTCATTGCTCCCTGCCTCGCTCTCGCAGTGTCGATACCATTTCGCTCTACAAACCCTCTGTCTCTACGATCAGGAACAGAGAGTTTCGTACAGAATGGGAACAGGAATTTATTCGCTGTCCAGTCGGAGAAAATGTAATATGTTGCTTTGGTCAACGGTTCAATTAATAGTAGTATATAGAAGCGACATTACAGGGCATTAGGCTGAATACTCAGGCATAACAAGAGCCTCAATATTTAGGCCTTCATCTTCCCCGGAATGATGAAATAATTACTACGCCATATATCCATTTTAATTTCTTTTCTTCCTCTTTTGATGACTATTATCAGTTATTTCCTAGTTATTGAATTAATAATAATAATAATAATAATAATAATAATAATAATAATAATCATAATCATAATAACCATCATGATGATGATCATCATCATCATAATAGTTTTATCAGTAGTAGTAGTAGTAGTAGTAGTAGTAGTAGCAGTAGTAGTAGTAGTAGTAGTAGTAGTAGTAGTAGTAGTAGTAGTAGTAGTAGTAGTAGTAGTAGCAGCAGTAGCAGTAGCAGTAGCAGATTGAATATTGCTTGCTATGTAGTAATGAAGTGGGCTATTGAACTCCAAGAACTGAAAGCAGCCTTCAATCATCGTCATGAAGAGAAAGATACAAATAAATATAAGGAAGCCAGCTATCTAGTGGCGAACGAAATAGCTCGTTCTCTTAAGTCTTCCAACGAAGGAGAGTTTTATAAAAGCGTAATGATCAAAGTGCTGAAATAATTTGTCGAATGAAAGTTGTTAATTGATTTAGAAAAACTGCGCATTTCTCGACTAGATATCCAGAAGATAATTCAGGAAATTTCTGATTGTGTTCATGAGGAATATTTAAAAAAACAAGAAAATTTGTATGTAGCCTATTTTTTATTGGTTCTTGATGACAATAGTGACATTACTCATACAGCAAAGCTTGCTGAACTCAATGTTAGTGCACGAACAACCACTGGTTGTAGTTTTCATGCCAAGTACCTCTCCCCCGTCTCCTTACTTCTTAGACTGTCTCTCGCGTGTAATCACTGCCGTTCGAGTTTTGGTCAGCGCTGGTGTAGAGAAAGAACTGTTTGTATTTCTCTTCGCTATAAGGATTGGCATGTTCTTCCAGCATGACGGAAGTTCTTTACAGTTTTGTCGTCAAGCAACACATCATCTAAATCCAAACTGTGTGGAATATTTATTGTTGTGTGGAGTGATTGGCTGTATGGATTTTGTGTGGAATTCTTACATCTAGGCCCACTAAATTTTTGAGTTAATTAAAAAGAAATGAAAATATCGGTACAAATTGACTCTATAGTAGCCGTAGGTGAATTATCTAAACTGCGCTTAATCTGTAGTGGTGGCTTGGACCGATTTAGCAACAGATTATTGTATGTCGAGTGAACGTGTATTCAGTTGTGAGGCTTTGTGGTACCCAGATAGTGCCCTCTGCAAAAGATCTCACGCAACACATTCCAGAATTTCTGCCATTAATTTCTCCCCAACCGTTACATTCGGGCATAGGTGAATTAGTTTAAATCCATGAAGTTTAATCCAAAACAGGATTATCCTGAAGTATTTTACATTCTTCTTGACACACTCTGTATAAAGAAGACCACGTCTTAATACGTATGTTCAGTCTTGATTCTGCTCTTGCTGAACAAAGCCCACATAACGCCGGATCTATTTTTAGTAGGTTATTTTACGACGCTTTATCAACAGCTTTGGTTATTTAGCGTCTGAATGAGATGAAGGTGATAATGCCGGTGAAATGAGTCCGGGGTCCAACACTGAAAGTTACCCAGTACTTGCTCATATTGGGTTGAGGGAAAACCCCAGAAAAAACCTCAACCAGGTAACTTGCCCCGACCGGGAATCGAACCCGAGTCACCTGGTTTCGCGGCTAACGTGGCCGGATCTATTAATCTCTTGCCAAAAAAAGAATATAAATTAAGCAAGTGTTACGAAAATACTTCACTTGTTCTTCGAAAAGTAACGATTTTGTAAGAAAACTAAACAATTTGAGCCCTTGAAGTATTTTTATGCTTTTATTTCCATTATTTGATATTTAACTCTTTGATAAATCGTTACTTAACACTTCAGCACACGCGTACAAATCTGTATCATGAGCAAACGCATGGGGTATTTAGTTCTAGAATTTGTTTTCTTAATATGAGAAACAATTATGGGTACTATTTTTTTGTATTTTATGTAATTTAAATGTTTTTATCTAGCTTCACATTAAGAACAAATTTAATTTTTACATAATTTTTTCAGTAATTAGTTATGGACAAAAATTGAATATACTTCATATATACAGGATGGAAGTGAAATAACCTTGCAGACTGAAAGAGACCATATGGTACACGTAAATGAATAGAAAACCTGTATTATATTTTGTGATTAAATGCACAATTAATTAGAAAATTAAGTTTGAAGTTTCAGCAGTCCTGCAACATAGTCGCTATAACACTACTCATATACAGATGTAAGAGGTCAACGAACTCGGTGAGTCTCCGTACGCAAGCTGCCAAGTTATTGCCACGCGTTCTGTCCGTGCAATGGTTTCAATTCAGGAGTTTTTAAAATTAAATTTACACGAAAACTGTGCTACAATTGAAGCACACGTCACAAGACGAAATACATAACTCATCCCTCACCTTCAGCTCTCGCGTCATTGTACGGTATGGGGAGAAGAGAAGAGAGAAAGTGTGTTTGCCAAACGTCACAGAAACGTCATTAAAGGCTACTCTTTGTGGATGGGGGAACGAACTCTTTCCCCATACTTCCACTCCTCTCTTCCGCAGTTCTGCAACCCTGCTATAGAGTATGACATGTTATGTACAGATGTAATTACCTATAATTATTATCACATGAATTTTCTGGGCTTTCATGTTCAATCATTCGCTTCTAAGCAGTAATTGACCCCCCATCACGATGTCATTTCTTCCCCTGTTTATTTTAATATGTTTGTACAGGTACATCATTTTATTTTTACTAACATTTCTAATATTAACCTGACTATACCTTTGGATTAACGCTTGAGAATCGGAAACACCGTTTGCTGCCCCCCCTTTACGATTGATGTTCGATGATACTGGCGCAAAATACAAACAAATTAATTTACTAGGTAGAGGAGGGAAGAAAAATAATTCATCCATTTACGTAAACTAGGAAATATCGCGATTTTGAGTTTTATAATTTTCATTAGGCTTGTATTTCATCAAAGTACAGTACTGTATTAACAATAATTGTTTTTACTCACTAACTGAGCTATCCATTCGGACGTATTCATTATGCAGTGTAAATTATACTGTCTACAGTACATTAGCGTACAATATAGAGAATGAAGTTAGATTAAAAAATAGTCATAATATGGTTATTTATACACATTTTTGAAAATGGTGGCCGTTTATTTCGATACAGGCTTCAGTTCTTTTCTGCATATTATCTCACTCTAGACTATTGTACCTAATTTCAATTAATAGTTTCGCCCTTCGTACTAGTAACTAATGTTGAAATAGTTCTGTACCTACTCTATAAAAGAGCACTGTAAATTCAATGTTCACTTCCGCCCGATCCGAAAAGATAAAATTACTCAGACATGCTATCTACTGTCCGTCCAAGTGGTTTTGTTGCAGGGTCGTTGGAAGGGGGGAGGGAAATCACGTGACAGTTAATTACTTAACGAGGTCCTTTTATTTAAGTTATTTTAAACGGTTATATAATATTATTTAGACGTCCAATTCTTAAGAGAAATTAATGTTTTCAGAAAAGAGCTAAGACAGCGCAGCCACTAGTCGTTACAGAGGGGCGAGCAGAAGCAGGTGGGGGAAATCGGGTTGCGAGGTAAACAAACATACGACAGTACCTGTGCGAAAATATGATTCAGTATTGAAAGCTCCTTCGTCACTGGTAAACGCGAACATATTTCTGGAACGTACTATACTCACTAACTCAGTAGTGTTTACTTTGACTGCATACGCGACTTTGATTCTGTGTGGAGTATGGTTGGAAGTTTACTAGTAGAGGGGTGAGAGTGAAGTAGATTAAAAAACTCAGGTACAATAAAAATTGAAGTAAAAATAAAATGATGTCCCTGTAGAACATCTTAGATTCTCATCCCTTATTCCACATCTGCGTTCGTGAAGTGACCCTGCTTTGAGGCTGCAGTTGCTTTAGTTTAGAGTGAAGTCTGACGTGACAACATACGACGCAGTCTTCCATACAATGAAGCTCGTTTTCGCTCTTGTATCTTCGTGGCAACCATCCAACTACACAGAGGGAATGTTCTCCCGTTAATACTGCCAGAAGACATCTAATAATTCCCGGAGCAAGATGGTTGGAAGTAATTATAAAGCGTTCAAAACTGTGAAGATTCCTTACTTGAAACTTTGTTTCATGCAGAAGAAGAACTGAATTATAAATTACTACATGTTGTTGGCTGATACGTATGATTTAACTTCATTTTATGCTGACAATGAAAATTAAATCTTAATGTTATATCCATTAAAACAATCTGTGGCACCGAAAAGAGAATATTTAAAATTAAATTATTTAGACTAATTAGTTCTAATGATTCGTAGACGGTTTATTTTGTGAATATAATTCCAGCGTTAATATTTAACTAGTACGTAGTAACCAGAAGTTAATAATAATCGGCGAACAGAGAAGAAGAATAAAACAGCCCATGGAGGTCCAAAATTTATTAAACATGCAACGCAGGTTCAAATTGCAAAGTAGTAGTAGTAGTAGTAGTAGTAGTAGTAGTAGTAGTAGTAGTAGTAGTAGTAGTAGTAGTAGTAGTAGTAGTAGTAGTAGTAGTAGTAGTAGTAGTAGTAGTAGTAGTAGTAGTAGTAGTAGTAGTAGTAGTAGTAGTAGTAGTAGTAGTAGTAGTAGTAGTAGTAGTAGTAGTAGTAGTAGTAGTAGTAGTAGTAGTAGTAGTAGTAGTAGTAGTAGTAGTAGTAGTAGTAGTAGTAGTAGTAGTAGTAGTAGTAGTAGTAGTAGTAGTAGTAGTAGTAGTAGTAGTAGTAGTAGTAGTAGTAGTAGTAGTAGTAGTAGTAGTAGTAGTAGTAGTAGTAGTAGTAGTAGTAGTAGTAGTAGTAGTAGTAGTAGTAGTAGTAGTAGTAGTAGTAGTAGTAGTAGTAGTAGTAGTAGTAGTAGTAGTAGTAGTAGTAGTAGTAGTAGTAGTAGTAGTAGTAGTAGTAGTAGTAGTAGTAGTAGTAGTAGTAGTAGTAGTAGTAGTAGTAGTAGTAGTAGTAGTAGTAGTAGTAGTAGTAGTAGTAGTAGTAGTAGTAGTAGTAGTAGTAGTAGTAGTAGTAGTAGTAGTAGTAGTAGTAGTAGTAGTAGTAGTAGTAGTAGTAGTAGTAGTAGTAGTAGTAGTAGTAGTAGTAGTAGTAGTAGTAGTAGTAGTAGTAGTAGTAGTAGTAGTAGTAGTAGTAGTAGTAGTAGTAGTAGTAGTAGTAGTAGTAGTAGTAGTAGTAGTAGTAGTAGTAGTAGTAGTAGTAGTAGTAGTAGTAGTAGTAGTAGTAGTAGTAGTAGTAGTAGTAGTAGTAGTAGTAGTAGTAGTAGTAGTAGTAGTAGTAGTAGTAGTAGTAGTAGTAGTAGTAGTAGTAGTAGTAGTAGTAGTAGTAGTAGTAGTAGTAGTAGTAGTAGTAGTAGTAGTAGTAGTAGTAGTAGTAGTAGTAGTAGTAGTAGTAGTAGTAGTAGTAGTAGTAGTAGTAGTAGTAGTAGTAGTAGTAGTAGTAGTAGTAGTAGTAGTAGTAGTAGTAGTAGTAGTAGTAGTAGTAGTAGTAGTAGTAGTAGTAGTAGTAGTAGTAGTAGTAGTAGTAGTAGTAGTAGTAGTAGTAGTAGTAGTAGTAGTAGTAGTAGTAGTAGTAGTAGTAGTAGTAGTAGTAGTAGTAGTAGTAGTAGTAGTAGTAGTAGTAGTAGTAGTAGTAGTAGTAGTAGTAGTAGTAGTAGTAGTAGTAGTAGTAGTAGTAGTAGTAGTAGTAGTAGTAGTAGTAGTAGTAGTAGTAGTAGTAGTAGTAGTAGTAGTAGTAGTAGTAGTAGTAGTAGTAGTAGTAGTAGTAGTAGTAGTAGTAGTAGTAGTAGTAGTAGTAGTAGTAGTAGTAGTAGTAGTAGTAGTAGTAGTAGTAGTAGTAGTAGTAGTAGTAGTAGTAGTAGTAGTAGTAGTAGTAGTAGTAGTAGTAGTAGTAGTAGTAGTAGTAGTAGTAGTAGTAGTAGTAGTAGTAGTAGTAGTAGTAGTAGTAGTAGTAGTAGTAGTAGTAGTAGTAGTAGTAGTAGTAGTAGTAGTAGTAGTAGTAGTAGTAGTAGTAGTAGTAGTAGTAGTAGTAGTAGTAGTAGTAGTAGTAGTAGTAGTAGTAGTAGTAGTAGTAGTAGTAGTAGTAGTAGTAGTAGTAGTAGTAGTAGTAGTAGTAGTAGTAGTAGTAGTAGTAGTAGTAGTAGTAGTAGTAGTAGTAGTAGTAGTAGTAGTAGTAGTAGTAGTAGTAGTAGTAGTAGTAGTAGTAGTAGTAGTAGTAGTAGTAGTAGTAGTAGTAGTAGTAGTAGTAGTAGTAGTAGTAGTAGTAGTAGTAGTAGTAGTAGTAGTAGTAGTAGTAGTAGTAGTAGTAGTAGTAGTAGTAGTAGTAGTAGTAGTAGTAGTAGTAGTAGTAGTAGTAGTAGTAGTAGTAGTAGTAGTAGTAGTAGTAGTAGTAGTAGTAGTAGTAGTAGTAGTAGTAGTAGTAGTAGTAGTAGTAGTAGTAGTAGTAGTAGTAGTAGTAGTAGTAGTAGTAGTAGTAGTAGTAGTAGTAGTAGTAGTAGTAGTAGTAGTAGTAGTAGTAGTAGTAGTAGTAGTAGTAGTAGTAGTAGTAGTAGTAGTAGTAGTAGTAGTAGTAGTAGTAGTAGTAGTAGTAGTAGTAGTAGTAGTAGTAGTAGTAGTAGTAGTAGTAGTAGTAGTAGTAGTAGTAGTAGTAGTAGTAGTAGTAGTAGTAGTAGTAGTAGTAGTAGTAGTAGTAGTAGTAGTAGTAGTAGTAGTAGTAGTAGTAGTAGTAGTAGTAGTAGTAGTAGTAGTAGTAGTAGTAGTAGTAGTAGTAGTAGTAGTAGTAGTAGTAGTAGTAGTAGTAGTAGTAGTAGTAGTAGTAGTAGTAGTAGTAGTAGTAGTAGTAGTAGTAGTAGTAGTAGTAGTAGTAGTAGTAGTAGTAGTAGTAGTAGTAGTAGTAGTAGTAGTAGTAGTAGTAGTAGTAGTAGTAGTAGTAGTAGTAGTAGTAGTAGTAGTAGTAGTAGTAGTAGTAGTAGTAGTAGTAGTAGTAGTAGTAGTAGTAGTAGTAGTAGTAGTAGTAGTAGTAGTAGTAGTAGTAGTAGTAGTAGTAGTAGTAGTAGTAGTAGTAGTAGTAGTAGTAGTAGTAGTAGTAGTAGTAGTAGTAGTAGTAGTAGTAGTAGTAGTAGTAGTAGTAGTAGTAGTAGTAGTAGTAGTAGTAGTAGTAGTAGTAGTAGTAGTAGTAGTAGTAGTAGTAGTAGTAGTAGTAGTAGTAGTAGTAGTAGTAGTAGTAGTAGTAGTAGTAGTAGTAGTAGTAGTAGTAGTAGTAGTAGTAGTAGTAGTAGTAGTAGTAGTAGTAGTAGTAGTAGTAGTAGTAGTAGTAGTAGTAGTAGTAGTAGTAGTAGTAGTAGTAGTAGTAGTAGTAGTAGTAGTAGTAGTAGTAGTAGTAGTAGTAGTAGTAGTAGTAGTAGTAGTAGTAGTAGTAGTAGTAGTAGTAGTAGTAGTAGTAGTAGTAGTAGTAGTAGTAGTAGTAGTAGTAGTAGTAGTAGTAGTAGTAGTAGTAGTAGTAGTAGTAGTAGTAGTAGTAGTAGTAGTAGTAGTAGTAGTAGTAGTAGTAGTAGTAGTAGTAGTAGTAGTAGTAGTAGTAGTAGTAGTAGTAGTAGTAGTAGTAGTAGTAGTAGTAGTAGTAGTAGTAGTAGTAGTAGTAGTAGTAGTAGTAGTAGTAGTAGTAGTAGTAGTAGTAGTAGTAGTAGTAGTAGTAGTAGTAGTAGTAGTAGTAGTAGTAGTAGTAGTAGTAGTAGTAGTAGTAGTAGTAGTAGTAGTAGTAGTAGTAGTAGTAGTAGTAGTAGTAGTAGTAGTAGTAGTAGTAGTAGTAGTAGTAGTAGTAGTAGTAGTAGTAGTAGTAGTAGTAGTAGTAGTAGTAGTAGTAGTAGTAGTAGTAGTAGTAGTAGTAGTAGTAGTAGTAGTAGTAGTAGTAGTAGTAGTAGTAGTAGTAGTAGTAGTAGTAGTAGTAGTAGTAGTAGTAGTAGTAGTAGTAGTAGTAGTAGTAGTAGTAGTAGTAGTAGTAGTAGTAGTAGTAGTAGTAGTAGTAGTAGTAGTAGTAGTAGTAGTAGTAGTAGTAGTAGTAGTAGTAGTAGTAGTAGTAGTAGTAGTAGTAGTAGTAGTAGTAGTAGTAGTAGTAGTAGTAGTAGTAGTAGTAGTAGTAGTAGTAGTAGTAGTAGTAGTAGTAGTAGTAGTAGTAGTAGTAGTAGTAGTAGTAGTAGTAGTAGTAGTAGTAGTAGTAGTAGTAGTAGTAGTAGTAGTAGTAGTAGTAGTAGTAGTAGTAGTAGTAGTAGTAGTAGTAGTAGTAGTAGTAGTAGTAGTAGTAGTAGTAGTAGTAGTAGTAGTAGTAGTAGTAGTAGTAGTAGTAGTAGTAGTAGTAGTAGTAGTAGTAGTAGTAGTAGTAGTAGTAGTAGTAGTAGTAGTAGTAGTAGTAGTAGTAGTAGTAGTAGTAGTAGTAGTAGTAGTAGTAGTAGTAGTAGTAGTAGTAGTAGTAGTAGTAGTAGTAGTAGTAGTAGTAGTAGTAGTAGTAGTAGTAGTAGTAGTAGTAGTAGTAGTAGTAGTAGTAGTAGTAGTAGTAGTAGTAGTAGTAGTAGTAGTAGTAGTAGTAGTAGTAGTAGTAGTAGTAGTAGTAGTAGTAGTAGTAGTAGTAGTAGTAGTAGTAGTAGTAGTAGTAGTAGTAGTAGTAGTAGTAGTAGTAGTAGTAGTAGTAGTAGTAGTAGTAGTAGTAGTAGTAGTAGTAGTAGTAGTAGTAGTAGTAGTAGTAGTAGTAGTAGTAGTAGTAGTAGTAGTAGTAGTAGTAGTAGTAGTAGTAGTAGTAGTAGTAGTAGTAGTAGTAGTAGTAGTAGTAGTAGTAGTAGTAGTAGTAGTAGTAGTAGTAGTAGTAGTAGTAGTAGTAGTAGTAGTAGTAGTAGTAGTAGTAGTAGTAGTAGTAGTAGTAGTAGTAGTAGTAGTAGTAGTAGTAGTAGTAGTAGTAGTAGTAGTAGTAGTAGTAGTAGTAGTAGTAGTAGTAGTAGTAGTAGTAGTAGTAGTAGTAGTAGTAGTAGTAGTAGTAGTAGTAGTAGTAGTAGTAGTAGTAGTAGTAGTAGTAGTAGTAGTAGTAGTAGTAGTAGTAGTAGTAGTAGTAGTAGTAGTAGTAGTAGTAGTAGTAGTAGTAGTAGTAGTAGTAGTAGTAGTAGTAGTAGTAGTAGTAGTAGTAGTAGTAGTAGTAGTAGTAGTAGTAGTAGTAGTAGTAGTAGTAGTAGTAGTAGTAGTAGTAGTAGTAGTAGTAGTAGTAGTAGTAGTAGTAGTAGTAGTAGTAGTAGTAGTAGTAGTAGTAGTAGTAGTTTTCCTTGGGTTATTTTACGACGCTGTATCAACATCTAGGTTATTTAGCGTCTGAATGATATGAAGATGATAATGCCGGTGAAATGAGTCCGAGGTCCAGCACCGAAAGTTACCCAGCATTTGCTCGTATTGGGTTGAGGGAAAACACCGGAAAAAACCTCAACCAGGTTACTTGCCCCAACCGGGATTCGAACCCGGGTCACCTGATCTCGCGGCCAGACGCTCTGACCGTTACTCCACAGATGTGGACAGTGGTGGTGGTGGTGGTGGTGGTAGTAGTAGTTGCTCCTACTGCTGCTCCATCATCATCACCATCATTATTTTATTTACTTTTATTTATTTATTTATTTATTATTTATTTATTTATTTAACCTGGTAGAGACAAGGCCATCAGGCCTACTCTTCCCCTCTACCAGGGGATTACAACTACAATATTAAGAATACAATTACAATATTTTAGTGTTTTTTCTTTTAAAATTATACAGTGTAAACTGAAAATCGCTAGAAATGGCTGTCATATTAGAAAAATGACTAGGAATGCCACTACTAGCTTTCGCAAACTAGTGGCTAACTGCCAGTTTAAAAAGACTAGAGCTAGTTATAAAATGGTAAGTTGGCATCACTGTATTGAAGTTGAGGCTGCTGCAGACCCCTCTTACTACTAACCTTCGAAGTTCAGATCCCGGCCGGGAACATACAGGTTAACTGATAAAGGAGTATTGGTAGAAGTGGGGGGGGGGATAGGTTAGGGCTTGTTTACTTTTTCCATCTCTCTGTCTTATTACATTTATTTTGAAAGAGTTATATATCTTTTTTTGGTATGATTTTATAAAATCAAAAAGTGCTTAAATAATACGTAATAAAGATTGGGGAAAAGAGAAAGAAGATATTTTTGCGGTATTTTGATGGAAAATCTGGTTGGAGTTGAAGAATTTAACCCATATCTTTATCGCCAGTATCAAGTATAGGCTGTACGAAATAATAACGCATCAAAATCTAAAAATCGTATTAAATATATTACTTCAAAGGTTTCTTAATGCCTAAACTTGACAGTTGACCTAAATGGAGTTCATGTACATAAATGTACGAGATGCGTACAAGTTCTAAAGTCTCAGAACTGGGAGCAGATAGAAACACGTGGTTTGGCTTTAAAAACGAGGGCACTCTTTGTGAATACATGACAGATGGTAGCAGCGTACGGCGCACAGAAACCTATGGTCCGTCCCATAGGAGTAGAAAGACGAAACAAGACATCTGCGCAAGTGGTATGTTGGAGGGCTAGGGTCAATGATCGCTCTGTGGGGAGGTGTTGGTTGAAAGAAGCTAGCAATCGCTTGCAGGGATTGGATCATTTCTATCCGAACTCTACTCTACCTTCTACCACGAGCATCTTACTCCTTAGCGGCCTCGAGCGGATGCTGCCCGCAATACACTCCGGTACAGACAGATTCCGCCCACATATGAGTGAAGTTGCTCCACAGATTCCTCGGGCGGGCCATAGTGGCAGCAGCTAGAGTGAAAAACAATTCTGATAATTAAAAAGTGGACGTTGTCATTACAGGAAGAGCGTGTAATCATTCGTTTTCTCCATTTGCGTGGTGTGACACCCATTGAAATTCATCGTCAATTGAGTGAGACATGTGGTGATGTCATTAATGTGAAGAATGTGTGTTTGTGGGTACGGCAGTCAAAGAAGACCGAGTGTCGTGTGATAATGAGCCAAAAGAACCACACCTCGCACTAGCTGATCTGAGAACATGATTGCACGAATTTGTTCTTGAGAATCGCCGTTTCCCTGTGGAAGATATCGCCTAAAAGTAGGCATTTCCGTGGGATCTGTGCACACAATCCTGAGTGAAGACCTGAAAACATAACGCGAGAATTTATTCGTGGAAACAACTTTGAAGCGGTTGCCCATGCTCCCTACTCACCTGACCTGGATCCCAGAGATTTTTCGCTTTTCTTTCAACAGTGAAGGACTCTCCGCGATCGCACATTCTCCAGTCGCGCCGGTATTGCATCAGCGATTTTCCAGTGCTTACAGAAGTTTCAAATTTTTCCGGCATGTAGTTTGTCACAAAAAACCATAGACCTTAGAACTTGAACGCATCTCGTATTATTAATTTGTTTTAAAGCATCCAAATTAAAAATAAACATAAGAAAATTATTAGTAACTAGCAAAGTAAGCATAAAACTGGAATTTTTCTCAGGGTTAGCGATTTATCAAGGCTATCCTGTTATTTGCTAGTTAATATGGTTCTTCTGTACTGCTGTTATATATTAATAAAATTTGACGCATGCAAATCGAGGACGTCACCCGAATAAGGGCGTATAGAGCAAAATGTAGTTCTGATATAAACTAATTTCAATGTTTGTCAGCTGTCAGGTTCATCATAGTTGCGTCGAAAAGGTATAATTTAACAGTGAAGAAAAACTTTTTCGACACAACTGTGATGAACCCAAAAGCTGACAGGCATTGAAATTAGTTTATATGAGAACTACATTTCGCTCTATAAGCCCTTATTCGGGTGACGTCCTCAATTTAAAGTTTTAAAATAGAATGGAATGGCATTATGAGCAAACGGAAGTCTATCCCAGTTACTAGACTTCAAAGTAATGAGAATTTTTGTAGTTTTTATTGACTCTTAGAAGAAGATTTGAGAATATAGCTTCAAGTGAGTCTTATCCGCCTTCTCTATTCTAATTTTGTAACTTATGTTCATTTGAGACGACAAATGCTTCTCTAAGTACGTCAATAAATTGCAGCTGTGAAGAGCAAAATCAGTTCTTCTGCTCTGCGATTTCAGAGAGGTTTAATGACGTTGAAAACCAGAGTGGCTCCATTTTATGAAAATACGACGATGTGGAATGGTTCAGTGACAGAATTCGCTTGTTGGATGATTGCTTGTAAGTAAAGAATGTTACGCATTATCTTAAAGGTAGAAATGAAACCAAATTATATCACAGTGAGAATCATTTCAGGGGAGGGATTTAGAAATATATACTGTATGTGAAATTACTGAAACAAACGGCTTGCATGTTACGAATAAATAATTGAGAACTGAACATGTTACCAACGGTATGGCATAATTGAGCCCCGCTGTCAATCAGGAGGCCTAGGAATAGCATAGTTGCGCCCCGTATAAATCAGGTAGCAGAATGGACATGGCATAGTTGCGCCCCGAAGAAATCAGGTAGCAGAATGGACATGGCATAGTTGCGCCCCGAAGAAATCAGGTAGCAGAATGGACATGGCATAGTTGCGCCCCGAAGAAATCAGGTAGCAAAATGGACATGGCATAATTGCGCCCCGAAGAAATCAGATAGCAGAATGGACATGGCATAGTTGCGCCCCCAAGAAATCAGGTAGCAGAATGGACATGGCATAATTGCGCCCCCAAGAAATCAGGTAGCAGAATGGACATGGCATAGTTGCGCCCCCAAGAAATCAGGTAGCAGAATGGACATGGCATAGTTGCGCCCCCAAGAAATCAGGTAGCAGAATGGACATGGCATAGTTGCGCCCCCAAGAAATCAGGTAGCAGAATGGACATGGCATAGTTGCGCCCCGAAGAAATCAGGTAGCAGAATTGACATGGCATAGTTGCGCCCCGAAGAAATCAGGTAGCAGAATGGACATGGCATAGTTGCGCCCCGAAGAAATCAGGTAGCAGAATGGACATGGCATAGTTGCGCCCCCAAGAAATCAGGTAGCAGAATGGACATGGCATAGTTGCGCCCCCAAGAAATCAGGTAGCAGAATGGACATGGCATAGTTGCGCCCCCAAGAAATCAGGTAGCAGAATGGACATGGCATAGTTGCGCCCCCAAGAAATCAGGTAGCAGAATGGACATGGCATAGTTGCGCCCCCAAGAAATAAGGTAGCAGAATGGACATGGCATAGTTGCGCCCCCAAGAAATCAGGTAGCAGAATGGACATGGCATAGTTGCGCCCCGAAGAAATCAGGTAGCAGAATGGACATGGCATAGTTGCGCTCCGAAGAAATCAGGTAGCAGAATGGATATGGCATAATTGCGCCCGATAGACATAGTACACAAAATGATAAATTACTTAAAAATATTATAATAGCTGCATTGAAATCAGGTAGGCCTAGCATATGATCAATTTTGCTATTTAAAATAACACATTTTTTTATCGATCACACACAAAAAATGAGCTGCATTTTTTTATTTATACACCGATATATTAACCCTACGGTACAGGGTTTCAAAAATTGAAACTTGGAACCATTGTGAATTGTTAACTCTTTACCTTTTTCACTAAACTTAACATTCATTTTAAATTAACCTCACTATACGCCACAGATGGTATGAAAATTACTAATAAAATGTCAAGACTACTAAGGCCCCATATTCCAACGGCTCACTCATTTGAATATGTCAGTTCGTAAAGTACTGCCAACTTCATGGTGTTCATTTTTACGGTAAGCTATCGTTAATCGCTGCATAAACAGTGGAAAACAGTTAATAAAGTACTGCCAACTTCATGGTGTTCATTTTAATAAATATTAAATCGAATAAGAAATCAATAAGGTTGGTTGATTAAGAGGCTCGAGTTCCCGTAATGTCTTTTTCTCTACCTATTTCATCGGGGCGCAACTATGCCATGCCCCTTTTCTCTATCTAATGGGAACTGAGCGCAACTATGCCCACAAAACAGGACCCTATTTTATCTGCTGCATCTTACCTGATCGTGGAGCGCAACTATGCCCTGCCCATTACAAACAGACTTATTTGATAAAAACTACAAAAAGATGAGCAAGACTAAAACGGGTGATTCTTGAGGAAATAATAAATAAAATAAAATCGCTAATTGAGGACCGTTTTTGCAAAACTTGTTAACTGCAAAATTGAGATTTTGATGGATTCGTTAACAAAGGCAGGCCTCTGCATGATGTCCAAAGCGTCTTAGTAAAATTGGGTTATTTCTCTTCATTGTAGTGTGTCAAAGTGTGATCGTTTTTTCAAAACTTGCTTTCTGCTATAAGTGACAGATACAGCAAAACTTGCTTACCATAGTGTTTTGTCTTTCCTGTAAAATTTAGTTTTTTCAGTTAGCAAGTTTTGCAAAAACGGTCCTTAATTAAAAGAATTCTGAAAGTAAGCTTAGAAAGAAACACTAGAAATTCCAGATAAAAGATGATTGTAAAAAGTAGAAAATCTTATAGATATCTAAAACAAAAGGCTGTAACTCTGTAATAGAAATTTACACCGTTTTATGTTCCCTTAGGCCAGGCCTGGGGGATTTATGCGGTAGCTTGAGCGATCTTCAGATAGCGGTCTCCTTCTACTCCCGCAATTGTGTTCATCGTGGACATAAGAATCGATCATTGGTACGCAATGTGTAAACTACATTTGTATTTGTTGTAAACAGAAAATTAAATGTAGTATTTATGTACAGTAGCGGCAAAAAAAAAAAAAAAAAGACGGACCGACCCTTGTAGCTGATTTCAGAGCCTTATTCACTCCGAGCACGATGGACTGGTAACTAAGACTTTCGTGGTTCGAATTGATTCCTAATACTTTTCGATATTTTACTACTTAACTTATTATTCCTAGAACATGAATTTCACCAGCAATAGAAAAGTATTGGGAATAAATTTGAATAAGGAACAAAATAAAAAAAAAAGTTTCCTTCCCAGGCAGGATTCGAACCACGAAAGTCTTAGTTACCAGTCTATCGTGTTCTGAAGTGAACAAGACTCTGAAATCAGCTACAAGGGTCGGTCCGGTTTTTTTTGCCACTACTGTACATAATAGGCGAAGCACTTCCTGCACTCATTGTGAGTGGCACGTCACTGAACCTCTGTGTTTTTCATCGTTTCTATCCATCTGTCCGCAGCTGGTTTCTATGTGAGCGCAAGCGCGTTCAGAGAGAGGCTTATGCAATTCTGCGTTAAGAATATCTCATCCCTCATTCAAAGGCGTTAGTAAGTATAATATTGTTTAAGATCGCTGTGAAGGAGGTTTTACATCCGCACTCTCCGAACATACAGTGTGTTTCTGAAGTTGCTGTCCTAGAAGTATAACACGTTACAGAATGACTAACGACCTTTAAAATGAAGATAACAGTTCGTCCCCAATTTTATCCAAAATTGAACAGGGATAGAACGTATATTTACAAGTTAACGAAATGTCTATGAAGTTACGTAAACAAAACAAGCACACAAAATTATAAAATACACCTATGTTATTCTACAATAGTATGTAAAGTTGCATTTTACCCACTATTATTAATGCGTAAAGTGAGTCTTTAAAACACTAGTGCATAAAAAGTAAGTAATCACTTAAGCTCGGAACTTGGGAACTTGTGTCTTTGAACGTGGCTAAGCGACTGGACTTCAATGTCAACAAACTCCCGCTTCCAGCACAGAGGTACTGTCAGGTCTGCTATAAAAGTGGTTCCTGGCTGGAACAACATAATGATAATATTATGATAGGTTGAAACACGTAATTTTATAGCATATATATAAATAAACATGCAAAATACATCAAATTTACAGTTCTGCTCTGTACATTTCATTACAGTGTATGACTACATGCATTCGAAGATTTTCGAACCCATAAATTCTTCGTCTGTTAGTTAAACATGATTTGAAACGAAGGAAACTTATTTCCACGTCACATGAAGTGACGGGAGCAAACTTTAATTTTTTTATTTTATTTATTTTAACTAGCTATCTAGTGAGTACAAATTGCATTTATAAAATTAAAATGTTTCTAGTCACTACCGTAAGAGTCAGGCTCGTGTATGGTGTGGTCTTAGTGAATAATATAACATAAAATTTACAAGGACAGTTTACTAAATACAGTAAGTAACTTAATTGAAACCAATAAATACAACACAAGAGCAAGAATAAAGAAGAAAGAGAAAACGAGAGAAAAATACACATTTAATATAAATTGACAATCCGACAGAAGCCAGTGATATTCAATAAAAACATGAATATAGTCGATAGAAATAAAAGGTAAAAAAGTACATTTGTTACTATTATATATCATGGATAATTTTACAAATTTCGTTTTTAAAAGTTTCAATTTTAAAAAATTTCAAATTTGGAAAATGGTTTGAAATTTTATTATAAAGTCTTGGGCCTAAATAAAATATTGAATATTTTCACTGTCACTGTTTCCTGTTCGATTTTCAGCAGATCTCGTATCTGAGAAAGATAATTATATCCTAAATTTTTCTCGCAAATAGTTTTCAATTAGTGTATCACTACTAGGGAAGGTCCCTCTACGACTTGATCCATGGCTATGGACAAATTTTCCATCAATTTAAAGGACTGCAATGTCTTGCAATGAATGCCCGTTTCCAGCTCTAGTTTATGTGTGGCACAACTTACAAAATATAAACTCTGCATTAGAAGAAAATAATGTATCTCCTCAGAATTCCTCCACGAAATTCTGTACCTAAAATTTAAGAAATGTATTTTCAAACTTCCATAACACCCATTCGAATAACACGTATTTTCTCATTCCTCAGACAGACCATTTACCTGTAATTCTCTTAATGTCATTGGCTTCGACATGACACAGTTTCTTCGTTCGTCTTCTTGCCATTCGATGTGACCACTTTCTTAGTACATACGACTGTCCCTGAGCACTTGCAGCTTGAGCTTTGTGTACGCTGTACCTGTAACCTTACTCAAGCGCACGACACACAAGTCCCCAAGTTCCGAGCTTTGGTAATCACCTTACGCACTGCTATTCATTTAATGCACTTCCACAGAAAATGCAATATTCAGTGTACGAACTCAATTCAGTAAGAAATTAATGCATTATCTGTACCTTTCATTACGTAAATATTGCACGTAACAGAAATAAGTAACAACATTAACATTCATATTTACATTTTAACACTTATTATTCTGAGGGTACATATGTAGTACTCATTGCAACCAACAAGATGTAGCTTTCAACTTTTCCTAACCGGTTGTTTGATTATATGGCCGATTTAGACGGCCATGAAATCATGATCATAAATAAAACAGGCTGTCATTCCTTGGATAATTATTTCTTAATGGCTCTGAGTTCAGACGGCTGTGCAATCTTGTTCTTATAACATCTCTAACTTGACACATTTATTTAATGTAAATTTGTGCTATTTTAGAGAAAAAAAAACATTGTATAATACACATTGATAAAGTTATCTTTTTGGCCCTTGTGTATTTGTGAAAGTCGTCTTCGCCTCGTTTCACAAATTTTACACTCATGCCAAAAGAGAACCTTTACGAACTTTTATCATAACCAACTATTTTTATGTGTATTCATTACAACGTAGGTCTATACAGGGTGCGTCAGAAAGAAAGGATAGATTTCAAACTATCAATACGCAGCGAGGGGAGGGATAGAGTGAGGGGGACCACGACTGTTGGATCAGCGAGAGAATGCAATTTCAGTTGAGAACGTGGTGTTGGTCTGGTGTACAACGTGCTTTCATCGCAGAGACATTTTTGAAAAATGAAGAGTCTGTGATCGTCACTCAGGACTCATTTCGACATCGGACGTCACGCTAGGATTCCAACTCGGGCGGCTTCATTTCGTACCACAGGTTCAACATTAAAGAAGAAATCACCTGGACGAACACGGAACGCGTGTACTCCTGCAAATGTGGAGACAGACAATAGGTTGTCCTGCCACCTCAACCATCAGCCCGCAAACATGCTATTGCACTGAGATTGTCGAGGTTACGATAAGATCTCGCGCCCTGCGAGTTCTTTCTTTGGGACCACTTGAAGGCGTAAGTAACCACATACACTGGACGAACTGAAGACGGCGATTCGTGAAGAAATTGCGGCAATCCCATCAACTATGACTGTGAAAGTTACGGCGAACGTCAGAAAACGCCTCGATGCCTGTATCGAAAGCCAAGGACATCATATGGATGATGTTGTATACCGTAAATAAACTGCATGTATTGGTGAATCTGTTGATAACAATAAATTTTTGATTTGATGAATCCTTACAATTTTCTTGCCCTGTGAAATCCATCCGTTCTTTCTGACGCATCCTTTATAAGCCGTTCAGAGCAGAAGTGGTGTAAGTCAATTTTGACTTACATCACTTTTGCTCTAAACGGTTCATACAAACTAGGCTAATGATTCGGTCATTATTATACAAATTTAAATGACACGAATATATATTTTGCCTGTAAATGCATATACGAAGAACAGAGAGATTGAGAGAAAAGAAAACAAAGAGAAAGTAGGAATTGTATTATTTATTTGAGCCGTTTAGAGCAAAAGTGGTGTAAGTCAAAATTGACTTACACCACTTCTGCTCTGAACATCTCATATATTATATTATACAAGGATGTATCAAAATTGATAGCGGAAAGTGAAATGGTTGAAAGTACACAATAATAGAAGTAAAAAATGTTCCATTCAACAAGGGTCCGCGAACCGTTTGCGAGATAGTTGCGAATATTTGGTTACAAGTCGCAACTGACTTCATTCGTTGTATACATCATAATATGCTTTACTCGTTACGCACAAGAAGTGATCCGCATTGTGTTCTTATTTACAAAACTTAACTTGCCGAGAGGTGGAACGCCACTTTTAACAGGTGACAGTGTACAGTAAATTGTAACATGTAACGTGCTGAAATAGCAAGGTGAGCCATGAGTGAAATTTGAGCCAAATTAGATGGAGAAGTAAACGAAAAATCTACATCGATACTAATAATAAATCTGTAGCCGAAAGTTTTCTGGTAATTTTCGATTTTCCAAAAATAATTGGTCCTAACATATATAATTAACCACCCTGAAATCGAAAATCGCTTTTTTTTAATTTTTGTTTGTATGTCTGTCTGTATGTTTGTCGCCTTTTCACGCGATAATGGATGAACGGATTTCGATGAAAATTGGAATATGAATTATGGTCGTTGTAACTTAGATTTTAGGCTATATGGCATTCAAAATACATTATTTAAAGGGGGGGGGGTTATAAGGGGACCTGAATTAAATAAATCGAAATATCTCGCTTATTATTGATTTTTGTGAAAAATGTTACATAACAAACGTTTCTTTCAAAATAATTTGCGATAAGTTTTATTCCGTGAAAAAGTTTGATAGGACTGATATTTAATGAGATAAATGAGTTTCAAAATTAAAATAACTGCCATCTAAGGCCGTATAATGAAATAAAAAACAAATGACTTCATCTATAAGGGGCCTTGGACAGCAACAATCGAAAGCTATGAAAGATAGCCTACAGAGAATGTTTCTGTGTTTGTATTAAGTAATATCGGAAGCTAAATTAACCGATTTGTATAATTAATTATTTTTTCACTATTGGAAAGTGTAGTTTCTCTAGATGGACATAATGCTATAATGTTATTACAGTAACTTCTGATACAATATAATGTAATATAATATAATATAATATAATATAATATAATATAATATAATATAATATAATATAATATATGTAATGTAATATTATATAATATAATTTAAGTTATTTGAAGGGTTCAGAACCATAGTGGGCCAAACGCCATTTACTGAATACGTAGAAAACAAGGGTTGAAATTAAGTTATTACCATAATTCAGTGGAAACCTATAACAAGTAAAATAAAATATACACATTAAATCTAAATGATGTCAATGTTCATTAAACTATGGTTGCATGTAATAAAAATTAGAAACAAATTAAAGGAATTGTCACTGCACCAATGAGTATCTCTGGACCAAAATGATCGCATTTTAATTATTTGGATGCAATTTAAATTAAGTAACATATTAAACGATTTATCCTTCTATCAAACACGAATGTTCCCTGGATCAAATATCCTATTTTAATTATGTAATTACTTGATATTTATTTCTAACGGGTGCAGCGGAGCGCACGGGTACAGCTAGTAAGAAATAAATTTGTACTGACTAGGACGATATTTCATAATGAAGTCAGTGGCGGCTTGTAAACAAATATTCGCAATTATCTCGTAAATGGTTCATTTACTCTAACTTTTTTTGCTTCTATTACCATATACATTCAACCGTTTCAGTTTTCGCTATTAATTTTGATACCCCTTATATATATATATATATATATATATATATATATATATATATATATATATATATATTTTAATTTCGACGAGATAAGCAGCGTAACATGGCTTTAAACCTGACGGAACCTCATTCTCGCATCAGGAGACGAGTTTCCTATCTTGCGCTATGACAGGATTTCAGTGAAAGTATAAGTCTTAAAAGTTATTCTACCGAAATTCTCTTGTAATTCAGAAGTATTCTGGAAGAGCAGAGGGTAAGTATTTCAGCCTTTCGATGACATGCTACTTCTTACAGCAGTTTTCCTTAGATAAATTGCTGTCCATGGTGAACATAAAAACTCCGAGCGGCTCAAAAACTTTCTCTCTCTAGTTGACATAACAGAAACACTCAACAAAATACGAGTAAAACTGTAACTTTAGATCAAAGGCAAACACTTGAAAGAAGCATTGTTGAAGAGCTTTGAACTTTTCGAATATACGAGCATTAAAAATATAAGAATCCTTTCCTTGTTTTTAGAATAAAACTCTTAAATTAAAACACTCCTGAGAACTACAATGGTGACACTCATCTTTATATTCTGCCAATTTTGGAAAAATAATTGTGGAAGTAGGCTAATTCAACTGTTTATAGAGATGGCCTGTTACAAATACCGTTTCATATTCTTCAATAAATTTGAAATTGTATTTTCTAATAACATAATGAAGATATTTAGGAGATATCTCAGAGTTAGAATTGTAGCAGGTAATATGTCAGATTAACTGTGTCATATGCAGTACCTCTTTTGACCTTTACATAAATAAAATATTCTGATAATGAGTGGCTTTATGTTTAAAGGGTTTATTCTTATCAGTATATCTATGCCAGACTTCCTTATCTATCTTGAAACTATTCAAGAACAATAATTATTGCCCTCACCATTTTACTCATGCTTACCTGGGAAACTGCGACCAGACGTCTGTCACAAATTACTAAGGACCGGATTTTTATGTAGTATCAAGGTGTGACATATGTACATGTTTATGTAAGAAAAATAAGCTGAATATATACCAAATATGGAAAATCATGAAAATATTTAATATCAATATCTGCGCTGTTAAGTCTAGATATTTGTATTATGGTACAATTTTTAATTTTCTGTTCTTCATGACGATTTCTGCTGTTTCTGGTGCTCTTCCGCCGTTTCTGTGTATCATCATTTCTGTCTTATCCACATTTATATCAAATTTGTTTTCATTGCACCATTTTACCATGATGTTTGTTTCTTTTAACATAGTAGTAGGTCTAAAGACCTTACAATGTCGTCCGCGTATGCGTATGAGATTATTCCCTCCTTGATTTTTACAATACAGAGTAGTTGTATGAGAAAGGTTGCCTTTTGTTCATTCATATATACAGTGGGCGGTAAAGGGTGAGTGCCTCTTTTACTTCCTGGAACTTATATGTTATGTTTCGTCCCGAAATATATCCTTTCTCGGGTATGTAAAAAGGCTTATTTCAAATTGTAAACTTCCCCAGCAGCAGTCTTCTTTTTCCTTTTAAAAAAGTAAAAATGAATAAAACTCCTAAATATGAAGGTTTATGTAATACTAAGCCATAATAAATAATGTGGGGTAAATATGTAAAAATATGTAGTATCAAATTTTAATATATTATTGATAATTACAAGATTCGTAAAGATTTGTTAATTATATACGGTTAGGTTGAAAGGAATATAATATGTAATTACATAAAAATCCGGTCCCTACAAATTACAGTCAAAAATGACAAAGGGCAATTGTTCAATCTAATTACCTTCTGTTTTGCTAAGGATAGAAGAATAATCTCTTCGTAAGGTTACTTATGACTACATAATTATATACAGGCTGTTTCCGGGCTGGTGTTACTAACTTTCAGGAATGGTGGGGAAGGGCACATGTATCAATTTGAGATAAGAAACCCTGATCCGGAAATGACTGAGTCGAAAGTTATAAGCAAAAATAGTTGTGTGGAAATTAAATAATTTTATTCCTCTGTAAAAATTATTTATGTGTATTTATCTGTACATCGTACATATACCTGTACTGTATTCACAACAGGTATTCAAAGCTACGTCCCCCAGCTTCGATGCAGGCATGACATCATCGCACAAGGTTCTGACGTATCCTTTGGAACAATCCTGGATTTTTTCGAACATTGTCACAGGCAGCGAGAATTCGTGTTCGGAGATCCTCTTCCGTGTCGACTGGTGTCTCATACACAATAATTTTCACGTTACCCCACAAGAATAAATCAAGTGTGATCAGATCAGGTGAACGAGCTGGCCACGAAACAGGACCTCCTCTCCCTATCCACCTTTCAGAGAATGTCGCACACAGGTGGTCACGAACAGTATGTGCAAAGTGGGATGGGGCTTCATCTTGTTGGAACCACAAACGTTGACGAACATCCAGTGGGATATGTTCCAAAAACTCGGGAGAACGTCTCTCAAAAACGGAATACTGTAGGTAGACAAAGTAAAAAACGTCAGATGAATACAGTATGTGTAAGATGTACAGAAAAATACACATAAATAAGGTGTACAGAGGAATAAAATTATTTAATTTCCACATAACAATTTTTGCTTATAAATAGACCGCGGGAGTGCGGGCCCTAACACGGCGATTGCAGTTGAGTATGCAGACGGGTATAGAGTATGACGTAAGTCTCTCTCGCCTTTCGCCGTACTGTTCCGTGCATCGAACCCGAAACATTCAGAGTGTGTTTAGCTATCATACTGAAGAGTTGCGTGTGTGAAATGACACATATTACAATGCCTAAAACAACTCGTTCACGAAGTGCAATACTAAATAATTTATACATCTTCTACATAATTTAGTGGAACAATAATTCGGACTCGATATATTTAGGCTATTATAGAAGGAGAAAGTGTTGTATGTATTGTGTGTAATTTCAGATTATTACGAACTAAGAAGTACTATTTTGAAAGACACTGTAATAGTGAAACACATAAGGAAAATGTTGAACGCAATTCAAACAAGAACCAATCGAGTTCAAATAGTCGGTCACAGTTCAATATACACTATAGACTTATGCGACATGTTGCTACACACAAACAATCCATTCAGAACTTTAGACAATCCCCACTTTAGATCATTTCTGGAAAAATATACAAATCAAAATATTCCAGGAGAAGCAACAATACGTAAAGAATATTTACCAATTTCGTAACAGAATACGATTGTCAAAATTCGAGAAAGCGTGAACGATCAGATAATATATGGGTTTCAGTTGATGAGTCTACAGACGTCAGTAGTAGATATGTGGCAAATGTGGTGGTCGGTATACTTTCCGAGAACTGTGCAGGGAAAAAAATTGTGCTGACTTCAGAGAAACTGGAAAAGGTAAACTATGCAACTATTGTCCCATTTTTTAATAAGGCTGTGCGTCTTTTATGGCCGGAAAGGATTAAATATAATAATGTACTTCTTTTTGTCACTGATGCAGCTCCATATATCATTAAGGCAGCAAAAGAACTTAAAGAGCGGTATTCCAACATGGTGCAATTAACTTGTCTGGCGCACGGACTGCAAAATTCCTTGAATTACATAAGTACGAAATGTATGATTATTGTATGTATGCAATTCATATACGCAAGACTGTACTTCTGAAGCACGCACAGTGAGTTGCTTACCTGCAAGTTCATTACACTCGCCAAGGAACGCTCCAGTCATACTTAACTTGAAGGTAAAGGGCCCACACTCCCGCGGTTTACTTATAACTTTCGACTTAAGTCATTTCCGGAGCAGGGTTCCTTATTTCAAATTGATACATGTGCCCTTCCCCATCATCCCTGAAATTTAGTAACACCAGCCCGGAAACACCCTGTATAATTTAAGCGAATGAATGAAGCTTTGAAACACAATAGCTTAATATTTTATATCTTAAACACTTTATTGATTTTGGTAATATCTCTCAGGCAGTAACCTCCTCCCTCGAGCTAGATAATTTGGAAATGGGAGCTCTGTTGTACAGCCACGGGGTAATAAAATGGACGGTCGTATTTCTAGAGTTAAAGCTACAAGCGGTAGCAGTTCTCGGCATAAATTCATAATGAAGATAAACAACAACAAGTGAAAAGGAAGATAGGAATGACAAAGAAAGCATTTAATAGAAAAAGGGACATCTTCTGTAGACCTCTGAAACAAGAATCGAGGAAGAGGGTAGTAAAGAGCTTTATGTGAAATGTGACACTGTGTGGGGCAGAAACATGGGCATTACAACGAAGTTAAGGGAAACGTTTGGAATCATTTGAAATGTGGGTATGGAGAAGGGTGGAGAGTGTAAAATGGACAGACGGAATAAGAAATGAAGTTGTGGAAGAAATAATGGATGAAGAAAGAATAATGCTCAGACTAACCGGAAAGAGAAAAGGAAACAAGGAACTATATAGTGAAAGATGCACTGGAAGAAATGATGAAAGAGAGAAATGTTCGGGGCAGAAGAAGATATAAAACGATAGACTACCATTATGATACATTGACTTTATACGGAGATTAAGAAGGCAGAAAATAGTAAAGATTAGAGAATGCTGGGTTTACAGTGAAAAATCTACCCTTGGGCAGAAAACTATAAATGAATAAATACTAATTCCGATATTGTGATATACAAGAAGATGTATCATAATCAATATTTAGAATTTTGAGGGCTATACCTCGTTACAAGACTTGTAAATGCTTGTTGACTGAAAAAATAATATGAAACATACTTACAAAAAACATAAGAATACAACACAAACACAAGAACACAAAAAATACATCACTGTAAGATACGAAAACAAAAACACTCACAAGATTGCAACCTCATTCAACAAATTAAATTACAACATCGCATACAGAACAAATAATTCTCTACAAAACCATCTCAATACACAAACAACACAAACAAACAAATACAACCACACAGGCGTATACAAACTCAAATGTAACACCAACAACTTCTACATAGGACAGACGGGCAGATCATTTCAAATACGTTACAAAGAACACGTCACAGCAATAACAAAATTACAAAACACTTCCACATATGCAGAACATATCACAAATGCTAACCACACCTACAAAGACAACCAACACATCCAACATCCAACCAAAAAGCCAGAAACTAAACACACTAGAACAATATGAAATATACAGACACACAAAAACACATCCAAATGAAATTCTCAACACAAAACTCAATTTCAGAACTCACACACTCTTTGATTCCACATTACACTACACTAACACACCCCCACAGGAAACAAATAAAAGGCGCCAAGACCAGCAAGAACCATTTCTAAAGAAGGCCAATAACAGGTCGGAACATGTTAACCAGGTACGATAGAATTTAACACGAGTAATACATATAAATATATATTCCGAAGTGATATAGTGTTAAAAGTTGTGTAATCAAGATGTATAATGAAAAATATTATAAATTAGTAATAGTATTAATATATGCATAATATATAACTTCAAAGCTATAATCATGCATTCCGTATCTCCTTGATAAGTGAATGGTGGCAAGTTGGCTTGCCGAGAAAAGTCCTGTGATAGATCACCAGATCACCAGCTGTGATTCTTCATTATTAATATTGTTATTACTCACATACTTACAAATGACTTTTAAGGAACCCGGAGGTTCATTGCCGTCACACATAAGCCCGCCATCGGTCCCTATTCTGAGCAAGAGTAATCCAGTCCCTAGCATTATATCCCACTTCCCTCAAATTAATTTCAATATTATCCTCCCTTCTACGTCTTGGCCTCCCGAAAGGTATTTTCCCCTGAGATCTTCCAACTAGCACTCCATATGAATTTCTGGATATGTTATATATATTTTAGTTAATGTTTGTAACCTTCTGAATGAAACATAATACCTACATAAGTCATTAAGGACCATATTCATAGACATTCTTAGCGCGGGCTTCCGGTGGATGATCAGCGAACTAACGTTTTTCGTATTCATAAACCAGTGTTTGCGATATGAAATGATATGGATCCTGTACAAGTAACCAGTCGATAGCCGGGGCTAGTTTAGCACGCTCGTAGCGCGGACTAGCGAAATGTCTATGCATAGCATCCTAAGATATTTGATTGTCACGAAGTTTGAACACCGAAAATGCAGGACCGAATAAATAATCTCTAAATACGTGTCTTAATCAATACACAATTGAGTTAGCTTATTTAACGACGCTGTATCAACATCTAGGTTATTTAGCGTCTGAATGATATGAAGGTGATAATGCCGGTGAAATGAGTCCGGGGTCCAACACCGAAAGTTACCCAGCATTTGCTCGTATTGGGTTGAGGGAAAACCCCGGAAAAAACCTCAACCAGGTAACTAGCCCCGACCGGGATTCGAACCCGGGCCACCTGGTTTCGCGGCCAGACGCGCTGACCGTTACTCCACAGGTGTGTACAATACACAATTGAGATGCAGAGAGCAAGGCCATGTCAATGGCTATCAGTTTAAGTTAAAGTAAAATTGTCGTTATCACTTCAATGTGATATATTGTCTTGATTTTATTACGTTATCATTAAGTAGGCTATATATCAGTAGTGTCAGAGTTGTAAACTCCGAAACCGGTTGTGGTGCTAGAGACGTCCACTCGGAGCGTGAACTTGCTTATGTCTGTGGAAGCAACGGAGCACGCAACGAGTTATAGTGGAGCGCTCCGCTCCGTTTAGGCTGTGTCTGACAACGCTGCTATATATTATCATTCTATAGGGATGTATTTTAATAGCACAAAGCCACCGGCGTGGCTCAGTCGGTTAAGGCGCTTGCCTGCCGGTCTGAAGTTGCGTTCGGGCTCGGGTTCGATCCACGCTTGGGCTGATTAACTAGTTGGGTTTTTTCCGAAGTTTTCCCCAACCGTAATGTGAATGCAAGGTAATCTGTGGCGAATCCTCGGCCTCATCTCGCCATCACCAATCCCATAGACGCTAAATAACCTAGTAGTTGATACAGTGTCATTAAATAACCAACTAAAATAAAAATAATAGCTCAAAATTCAAATCTCGTCAAGCCTAGGAACAAGCTTTAAAGATAGATAGAAAATCGATAAGAAATTATTACGACCACATTGTACGGTTGAACTTTAATTCCGGAATATGAAACGCCCAATTTATTTTCCATGTGTGTACATAGTCTGCCAGACAGATTGGAGATACGTTTGCACTGTCTGCTATGTTTAGCGATGCGATTGGAATGTAACAAACGTGTTACAATAACTACACAAAAGTGTTTGGGGTGCGTTCTATTTCACGCGATGCTGCTAGCGGCTAGTCTGACGATTTAAAATACACTTTGTCGTCGAGAGACATCACTGGAATGACGATGCATGTTTGTTACAAATTCAGATTATATGCTGATTTACATACAGTCCCAGCATGGATGTGAATAACTTACACATTACCAAAATTCGCTTTTCTTCTAAATTTATTATAAGAGAAGTACAACTAAATTTTACGAGAAGTAATTACGGAATAAAAAAGTTCTATATAAATCTGCTGATATTCTTCTTCAGTCTAAGAGTCTGGATTTATTGTGAAGCAGCAGAAAGTCATATCATTTTATCTTCTGTCTTATTTTAAGTGTTCTTATTAGTAGACTTTCGAAATTGAAGCACGTTATTTCTTAATTTTCATGCACACAGAATAGAACAGTGTTTACTGGGCAACTGGCAAGGTAGTCCTCTGCCCTCATACATGACACACTACGAGGCGCGTTCATAAAGTAACTTTCCCACTCGTCCCACAGCTAGCAAACCATATGTTGCGCGAAGCTACTGTGTGTACGTGATAGAGTAATGTCCTGGCATGGCGCATGCGTTAGCGGAACTTCCCGAGTGCTCTCAGTAGCTTCGTTAAATTGGTTGAAGATGGACGTTCCTATTCCAGCTCCCGCCTCGTGAAGTGCGGTCAGTGATAAAGTTTTTGAATGCACAGGACATAGCGCCATTGAAATTGATCGTCAGCTGTCAGCTGGGCCTAACGTCATGAGCAAGCAGATGGTGCGTTGCTCCACAAGGTCGTCTGTGATTATGGTTGGCCTCCCACTGCGCTCCTCGTCTTGTACATATTGGCGTCCTGCTGAAAATTGTCTACAGCAGCAACGCACCATCTGCTTGCCCATAGATATGGCACAGCTGACGATCAATTTCTATCAGCGCTATGCCCTGTGCATTTTATTATGTAATAATATAATAATAATAATAATTTATTATCAGAATATCACATCATGCATTTGTAAATGTACATGAATTACAGTCTAAGGGAAAGAAGCATTATGAATAGGCTACAGTAATTACTATATAAAGTGTATGTCACGGAAATAAACTTGTCTTTTTTTAATTGGGTTATTTTACCACGCTTTATCAACTGCTATAATTATCTAGAATGTGAATGAGATGAAGGTGATATGCCAGCGAAATGAGTCCTGGATTCAGCGCCGAAATTTAACCAGCATTTGTTCTTAATGGGTTGAGGGAAAACTTGTCTTTTAATAATACGATTAATATCAAAGAAACAACTTTCAGATAATAGTGTGTTCTATGAAATATAAATCTAACCCTCATACGTGTAAAACTCGTGTTCTCTGGGGAAAATTGAGCATACAGTACCTTATATCATTTCGGAGAAAGGAAGGTAATATTATACTTAAAATAACTTGTGTATTGTATTTACGAGTAGTACGAAATTAATATTAGTACGAAGCCTGAATGAAAGATTTCTAGGTTAACTTCATAATAAAAGAAAAACTGAAAACTTATAAGTGGCTTTTAAGGAACCCCGAGGTTTATTGCCGTCCTCACATAAGCCCGCCATCGGTCCCTATACTGAACAAGATTAATCCAGTCCCTACCATCATATCCCTCATCCCTCAGATGCATTTTAATATTAACCTCCCATCTACGTTATGGCCTACCCAAAGGTCTTTTCCCCTCATCTTCCCACTAACACTCTACGTGCATTTCTAGATTCACCCATACGTGCTACGTGTCCTGCCCATCTCAGACATCTGGATTTAATTTTCCTAATTCTGTTAGGTGAAGGATACAATGCGTACAGTTCTGCGTTGTGTAACTTTCACCATTCTCCTGTGACTTCATCCCTCTTGGCAACAGATATTTTCCTAAGCATCTTATTCTCGAACACACTTAACCTCTGTTCCTCTCTCAAAGTGACAGTCGAAGTTTCACAACCATACAGAACAACCGGTAATATAACTGTTTTATAAATTCTAACTTTCAGCTCTTTTGAGAGCAGAGTAGATGATAGAAGCTTCTCAACAGGATTATATATAATGTTGGTGTGTTAAAACATTCCTTCAAACAAATGAGTTGCCTGTAACAATCAGTAATATGGTTCAAGTATACTTACCAATGCGCAGAAGTCCCAATAGTTGTTACAGTAAATATGAAAAGTATTCTTGAAAATAATTATGGGTTTCATTATGATGTGCCACATACGAGATACACTATTAGATTCACAAAGCTATTATTCACTTGGTATAGTATTGTACGAAATATTGTGTCATATTTCAGATTTGCTCCAGTCACGTCTTGTGATGTAGAAAAAGCATTTATATACGAACTGTTTTTCTGAACATAGTAGTATTTCTTTTGATAAACTCAAAATGTACATTATAAACTATTGTAACAAATCTAGAGACTTGTATTTTTTAGTTCTTATTTTTATACGTAAATTATTTTAGGCTGAAAATTACGAAGGTTCTAATAGACAATTAGTATATTCTTATATTATTTACTTATAAGCTAATATTTCTTCTTCTATGGCCAAGGACCATTGGCACAAGGACAAGTTTAGTTACCACTTGATAGTACATGTTTTTTGTGCTGATTTTTGACATGTAGAGTTGCCTCACTACTGTTCATTCGGTAGAGATATCGTCCAAGCTCACACAACTAAATAGTTTCGGTACAAACTTCTTAACTCTACTAATAATACGCCGAGGAACATGAGAAGCTTTTATTATTTCCTGATGTGCTCAATATTCGCGGCAGATTCAACAATTTGCTAAATATCAGCAATTTTCTGTATGTTCTCGAACGAAAGTCAAAGTCAACGTCTAGATTTTCGGCGATTTCGAAGTAAAGTCAAGATTGAAGTTTACTTTCGTCAAAGTGTCGACTGTGAATAGGAAAATGGAGAATTTGTACTTTTTAAAGTCAACTTTGGTGCAAGTCTGGTTTTGAATACGATCCTAAGGTAGCATTTAAACTTCTACAGCACAGTGAAAATACACAGATTTCCATACAGTTGTAAAAATCGATATACAAAAACGCATCGCGTGTCGTGAAAGCACATGTTTAGATGTGCATTTCTTTCAGCAGCATTTTGTGAACGCTCTCTTTGTGCACGTGTAAACAAGATAGCTATAGAATTTAATTATCTCATGAATTCATAATGTACTGAAAATAAACAGCGATAATTGTGTGTGAAATTAAAATAATAAATGTCACCATAATTTTCTATGTACTTCACTGTACAGACTCGTGAACATGCTTTTGATTTATGTAAACATAGCGAAAATATTCAACTGCAAGCAATGCAAAGCGCACAGTTTAAGTGTTATGGTTATTACAGTATGAATGATATTTATGACGTTCATAGTTACAGTTTTAATCATTTTAATGGATACGTAGATATTAGAAACGCTTTCATGAATTGAACTGGAGCAGATATTACATAATATTAGGATACTTTATAGATATTTAATATAAATTATCAGAAAGTTTATTTGGTTTTGTTTACATCAGGGCTGAGCACATTACGTGATTCTGAGAAATGAGCGCAGTGTGCTTTTAAGAGCGGTTCTTCCGAGCGCTGTGATGTATGCATACTGTACATCATTCAGTGTCGGTGCAGTGGTGACTCTCCAGTATAATGGCGAACTTTGAAGACGGAGCTTCCGCTCATACACTAAAGCGGCTCTCTACTCCCAATGCTTTTAATGTACGAGGCGTGTTCTTAAAGTAAGTTCCAAAAGGGTGTAGAAAGTAAACGGGAAAATATTTACAAACCATTTTTGTAGCATTGTATTCCCCACACTTCAATTACTACTCACCATAATCTCCACCATTATTGAGGCATTTATCGAGTCGTGGCACAAGTATATCTATCCCCTCATTGTAGAATTCACCCGCCTGCGAACCACTCCGCAACATTTGTGGAAAATTCAAGGAAAGCGAAGACATTGTGAACCTCCTGTCCTCATGAATTTTTTCATCGACAGCACGCACCAAATCGTCATTGATCAAAGATGGCCGACCGGTATGCTGCTCGTCATGCACAGAGATGCGGCCCTCGTTGAACTTTCTGACCCATCTCCTGACCATTCCATCACTAATGGCATCATCACCATACACCTCACAAAGTTGATGATGAATGTCAGCTGGTTTGATGTTTCTCGCATTCAAAAAACGGATAACAGACCGCATCTCACAGTCGGCGGGGTGCTCGATCACTTTAAACATTTCAACTGATCACAACTAACTACACACACGGACTGAAGCTCTGGAACTGCATGCACAGCTTGCCTGAGGACTGAAGAAGAAGACACGTATGCGCAAAATAACGATTGCAGCGATGCGACAGCTATGATTGAAAATGGAACTTACTTTAAGAACACGCCTCGTATCATGGGAGGTGGAGTTCTTTTTGGTAGAGAGCAGTGGATTAGCGAAGTGTTTAGTTTGTCATAAAACATTCCAACTGATTAAGAAGAGTATCGATTTGATACTTATATTGCATTATAAGTTGTTATGCATTTAGTAATATATAATTTTAAATTATACAAGTGTTAAGTTATATCATATTATATAAAGTTACATATTATATTATATTATATTATATTATATTATATTATATTATATTATATTATATTATATTATATTGTTGTAAACCTTTATTACATATGTTTATATTATTAACACCCTACCATTATGTCTGATTGTAATCCTTTATGTTTATATTATTAATAGCCTACCATTATGTAGTTGTTAAAGCACTGTGCGTATGCGTTATGTGAATAAGTCTAATGATTTGTGTGTGCGCATAGAGCGAAGTTTATTCCATTAAATTAATAGGAGTGTTATAAAGTCTGTACTGTACAATGGAGTGATGTAATATGTAGGGAGCGGATTTTTATGTGCTAAAAATTTATATATATATATATATATATATATATATATATACACGAGTATATATATATATATTTATTTATTTATTTTTATATGCAAAAATATTTGCTAAAAATAAAATAAATATTTGTTCTAGATATGACAAAAATACCTTAGTTAGCTTGGAAATAAAAAATACTAGGTACTCACCAACTCACACTTGAGTGCTATTAGTTGGCCGAGAATTGCAGTGAACAACGAAGGTCATTTCCAAATTCGCCATCACAAATGCATGCCGATTATCTCTGAACAACGACTTATACTGTGAAAACGATCTTTCCACATCACAGGACGTCGGAAGTGCATATTTAAAGAGAGGAATGTCACAAACACCGTCAATTTCACCTAAAGGCACATCCTACAATACTTGAGCAAATTTACACATTTTCATATCCACTATTTTTCCCAAACACATTCTGGAATTTGTCCCTTAGTAATTATGCTTCTGAACCTGGTAGCGAGTTTAGTTTAATTTTCACGGCACGCACCTCCCTGTTTCAGACAACAGGTTTTTGTATGTTTCGAGTTTTTTATGGTATCACACAAAAAGCTTAGATTTACTAATAGGAAAGCCAAATCGTTTTTTAAACAACCATCTTTGAGTATACCTTGAAGGATATCGATTGACCACGCCCGATAACAGGGAATCACAACAATATGTATTGCCTTACTTGATAGGCATGAGCGAGAGACGAGAGATTTGTTTAAATTAAATAATGTTTATACCCGAGCTCTTATCTGTTGTGTTTCACAAACAAAGCGTGGAATGAAATCATCTTCAGCAACAATAAACATTCCTAATTATGTGTTGCAAGATCTCTCCTCCTTGTCCATGTTAATTTATTCTCATATAATAACACTGATATACTGCCTAGCAGTTCTCAGAACTTGAGGCGATACTATTACGAACATGGATCACGGATACACTACACAGCGCTTAGAAACACGAAGCAACCAAGAATTCTTAAAAAGATAACGTACTTCTGAGTGATATATTTGATTTAGTTTTAAAATGTTTAAAAGTTCTTGTAAAAAAATTATTTAAGTAAAAAAACTCCAAGATTTATGTGTGTATAATAGATTTCCTCAAAATATATATTTACATATTTTTTTTTTTGTGAAAATATGTGTTTTTATGTGATATAAAATTCTGATTTTAAACTTGAAACTTCATGTTCGGAATTTTAAACTTTGTTAATTGTGTTTTATCACACACAAAAATAATATTTAATTACATACAAATCCGATCCTTAGTAATATCCTTACAACTATTATGTACTGACAGACTGAATGACTAGAACAACCGTGGCTCTTGTATATTAATGCAGGGAAGGTAGCTGTAATGCGAGTCCGCCACTGCGTGAGCGTTCTGCTCTGGCTTGGAATTGAAGTGCCTTGCGGAGCGAGAGCAGCTCTGGCCGGCTAAACGGAGCCGCTCTCATGCCCGGCCCTGGTTTACATAATTTGGCAATTTCGTTTGACGATTGAAAGAGAAAACAAAAGCTGGAGGTATACTTAATTTTCAAAATATGTTCATTCTCGGAGGATATTCATTAACGAATAGAACCCAGTGACTATATGTCATGATTATCTGCCATAGGGTTAATTTGTTATAAAATTATATTTTCTCGTGTTGCTTGAAGCAAGTCAAATAGGTCAGTATTACAACGACAGAGTTAATAAAAGCTGACTGTGGCCTTTGATTTTACACACAAACGGAAAAAATATATATGAAATTACAAGTCATAAAATTATCAATAACACTTCGTAAAGAAATTCACAGCAAGCGCTTGTATATTCAAATGAAATGCTATTAAATATATAGGGACATCATTTTATTTTTACTAATATTTTTAATATAAACCTGTCTATATTTTTGGATTAAAGGTCCAGAACGGGAAACACCGCTTGCGCCCCCTTCCAACACTGGAGTTCGATGATACTGGCGTAAAATACAAATCACTTTACTAGGTATAGGAAGGAAGAAAAGTAGTTCATCCATTTACGTAAACTAGGAAATATCGCAATTTTGAGTTTGATAATTTTCATTAAGTTTTTGTTTAATCAAAATACAGTACCGTATTAACACTTAGTGTTCTTACTCACGAATTGAGCTATCCATTCGGACTTATTAATTATGCAGTGTATATTCTAGCGTTACAGCACATTAGCGTACAATATAGAGAATGAAGTTAAATTGAAAAATAATCATAACATGGATATTTAAACACATTTTTGAAAATGGTGGCCGTTCATTTCGATACAGGCTTCAGTTATTTTGTTCATATTATCGCACTATAGACTATTGTACCTAATTCCAATTACCAGTTTCGTCCTTCGTACGAGTAACTCATGTTGAAATAATTCTATACGTACTCTATAAAAGAGTACCTTACGTACTGTAAATTCAATCTTCACTTCTGCCTGATCCGAAAAGATAAAATTAGTCAGACATGCCAACTACTGTCCGTTCAAGTAGTTTTATTGGAGGGTCGTAGAAAGGGGGGCGAGGAAATCACGTGACGGTAAATTACTTAACGAGGCCCTTTTAGTAAAGTTATTTTAAACAGTTGTATAATATTACGTAGAGTCCAATTCCTAACAGAAATTAATGTTCTCAGAAAAGACCTAAGACAGCCCAGCTACTAGACTTTACAGAGGGGCGAACAGAAGCAGGTGGGAGAAACCGGGATGCGACGAAGGCAAACGGACGACAGTACCTCTGCGAAAATATGATTCAATATTGAAAGCTCTTTCGTCACTGGAAAACGCGAAAATATTTCTGGAACGTACTATACTCACTAACTCAGTACTGCATACGCGGCCTCGGTTCTGTGTGGAGAACGGTTGGAAGTTTAGTAGTAGAGGGGATGGGAGTGAAGTACATTAGGAAACTCAGGTACAATAAAAATTGAAGTAAACATAAAATAATGTCCCTGTTTCGAATTAAACGTTAATAGGGGCTGGAATTATTGGCTGAACGAGGAATAAACTGCATTAATTTTTCCTTTAACGTAATTTGTCATTGATATAAACACTGTATCTCCACCGTAAAATATTTTTTTTGTAGATATATTTCATAAAAATTAATAAATCACAAACATATCCAAATTTTATAAAATTGTTACCATGGGTTACCTGATTTTATTAGGGATAAGACAAATTTGTTCCAAAGACTTGGCAAAACCATTTCCCGTTAGTGTAAATACTATAATATAGTTTAAGCTTGAAAACGAATATTTTAATTTAGTTTTTTGGATGAAGTAAATATGTATTCTTGTTCACTGAAGAAATTATCTTCCTGAAAACTACTTGTTTTAACCTAGGCTGAAAGTTTTTGTGATTAAGGCATAAATATTCCGGGAAATTGCTAACGTCATGTAATTATACTGCAGTTTAATGTCGTGAGTGTCTAAACAGGCGTGTGAATGACGTATTTCCGATCACATAAGTCAATCATTGTGACGTCAATTATTACCACATGCTTCCCTGTGTCCAACACACATACATCTTGTACGTTGTACATCCAAATAGGCTTGTTTTCTGTGTTAAATAAAATCGGGATCGCTATTCAGTGTTCCCACTTCTTGTACCTCTCACTAAGGTATTATGATCATACTTAAACTACTAATTTTGCTGTGAGAAATAAATATGGCGTGTTTTAAATGCTCCTTTATAAGTATGTATATATATATATATATATATATATATATATACATACTTATAGTAACATGTAGCACGTATGAGCGAAACCTTAAATGCATATAGAATGTTAGTTGGGAGACTGGAGGGAAAAAGAACTTTGGGGAGGCCGAGACGTAGATGGGAGGATAATATTAAAATGGTTGACTATATATTATGTCCTAAAGAAGTACACATCAAGAAGTTGGCAATATTTTGTTGCCTTCGGTGGCAATATTTTGAGCGTAACATCTTTGTTCTGAAAACTAGAAGAGTACGATCTTTATGGCCTGACCAGGAATCAAAAAGCAATAGGCTCGTCTCACTTACATGTTCAAGGAGTGAAGTTAGAAAACGTTTCATTTGTTCTTTGGTCATTTTTCCACTTTTGCTTGCCTTCACACGAATGTTTCGTGGACATGTTGCTTCAAGTTTTTTTTAAACATTTGTGCCAAAAGTGCCTTGTGTTTCTTGAAAACAGATATATGTACAGCTTGTTAGCTAATCTACCACTCACTGATATAGTCATATTAATTGTATAGCTGTGTGTAGAGCTATGTACAGACTGCAACACATCAGCTGTAGTTTTCTAACCTCTGTGAAATTGTGTTGACAATGAAGACATTTCGTACTTAAATTGACTTCGATCACTATTCCAAACATAATCTTTGTTCACACTCTCCTCTCTTAGGTATATGTTCCCTTCGTCCAATTCCACGAATGTCATGTCCTTACGTGTGACGATCGTAGTATTATGCCTGGAAGAAAAGCAATACTCAGCTTTAAGGTTGCTGATAAAAGTAATAGAAGCTTTGAAATTGTCTAGGCCAATCACTTTAGATGCTTCTAGTGTCCACATTTGCAGATGCCAATAGTGAACTGTAGATCCATACGCCCTTGACGTATGAAATTCTGACATTACTTACTTTTGTTTTTAAGTTTTTAGTTGTAACAGCTTGTTTCTCTTGAAGTTAGCCCAATCTTATCTTTTTGCTAGTTACATAATTTAAAACAGTTTGTGATGTTTCGGTGATTCAGAATTTTGTAGTTTTTGTTTTATTATTATTATTATTATTATTATTATTATTATTATTATTATTATTATTATTATTATTATTAGCAACAGAGAATTAAATGGAGAATACAATTTACCTTATTACTTTTAGTAGCATTACGTTTAAAAGCGTGCAGCATAGCACAGCCATCCTCCGGAACAATTTTTGTAGTCAAAATTAGCTAAATGAACATTCAAATCCTGATAAGCAAAGCTCGGATCTTGGGGACTTGTGTGTCGTGTGCTTGAGTAAGGTTACAGGCATAACGTACACAAAGCTCACGCTGCAAGTGCTCAGGGACAGTCGTTTGTACTAAGAAAGTGGTCACATCGAATGGCAAGAAGACGAACGAATAAACTGTGTCACGTCGAAGTCAATGACATTAAGAGAATTACAGGTAAACGGTCTGTTTGAGGAATTAGAAAATACGTGTTATTCGAATGGGTGTTATGGAAGTTTGAAAATGCATTTCTTAAATTTTAGGTACAGATTTTCGTGGAGGAATTCTGAGGAGATACATTATTTTCTTCTAATGCAGAGTTTATATCTTGTAAGTTGTACCACACATAAACTAGAGCTGGAAACGGGCATTCATTGAAAGACATTGCAGTCCTTTAAATTGATGGAGAATTTGTCCATAGCCATGGATCAAGTCGTAGAGGGACCTTCCCTAGTAGTGATACACTAATTGAAAACTATTTGCGAGAAAAATTTAGGATATACTTATCTTTTTCAGATACGAGATCTGCTGAAAATCGAACAGGAAACAGTGACAGTGAAATATTCAGTATTTTATTTAGGCCCAAGACTTTATAATAAAATTTCAAACCATTTTCCAAATTTGAAATTTTTTAAAATTGAAACTTTTAAAAAAGAATTTTGTAAAATTATCCATGATATATAATAGTAACAAATGTACTTTTTTTACCTTTTATTTCTATCGACTATATTCATGTTTTTATTGAATATCACTGGCTTCTGTCGTATTGTCAATTTATATTAAATGTGTATTTTTCTCTCGTTTTCCCTTTCTTCTTTATTCTTGCTCTTGTGTTGTACTTATTAGTTTGAATTAAGTTTTTATTTTAGTAGGTTATTTTACGACGCTTTATCAACAGCTTAGGTTATTTAGCGTCTGAATGAGATGAAGGTGATAATGCCGGTGAAATGAGTCCGGGGTCCAACACCGAAAGTTACCCAGCATTTGCTCATATTGGGTTGAGGGAAAACCCCGGAAAAAACCTCAACCAGGTAACTTGCCCCGACCGGGAATCGAACCCGGGCCACCTGGTTTCGCGGCTAGACGTGCTAACCCGTGCTAACCGTTACTCCACAGGTGTGGACCTTGAATTAAGTTAATTACTGTATTTAGTAAACTGTCCTTGTAAATTTTATGTTATATTATTCACTAAGACCACACCGTACACGAGCCTGACTCTTACGGTAGTGGCTAGAAACATTTTTATTTTATAAATGCAATTTGTACTCACTAGGTAGCTAGTTAAAATAAATAAAATAAAAAAAATAAAGTTTGCTCCCGTCACTTCATGTGACGTGGAAATAAGTTTCCTTCGTTTCAAATCGTGTTTAACTAACAGACGAAGAATTTATGGGTTCGAAAATCTTCGAATGCATGTAGTCATACACTGTAATGAAATGTACAGAGCAGAACTGTAAATTTGATGTATTTTGCATGTTTATTTATATATATGCTATAAAATTAGATGTTTCAACCTATCATAATATTATCATTATGTTGTTCCAGCCAGGAACCACTTTTATAGCAGACCTGACAGTACCTCCGTGCTGGAAGCGGGAGTTTGTTGACATTGAAGTCCGGTCGCTTAGCCACGTTCAAAGACATAAGTCCCCAACTTCCGAGCTTTGCTGATAAGTTAGCGGGAGTACAGTTCCAAAATCTTTCTCTTTCGGCAAGTAATAGTAACTTATTACCAGACAGTGTATGCGGGATGACTTAAGGAAAAGTGAATTTGTTTCGTATCAGAGTATATGGCAAGTGCCGCGTTGTCCGTCTTTTGTGTACCTGGCGAGTACAGCAGCGTACAGAACGAAGGAACCCCGGTCCGTTCATAGTAACATTGCAACGCAATGCGTGCAGTTGTGTTGTCCTGCTCAAGTGTTTAGTACGAGTTGAATAGTGTTGTGCTGATCCATTCATAATGTCGAAGGCAAAACGTTAAATTCGCCTAGAGATACGAAATGCAATTAAGAAGTATGAGAGTGACATTTTATGTACCTATTATCGAACACAATATCGTATGTAACGCATGTAACATTGGAATAAAAATCAGAACAACTCAGGCTATAGAGAAACATTACAACAGTATATTGCAAAGGAAATTCGTTGAAATGAAATATGAGGAATCATCATCATCATCATTTACATTTTAAGTTTGTCGAAAGTTTATTTTTTTAGGTTTTGATTTATTAATATTTAATTATTTCATTGAAATTTTTTATTAAATTTGTGCGGGTCGAAACGAAACGTTTTGCAAAGACATGTGCAACATGATGCTCAGTGCAAATATTTCTCTAAAGAAATTGAGTGATTTCCATTTCTTCAGAAATTCTCTCGATATAAAAACTGTTTAATCGATAGGCGAAGACGATTCAGCTTCGACAACTTACGAGTATATATCGTCATTTACTGCAATTCTAGTAATTCCATCAATGATGACGAGGTATGTGCTACAGTACTCCATTTTTCTTTTCCTTCTGACTGTACGGAGATGTAGTAGCATGTTGACGTCATCTGTTTACGTTTAAAACCTGTTGACCCAACGATCGGAATGAAAAAATGTAACATATAGTAAATGTGCGCCTACATTCAACGATAAGTAATCCCTCTTATTTTACGATGTTTTCATGTACAGAAACTACTTAGCATCCAAATTCTAAATGCAATACAAGTGACTGAACAATTTTACTCTAGAAATAGGAACGTATGGATGTACAAATTTTTAATTTCATGAATTCTGTACTGAAATGGGAAGGAGTTGTCAGCACTTCGCTCCAAGCCCTTTTACCTGAGAAAAACAGAGCAGGTTATGTGGACACAAGGGTCGTTCTGTAAACATGACACCTATAAATATCTCGAAACAATCCCATAGAGATTGAATCCGGAACCTTCCAGTTCGTAGTCAGTTGGTCTATGGTCCGTCCCAGGTATCTGTAGAGTAGAAAGAAGAGACAAGCTCTCTGTGCAAGTGGTATGTGGGAGGGCTAGAGCCAATGATCGTTCTGGGGGGAGGTGTTAGTTGAACGGAGCTAGCAATCGCTTGCAGGGATTGGATCATTTCTATCTGTACTCTACTCTACCTGCTACCACAAGGATCTTACCCCTTAGCGGCCTCGAGCTGATGCTGTCCGCAATACACTTCGGCACAGATAGACTCCGCCCCCATATGCGTGAAGTTACTCTACAGAATCCTGGGACGGACCTTAGTAACTAAATTACTTGGCCGCTGTAGTGTTTCTTACGTGTTCTAATCCTGCAAAATGAGCCCATAGACTTATTTCCTATGCAAAAGTGATGCAAATATTTATATTGCAATTTAATGTCCATCTTTCTATCCACAGTTTTGAAGTGTAACGGTTAGCATGCCTCACCGTGAAACAAGCGGGTCCGGGTTCAAATGTTGTGACCAGTTACTGGTTAAGGTTGTTTCCGGGTTTTCCCTCAACCCAATAAGAGCAAATGCTAGATAACTTTCGGCTCTGAACCCTACAATCAATTTCCTCACATTATCAACTTCATTTCATCCAGACGCTAGATAACATAACAGTTGGTAAAGTGTAATAAAATAAACAATTAAAAAGTCCAACCTCGTCTGCGGATTTAAATCTGCGAACCTCGGAACCAGCGTTTAGCATGGTAGCATTAAACAACGATAATGAATGTAATGAAGTACTTTGTAGGATATTTATCATCTCTTTGCAAAACGAAGTAACTCAAGTTTAGTAAATACACAACCATATGAAACGTTTTTTCAGCAAGCCCGCTTGAATTTTCTGCCCTTTTACGTAGATTAAAGAGGTTATGCCTGCTGTTATTTTAATACGGTGATGCTGTCTAGAATCACTATGCTTATTTTCGGTAATCCAGGAATTAATGAACTTCTCCTGTTATTATCTTCTTGAGAGAAATGCGTGGTGTTTAGGGATAATCCCCAATTACAATAAACAGTACAAATAACTGCTTAGAACTTAAAAAATCTAGACAAGAACATCAAAAAGAGATAAAGCAGATAGAAATGCAAGATGCAGGTATAAATACTAATTAAAAATAAAAAATAGCAGACAACTACATACGTAAATAAAATACACAGATATAAATATCGAGGAACAAATACAAATTTAAAAAAATAAATAAAAAATAGATAAATACAGATAACATAGTAAAATATCTCAACACACAAACAACACAAACAAATACAACCAAACAGGGGTATACAGACTCAAATGCAACATTTGCAACAACTTCTACATAGGATAGACAGGTAGATCATTTCAAACATGTTACAAAGAACACATCACAGCCATAACAACATTACAAAACACTTTCGCATAAGCAGAGCACATCACAAATGCCAACCACACTTACAGCGACGTAAACACAGACTTGGAAATTCTACATATTCAACCGAAAGGCCAGAAACTAAACTCATTAGAACAATACGAAATATATAGAAATACAAAAACAAATCCAAATGAAATTCTCAATACACAGCTCAATTTCAGAACACACACTCTTTGACTCCACATTACAATACACAAACACGGCCCCACAGAAAAAACAAACAAAAGGCGCCAAGACCAGCACCACCAGTTCTGAAGATAGCCAATAACAGGCTGAAACTAGTACTGTACCTAATAATTAACACGCGAAAGCGATATAATGCATATTTCGAAGTGATATAGTGTTAAAAATGTTGTGTAATCAAGACGTATAAAATATATCTATAAATGGCAATGACAGAGTAACAGATGACAATACTAATGAAAAGCTACTACCTTCAGTATATTAATAAGAAAATGTTTATATTTAAAGTAAGAAATGCCGACGTCTAGATCCTAAGTTTTACATAGGCTTATTTCGTTGAATTTTGAACAAATTTTTATCACTTGTGATTTTTGGTTTTTGTAATATAACAGTTGACGACTTCTTAAATGTGATGTTCTAGCGTTAAGCTGGATTTGTGACAATATTTCGCTATTATCCAGTAGAACGTTGAATATTTTATACAATAAAAGTTGCTCAGCAAGTAATCTACGACTGGCAAGAGACATCAAATTAAATTCAGCAAGAAGATTGTTGTACGAAATTTTTTTATGGAAGGCCGAATATTTACATTTTTTAAAATGAAGATATCTTGAGAATGGTTTTTGAATTTTTTTTTTCGAATTGATTACTATGTAGGATTTGATTCATTTTCACTTCTGTAAATATTTTTTTTTCCAAGCTGCTTAGAGCACTTTTTTCTTGCATTATTCTTAAGAGGATACATTATTATTAATACCTTTCTACCGCAGATATGTTTTCACTACGCACAATAAATATTTGCTATATCCCTTTTCCAGGCGACTTAGTTCATGGGGGATGCGGCTATTTAGTAGTCGAAAAAAACACGAGGTAGTTTGAGCTTACCCATATCTGCCTAGTGTTGCGTTTTCGCAACAGTCTGCATTAACTATTTTTCTGCAAAAATGCAAAGGAATGAATTATAAAATTAACTTTTATTTCATTGCTGTGCATACTAAAGAATCAAAGGAGCCTGCAGCACAATAATTAACTTCCATTTCAGTTTCATGTGGCTGTGCGAAAATTATGAAAATATTCAACAAAAAAAAGTCTTGGGCATAAATGAGTTACGTTGCCCAGTTTTATTGTTAAGTCTAAGTCGCTATTAATGATAATAATAATAATAATAATAATAATAATAATAATAATGGCTTTTTATTTGACCTGGCAGAGCGAAGACTATAGGACCTTCTCTCATACTCAGTCTGGATTAAAACTTGCTTATACAGTATAGTTGAACGTACAAGTGAATCGGATTTAAGTAATAACATATAAAAACGATTTACATAATGAGATCAAAAAAAAAGGCAGTTCAATAAAAAATTTACATAATAAAATAAAAATAAACATAGTGGAATACATATTAATGTTGTTAGAAACTAATACGGATTACATAAAAGCAGAAGCCGACAATTCAATAAAATGTACACAATAAAAATATAAATAAAAACATTGGAATATATATTTGTATTTAATTAAATGCAAATAGGATTCACATAATTAAACCATAAGCCGGCAATTAAATAACATATACACAATAAAAAATAATAAAAACAAATATAGTGGAATACATGTTGGAGTTGAGTAATAAATAAACACGATTTACATAATAATGTCATTAACAGACATTTGAGTAAAGAGTACACAAAAATGAACACTACAGTAAACATGTAGTCTAAGCATTAAATTACAAGAAAATGCTATTTACATAATAACATTATAAAGAAAATTGAATTAAGAATACACAATAAAAATAAGAAACAAAGGATAAAATAAACACAATGGAATATATTGTATTAAATATTTGCAATGCATTAGGTCTGGAAATTCATAAAAAGTATTCTTCTAATTTATACTTAAAAGAAATCAATGTTCGGCAGCCCTTGACTTCAGGCGGCAGAGAATTCCAGTGACGAGAAGTAGCAACAGTGAAAGATGGGGAATACACAGATGATGTGAGTCGTTTAGTTGCAAAATCAGATACATCACTAAAACATAATTTGTCGGTATGAAGGAAAAACGTTTGCAAGGAACCAAGGATTTGCAACCAATACTATTTTTCATCATACAAATCCATGTGATGTGTCTGGCTTTGGAGCATAACAGTGCTATATCAGTTGTAGAATCATATGAAGATATGAAATATAACATTAACTCATTTTCGGAAAAAAAAAGTGATGTATCTGGTTTTTCAACTACACGCCTCAGGTATGAAATTAAATTTATAGCGTGCTATCATGTTGTGACCGAGTATTTAAGCTATGATAGCGAGAAAGATTGTGAAGTAAAAAAAATAATAGTGGAAAGAGGTATACAAAATTCAGTACAAGACGAAAAGAGAAATGATGGTAATTTAAATATTACATGCATCCAGACAAAATATTGAAGCCACGAGGAAAATGAGATGTATGAAATAATCGCGTGAAAAGCATTACAGTAATACAACATCTACTCTTCATCTTTCACAGTCTCTTTGTATACCTCGTTTTACCGTGACAACGCTTTTTAGTTCCTTTAGCACTCTGATTGTTATATTACTTATGTCTTTGTTTTATGAAGACTTTTAGGTAAGGGCGCAAATAGCCATAGTAGCTGACGCGCCCTTTTTAAACCCTACTGCTACTGCTGCTACTACTGCTACTACTACTGCTACTACTGCTACTACTACTACTACTACTACTACTACTACTACTGCTGCTACTGCTACTACTACTACTACTACTACTACTACTACTACTACTACTACTACTACTACTTCTACTACTGCTACTACTACTGCTGCTACTGCTGCTACTACTACTGCTGCTACTGCTGCTACTACTACTGCTGCTACTACTGCTACTACTACTACTGCTGCTACTACTACTACTGCTGCTACTACTACTACTACTACTACTACTACTGCCACTACTACTACTACTACTACTACTACTGCCACTACTACTACTACTACTACTACTACTGCCACTACTACTACTACTACTACTACTACTACTGCCACTACTACTACTACTACTACTGCCACTACTACTACTACTACTACTACTACTACTGCTGCTACTGCTACTACTGCTACTACTACTACTACTACTGCTACTACTGCTACTGCTACTACTGCTACTGCTACTACTGCTACTACTGCTACTACTACTACTACTACTACTACTACTGCTACTACTGCTGCTACTGCTGCTACTACTACTACTACTACTACTGCTACTGCTACTACTACTACTACTACTGCTGCTACTGCTGCTACTACTGCTGCTACTGCTGCTACTACTACTGCTACTACTGCTACTACAACTGCTACTACTACTACTGCTACTACTACTACTACTGCTGCTACTGCTGCTACTACTGCTACTACTGCTGCTGCTGCTACTACTACTGCTACTACTACTACTACTACTGCTGCTACTGCTGCTACTACTACTACTGCTACTGCTACTACTGCTGCTACTGCTACTACTGCTGCTACTACTACTACTACTACTACTACTACTACTACTGCTGCTGCTACTACTACTACTGCTACTACTACTGCTACTGCTGCTACTACTGCTACTACTACTGCTACGACAACTACTACTACTACTACTACTACTACTACTACTACTACTACTACTACTACTACTACTACTACTTCACCATCTCCGGAGCTCATTTCTGGAACTCTCTACCAAAACATGTCGGAGGCTGTCGTACATGATCTAGTTTCAAAAATAAACTAAAATTGTACTTTTTCAATTCAGATTCCTCTCAATTATTTATAAGCCCTTTCCTTTGCGATAGTTTTGTAAAAAATATAGATTTCTTTTTCTTCCTTTCCCCATTATTGTCCTCTTGATCACCAGATGAATTTATTATCATACCCTTTTTATTGTAGATTTTATTTAATTTTCGTATTTTTTCTTCTTTTTTATTATTATTTTATTACATTCCATTTTGTTGTATTCTTCCTTACGTTTTCCCTATTAACTCTTTGTACTAATTGAGTTTATTTTATTATATTCCAATCTTTAGATCTGTACTTTACATTCTTTTTTATATTACTTACTTACTTACTTACTTACTGGCTTTTAAGGAACCCGGAGGTTCATTGCCGCCCTCACATAAGCCTGCCATTGGTCCCTATCCTGAGCAAGATTAATCCATTCTCTATCATCATATCCCACCTCCCTCAAATCCATTTTAATATTATCTTCCCATCTACGTCTCGGCCTCCCCAAAGGTCTTTTTCCCTCCGGTCTCCCAACTAACACTCTATATGCATTTCTGGATTCGCCCATACGTGCTACATACCCTGCCCATCTCAAACGTCTGAATTTAATGTTCCTAATTATGTCAGGTGAAGAATACAATGCGTGCAGTTCAGTGTTGTGTAACTTTCTCCATTCTCCTGTAACTTCATCCCTCTTAGCCCCAAATATTTTCCTAAGCACTTTATTCTCAAACACCCTTAATCTCTGTTCCTCTCTCAAGATGAGAGTCCAAGTTTCACAACCATAAAGAACAACCGGTAATATAACTGTTTTATAAATTTTAACTTTTAGCTTTTTCGACAGCGGACTGGATGATTAGAGCTTCTCAACCGAATAATAACAGGCATTTCCCATATTTTTTCTGTGTTTAATTTCCTGCCGAGCATCATTTATATTTGTTATTGTTGCTCCCAGATATTTGAATTTCTCCACCTCTTCGAAAGATAAATTTCAAATTTTTATATTTCCATTTCGTAGAATATTCTCGTCACGAGACATAATCATATACTTAGTCTTTTCTGGATTTACTTCCAAACCCATCTCTTTACTTGCTTCAAGTAAAATTCCCGTGTTTTCCCTAGTCGTTTGTGGATTTTCTCCTAACATATTCACGTAATCCGCATAGACAAGCAGCTGATGTAACCCTCTTTTTTTATTATGGTATTATTTTCACGTTGTTTAGTGTCGATTTTGTTATGCTATTTTTTTTTTCGTAATATGTTAGTATTCTCTTCTTTAACTTTTTGTTAAATGTTCAATGCTTGTATACTTTTGACCTGATAGATTGTAAAATGAGGCCCTATGGCCTTAACTCTGTCAGTTGAATAAATTATTATTATTATTATTATTGTTGTTGTTGTTGTTGTTATTATTATTATTATTATTATTATTATTATTATTTAACAAATTTGCTACTAACAAGTCGACAGCTTGTGAACCACTGCTTTGAACATGTAGCCGGCAGCCAATCGCTTTGCGGGAAGACTATGTTTATGTGATTGTCACGAGCAACCGCACTATCACGATCCGGTGGATGAAGTGTGGCGCTCTGTTGGATTACAGCCCTCTCGCGATCCTCGGTTCCCTCAAAGCGTTAACCGACACAGCTTTACTGCGTTTGCGGAAGGTGAAGCTCGTCGGGGTAGTTCCCCTCTTCGCCGTATTATAACTGGGGATTCTCCAGTGCGTCGGATGATATTATAACCTTAACAACGTTGTCTCTGTGTGTGTGAAGGGGCCGGACGATTGTACATCCGTGTGCGGACCACACAATTGGGCCCACTACAAGGTAAACCCACGGAAGGTGAGATGAGACGAGTGAATGCCTCAGAGAGCTGCTCTCAGCTCCGCAAAACCACGAAGCCAACGCAGGTAGATTCCTCATGGTCACATCGCTTCCCGAATACCAGCAGGTCGCCCTCAAGGCTAGTGATGGAGGAAATAATTAAATACCGATATATTGATATTACAATATATTGCAAACCTAATTTCGATAAATGATATATATCGCAGAAAATATATCGATATCTCTATTCCGTAAGCAAATTGCATTTTCAGGCTACATTTACTGTATTACAATAAAAATTTAATATTCATTTTTACCATTGAAATTAACATCATAACTAGGGCTATGATTTTGATGATCTATAAATGACAAAAAAAGTGTCCTAAAAGCAATGCATTTATGACCTAAAAATCTTTCAAAAATGCCCTTTAAAATGCCCTAAAAATTGATCTTACATTCTGAAATTTTCTTAGTAAGAAAATGAGTTTTGTGCTACTTAATATTTAGAGTAGTAATTAAATTAAATTCTAGTACCAACATTTAAGTTTATTTAATTGTACATAATTTTTTCTAAGTGGTACACTTTAATTAATTATTTTACCTGATGTAGTTTCCATGTAGCCCATCACAAGGCCACTCTTACATGGGATTAGCAAGTATAGAGGAATCTATATTGAAGGGATGGTTGGACTGATCCATTACATGGGGTGTACTACGTTAAAAGGGCAATATTTGTGTAGAAAAACAATTAAAATATTATACAAAATAATGGGTATTAGCCACCGGAGTAGCTCGGTCGGTTAAGGCGCTTGCCTGCCGATCCGGAGTTTCACTCGGGCGCGGGTTCGATTCCCGCTAGGGCTGATTATGTGGCTGGATTTTTTCCGAGGTTTTTCCCAACCGTAAGACAAATGTCAGGTAATCTGTGGCGAATCCTCGGCTTCATCTCGCCAAATATCATATCACTATCACCAAATACATCGACACTAAATAACCTCGTAGTTGGTACAGCGTCGTTAAATAACCGAGTAAAAATAAAGGGTAGGCCTATTAATGGACAAAATATGTAGACAAAATATCAAAGGAAATAAACATTATTTTATATTAATAATGGGGATTTGTGGCCAAAATTAAATGAAAATGCCAAAAAAAAAATGTCCAAATAAAACAAAAGATGCTATTATAAGTTGAAACAGGCGAAAAATGCAAAAAAATGCCCTAACAAATATGTCTTAAAACACTCAGTTTATCACATAACATATAAATACTAAAGCGACTATGTTTCTGGCTTACTAGAAAAAAGATGCAATTTCATCAAAATCCTAGCCCTAAACATAACAGTCGAAAGCATAAATGTAAAATTGTAACAATAAACAATACATTTTCAATACCATGTGATGTAAGTCCTAACCTAAATCAAAATTATGGTGGCGGCAAGGGAGCTTGAATGATATAGTGGGAAAGAGAAGTGAACTCTACATGGTTGAGTATTTTATATTGAAAAACGATTCAATTATTCTAATGTTATATAGGATTCAATCCAGGACACAGATATAATGCTCTTTTCTACCTAACAACGTAATCATTTTTAAATGTAAGTAAACAGAACTTGTAAATATTTTTAAATATGTAAATCGTACATAGAATGTTAAAAGTTTTAACAAACTTCACAGTTCATTTGATACAATCTTTCTATAGTAGGTTCCCATTGCAAGTTATTGTTACACTCCAATATTCCAAACAACAATGGTGATGATTAGAGGGATAGAATTTTTATCCATTAAAGGCTATAATAAGAAAACAGAATGTCAACACTAGGTTGTGCATAGAAATCATAGACGTAAACAAATGTCACATCGGTATTAAATTCTTGCTTCTCTTTCCATTTCAGAATATAGAAATAAAAGTTTTGATACCTGTTTTGAGATCAGACGGTTCCCTTTCAGGGTGGGAGTTGCTCTCCTGCCTGGGAGAACATTAATAACAATATTAAAACAGTAGTAGATAAACCTCCCGTCTGTCTCACGTTCGCGCACACTGCATTTTGAATTTAATGCTGCATATTAAACAGTTTGAATTCGAATTCCAGTCCAGCCAATTAGAACAAGGTATTGAGGTTGCACAATTATGTAATGTCTGTAGCTAGAATACAATATACTGAGTAAATGAAACTAAAGAAAAACTGTTCTTGAGTTTCATTTACTCAGTATATTGTATTCTAGCTACAATATTGTTGACCCCGACGTGATATGAACATAGACGTAGGCCAGTTGTGACTGCAGAACTCAGAGCCCTACATGTCCACCTTCAGTAGCGCCATCTCTCGGGAATTACCGGAATTGTCTAGTGTGGATTTCGTGTTGTTGATAATGATAAAAATTCCACAAAAAATTGATAAATTTATGAGAAAACCGATATATTATACAATATATTGAATTAAAATTTCGATATCGATATATCGCTATATCGAAACGAAAATATCAGTATTTCGTAAAAACCGATATATCGTTCCCATCTCTACTCAAGTCACAGTACTAAACACCCCTCGCCAATATTAGACATACCCTTGAACCTGCTAATCCCAGGATAATAAAAACAAGGGACAGGCATTTAGTCCCGTATTGCTGCCGTGTGGATTCGGACCTGGAGCCACTTGGATAGTCACAGTGTACGCTACCTCAGAGCGATTACAGAAGCTAAATCGTGTTAGTCAGACGATTAGGATAAAATTTAATAGACAAAGAATTGTAGACAAAATAGTATTCTAAGGAAATGTAATATACCTTGACTGGTTATACTGGGAATCCAACTTCGCTTCTTTTTCAAGAAGCTTTCAAATAAATCAGTTACAGTTGATCTGAAACCACACATCGTTATCAAAGCATTAGTTGGTGTTAGGAAGGAGATTGCATCATTAAAGTGAGATTAATCACTTATAATTAATATGTTTACATGTAACAAGAATTACTGAAAAGGAAATCGTATAGTGGAGGCAAATGTATGGAGTATTCAGACTCATTTTTAGAAGATTAGGTGACCTGATTATCTAGTTTACAAATTAAAAATAACATTTTCACATCGTGTGGCAATAAGTTCTGATAACGAGCAAGAATACCGATAATAAAAGACTTTGTAATTAATTTGAGAGTATATATCTTGATTACAGAACTTTTAACACTGTATCACTTCGGAATATGTATGGTAAAACTTTCCTGTGTTAAATTTCAGCGTACCTCGTTTACATATTTCGAACTATTTATGGGTAATCTTCAGAGTTCTGAATTTGAGAGTGTTTTTTTGTACTGACTTTAGATTTCTTAACTGTAAACTCCATGGAAAATGTACAGTAGTGGCAAAAAAAAAACCGGATCGAGGGAATAATCAGTCTCCGAAATGAGCCACTGCGCATGCCACGCCCGCATTCACAAGATAGCGAGTAATCTATTGAAATTGTTGTAGTTTCGACTGCTGACGTAGCCCATTTCGAAAGCCATTAGAAAGTAAGCTAGTAAAATTCAAGTTCCGGGAATAATAAGTTAATTAAATAGTAAAATATCGCTGCAATCAAAAAGTATTGGGAATAAATTTGAATGAGGATAAAAAAAGTTTCCTTCCCATGCAGGATTCGAACCACGAAAGTCTTGGTTACCAGTCTATCGTGCTCTGGAGTGAACAAGGCTCTGAAATCAGCTACAAGGGTCGGTCCGGTTTTTTTGCCACTACTGTACTTTGTACTCATTGTTATGTTTTATTGTAAGTATGAATCTTAAATTCATTACGAATAACATATCTTGAAAGTTGAAAGAGAATAACATTTTAAATTTCACTTCACGTTGAAAACAAAACGCAGTATTTACAGTCTTACAATACCTTGGCTTTGCATTATACTGCACCAATTTCTACGAAGTATTAAGACTTTACTTTGAAGATCTTGTACTTCACACGATATAATGAGAATTTGATATGTCGGAAGGCTTTAAGCACTGCCATATTTGCGCCTTAAGGAAAGCAACACTATGTGGAGGAGGAAGTAGATAGACCTAAAGTCTGCTGTGAACCAACAGATGGAACGCTATTGAATTATTCAGCGAGTTGCTGTAACTCTTCCACTGTTAGGCTGGGCTAGCACATCGTAAGAGATAAGGAAGGCTCGGATGCAGTTTGCCGGATGTTTATTTCGTTTTGCCACGGTGTTTTGGGTGACGGCAGTTGATACTGAGGAATTTGTATGAATATCTGGCTAAAACTGCCTGCAATTCCGAAGTTTTATGTTACGCGGAAAAGAGAGACCATGAGCAAGAAATGTTGTTATAATAACGTTATAGACAGTCATGTAAGATTCCGATAAGAAGGAATGGGTTAATGGTTTTTTTCCTTGGTTATTAAAGGACACTGTATCAACTACTGGGTTATTTGGCGCCGATACAGTTATTGGTGATAGTTAAATGGTATATGGTGAGATGAGGTCTAGCACTCGTTATAAATTATCTGACTTTCGCCTTACGTAGGCTTGCCAACTGTCCCGTGTTTCCCGGGACAGTCCCGATTTCGACCATTGCGTCCGCGTCCCGAAATAGTTTGCATACGCATCAAAAGTCCCGATTTCATGTCGTATTAGACATTTACAGCTGATTTTAGTTCCTATCAGATTGTTAGATTTAGTCTGGATTGGAAGATAATTCCGCACAGTCTCGTACAGGCATGCTTCCAATATGTGACGAAATGGAGAAATGACTCTAGTACGCATGTTCAAGGCAGAAATTTAATTCTCGTTGATATGTCAACAGAGTGACGGGTGCAATGATCATAATACACAAGTTAGGACAGGTTTGATCACAGGATACTTACTGAATCATCTATTCTCTGTGCTCATCTTATGGACTTGACTTTAGTTTGGCGCCATTCAGTATTATCTCCAGTTTGTTCCACTTGATGCGTCCTTCATTGATTTTGGAGGAAAAGTTGAAAAAAAAAATATACGACCACTTCTACGATAGACAGGCTATAGACAACAACGAGGACAACAACAAAGACTTGTAAAATACCGCAGCCCCTCAATTGTGATAAGATCTGATAGCTTTGTCTGGTGATAAATCACGTAAATGTGTCTGTGTTTTCCGAGAAGAGTGGCTGAAATCTTTTGTGTAGGTAGGTTAGGTTAGTTCGTGTTTGTTCGGTTTACGTTAAGTTTATATTAGGTTAGTATTTACATAAATATTATGGGTTACTAGTTCCCAACGAGTTAACATTTCTTTTACAAAGAATTTATACTGTTTTTCAACTTGTTTTGTTGTGATTTTGGTAAGTTTTGTAATTTTTTTACATACGAATCGAGGCTGTTCAGTTAATATATAATAAAAGTACTACTGTTGAATAGCCTAAGTAGAATGATAGGTGGAAATAATTAGTGCAATGAAAGTGTCTGTAACGTTTGTGTCCCTAATTTTTGCTTGCGAAATTTGACAAGCCTAGCCTTACGGTTGGGGAAAACCTCGGAAAAAACCGAACCAGATAATCAGCCCAAGTAGGAATCGAATCCACGCCCGAGTATAACTCCGGATAGCAGGCAAACGCGCAAGCGTCTGAGCTAAGCCGGTGGTGATTTCCTCAAGAGATGACATATTTTATGCGTTTTACAATATTGTGACCTTTAGCATGGAAATAATAGTTTTTCCATTTGTAAACATTTTAAATTACATTTACTAAAATTAAATTAAATTTCTGGCGCCGCAGCTCATAGAAAGCCAGATCAGCCAGCCCACTCTGCTGGTCTAACATCAGCGTGTCTCAGCTGAATAACAAAACTACAAACAGTACTTGGGTAAGGTGTAATAAGTACTTATCATGATTTTCTTCCCCGGCTGTTAAAGCTGGATTACGAAGCCGAATTTTGCTGCTCGTTGTAGCTCCCGAAATTCATCAAGATGCTTGGGACACACCACTCTCATACACTGTCCAAAATTACATGAGACTATTTCGTATATATGACGTCATTCCATTTTCGACCAATGAAGTGTAATGAAATTTTTAATTCCATCCAATAACAGCCATACATTGCTATAATTTTTGAAACTCGATTTATTACAATCAGTTTAGCGCATGGTCGTTCTTTTGTTAGTTGGTGCTCAAACTGTTTCCCTGTAAATAGATGAGCATGAGTCCATTAATGTAACGAACATGTAACAACCAGAAATCGTAGGTCTGTCAGGTATTACCAGTTTATCCTAAAGAGCTGTCAAGGGCAAACGGATTTATCCTAGCCTAAACTAGTTTGACGTGCAACTAATTGATTTATTATTACAATCATGACAAATTTATTTACTTATTATTTCATGACAAACTCTGATGACATTTTGAGTTGCAGAGAAATAACTTTTTCTTGCAAAGACATCGATTCGACATACACTTCTTGATGCAACTGCATTTAAAGAAACCTTGGCCTGTTTCTACTGAACTTTTGATTAGTGCACTTCCGGAACTTCAGTTTACTCTGAGCCTCTTGTATCAAATACATCAAGTTTAACAATTTACATTCTTATCAGAATTATTCAAAGTTAATGTCACATACTTATGACCTGCTTTTTGGCGGAAAATCCTGATTTTCAGGAAAATACCTTGGTTTTCATTTTTTACATCTGGTAACCCTAGCTAATAGATATGGTGCAGTTATCTTTAAGTTTTTCTGAGTCCACACCTGTGGAGTAACTGTCAGCGCTTCTGGCCGCGAAACCAGGTGGCCCGGGTTCGAATCCCGGTCGGGGCAAGTTACCTGGTTGAAGTTTTTTCCGGGGTTTTCCCTCAACCCAATACGAGTAAATGCTGGGTAACTTTCGGTGCTCGACCCCGGACTCATTTCACCGGCATTATCACCTTCATTTCATTCAGGCGCTAAATAACCTAGATGTTGATACAGCGTCGTAAAATAACCCAATAAAATAAAAAAATAGGATTTTCTGGTCGGTGTGACTTGTCAGAAGGTGCCTTCCTCCTCTTGGCTTGCCTTTGAGGTTTTGCACTGTGGTTGTCCGTGCTTGTAATATGTTTTCTGGCGTTACCAGTAATTCATTTCTATCCATAGCTTCACTGCCATTCTTCCCTTGATTTTCGTCTTTGTTTTCATTTACATAATTATTTTCATAGTCGAAAACTTCTAAAAGGTCCTCTTCAACTTCAATGTTATTCACTAGCTCTGGAGTCAGTGAAGTAGTAGAGAAGCCAACTCTGGGTTCAGCGCCAAACAAGGCCTTGTAAGGCGATTGTTTAATGCCGCAATGGAACGCTCGGATTTTCATAAACTGTACGTATCGTAATCCTTCCGAACAGTTAGTTGTTTTCATCCAAGCAGCGAACATGTTTTCATATATCTTGATTCGCTCGTTCTACAGACCCCTGGCTCTGACTGTGCCATGGTTTTCCATGTACGATTTTGAGTTCAAACCACAAGCTTGTCATTTCAACGATCACACGGTTCACAAATTCTCGGCCGTTGTCAGACTAATATGCACTGGGCCTCAAAATTTAAAAATATTTCATTCAAATGGTAGGCTACCTCCTCAGTTCTCTTCGTTTGCAAGACACGAAACAAAACAAATTTAGCTCGGTGATCCTGATACATCATTATGAATTTGAAATTTCCGTCTGGTTGTGTCTGAAAGTCTATGAGATCAGCTTGGCATCGATTGTTCATTTCCGAATGAAGAATCAGCTTGGAAAGCAGCTCCCTTTTTCTCTTCGTCTTTTTTTCTTGACAAAAATCCACACATGGACAAGTAAAGACATATTATCATCTTCTTTGTAACTTTTGAAAATTTTTTAGAAGTTTAAGCCAACATTGTATCGCGACCACCATGCCCTACTTCCACGTGACCGGCGTCAATAACGTCATAAATTTCATTAACAGAAAGATAATAATTTATATTCGTATTACTTTTGTTTCTTGCAACAAGTTTCCTTATTCCTCCATACATCAAATCATATTAGTCTTCTTTGTGGTCTTTTTAGTGTCAGCCACCTCTTACTTAAGTTCTAAATATTTGGATCCCCTAGATTCTAAACCCCCTAAAGACCAATTTGTTCATAATTGAGTTATGCCCATATATTGCTTGCTAAGAATGAATTCTAAAGGTTTATATAGTTTGAATTCAAAAAGTCACTAAATTTAAAGCAAAAGGTTTGTTAAAAGTGACAGTTAGATTGAAAATTCCCTCTATTATCCACCAGTTATTGTCAAAATCCTTCAATTTGTGGAAGTGGATATAGGGGATTTTGAATCTATAGGTTTCATTTGTCCTTTCACACAACATTAAAATGATCCGATTTTTCACTCTTGAAACTTAATATCTCTTGCAATGAATCTCTCTCTATATTCTCTATATTGACTCTCTAAGGGCCAGAGTGCTGTATGGACAAGAACAAGACAATTGATACACATGTGAATAGGCGAAAATATTATAGTGTAAGTAGCTACTATTGTAAAATATTAGCTTGGCTTCTTATCTCCGGTCTTAAATACGGCGGAGTACAGTTTTCCTTAATTTGTTTAATGCGAAACCATTCACCCTGTTCACAACTGTAGAGTGCAAGCTAATCTCAATAGCTTCCGTGATTACAGTACTCATTCCAGATAATGATGATTGTTAGGAAATACATTAACCTTATCAAAAATGATTGTTAGGAAATAGATTAACCTTATCAAAAGTGATGATTGTTAGGAAATAGATTAACTTTATCAAACATGATGATTGTTAGGAAATAGATTAACCTTCTCAAAACTGATGAATGTTAGGAAATAGATTAACCTTATCAAACATATGATTGTTAGGAAATAGATTAACCTTATCAAATATGATTGTTAGTAAATAGATTAACCTTATCAAATATGATTATTGTTAGGAAATAGATTAATCTTATCAAAAATGATGATTGTTAGGAAATAGATTAACCTTATCAAACATGATGATTGTTAGGAAATAGATTAACCTTATCAAACATGATGATTGTTAGGAAATAGATTAACCTTATCAAACATGATGATTGTTAGGAAATAGATTAACCTTATCAAAAGTGATGATTGTTAGGAAATAGATTAACTTTATCAAACATGATGATTGTTAGGAAATAGATTAACCTTCTCAAAACTGATGATTGTTAGGAAATAGATTAACCTTATCAAACATGATGATTGTTAGGAAATAGATTAACCTTATCAAATATGATGATTGTTAGGAAATAGATTAACCTTATCAAATATGATTATTGTTAGGAAATAGATTAACCTTATCAAACATTATGATTGTTAGGAAATAGATTAACCTTATCAAATATGATGATTGTTAGGAAATAGATTAACCTTATTAAATATGATGATTGTTAGGAAATAGATTAACCTTATCAAATATGATGATTGTTAGGAAATAGATTAAACTTATCAAAAATGATGATTGTTAGGAAATAGATTAATCTTATCAAAAATGATGATTGTTAGGAAATCAATTAACCTATCAAAAATTATGATTGTTAGGAAATAGATTAACCTTATGAAAAATGATGATTGTTAGGAAATAAATTAACCTTATCAAAACTGATGATTGTTAGGAAATAGATTAACCTTATCAAAAATTATGATTGTTAGGAAATAGATTAACCTTATCAAAAATGGTGATTGTTAGGAAATAAATTAACCTATCAAAATTATGATTGTTAGGAAATAGATTAACCTTATCAAAAAATGGTGATTGTTAGGAAATAGATTAACCTTATCAAAAATGATGATTGTTAGGAAATAGATTAGCTTTATCAAAACTGATGATTGTTAGGAAATAGATTAACCTTATCAAAAATGATGATTGTTAGGAAATAGATTAGCCTTATCAAAAATGATGATTGATAGGAAATAGATTAGCCTTATAAAAAATGATGATTGTTAGGAAATAGATAAGCCTTATCAAAACTGATGATTGTTAGGAAACAGATTAACCTTATAAAAATGATGATTGTTAGGAAATAGATTAACCTATCAAAACTGATGATTGTTAGGAAATAGATTAACCTTATCAAAAATGATGATTGTTAGGAAATAGATTAACCTTATCAAAAATGATGATTGTTAGGAAATAGATTAACCTTATCAAAACTGATGATTGTTAGGAAATAGATTAACCTTATCAAAAATGATGATTGTTAGGAAATAGATAAACCTTATCAAAAATGATGATTGTTAGGAAATAGGTGAACCTTTTGAAAACTGATGATTGTTAGGAAATAGATTAACCTTATCAAAACTGATGCTGTGAGAAAGGTTATTACTAGAGCTAGGAAGTTGGTACTCAAAGTGTTAAGTTGTACGAGCTTGGACTATGTTTCTGCCGAGTGAAAAATAATAGAGCGTCTCTCAATGTCGGTGTACCAGAACGACAAACAAGTACAGCCGCTGGTAACCAAACATGTGCTCCAATCGTTCATAGACTTAGAAGAAGAAAATAATATAAAAAACAATAATTTGTAGTTTGAGACGGTTCCTCGTATAGGATAAGGGGGGTTTTCATTAGATTAGTATTTCGTGTTAATATTCTCATATGGATGATAAGAAGCATGGAAGTGTAAGAAAGTTCCAGAATGTGAGGCGGAAGTAACAGGTGGGCAGGAAGGCCGAAGCGACGGTACGCGGACAGGAAACATGTGTCCAGGCGTAGATTTGACCGATGAGGGAATGCGTGGACTTTGCCTACGGGTGGTCAGCAAGATGACGCCAAGCCTGGTTCAAAAAAAGAAATGATCTGGTATATGTCAGAGAATTGTCAGGACGCCAGAAGTAAGGGGAGGTTCTAGGTAACGAACAATTTTTGAAGAACGCGTCTTAAGTGACGTAAGTGTAATCATGGCCAATCAGGATTCTTAATAGAGACACGTGATACATAGATAGCAGGACGAAATTGTATGTTTGGTGGTTGAAAGTAGAGGGTAGATTTGGCAGACAGACAGAAGGCATATACAACGCGTACGGAGAGGTCGCACTACACATATTCTCGGCGAACCTAACTCTGAAGGATAACAATTTACGGACTTAGAATTTTTTAGTGGGTTTAATAAGAAGTCGTGTGTTGTATCATTATTATAAGTCTGAATTCTTTTCTCGTCATTATTATTACATTCGGAATAAATTGTCATCAAGTTATCAACTCTCCATTATATTACTGGTGTTTTATAGTACAAAATAGATAATTACGTGAACTCAGAAATTAGTCTACCAACTTGTAGGAAGTGAGAGCAGTATATTATACACTTGGACGCGCATTTCTGCTAATCTGAAACAAACACTTGATAATAATAAACGTTCTCATAGTTCTTACCAACAACTTCTGGTGTGCGCCTACATCATTTTAATCTACGAGCACGTCTCCCAAACCCCATCTCCTGACCGTTTTTGCAGCTGACCTGTGAAAATTCTCACACTCTGCCGTAGTAATCTCGAGGAGGCTGGCGCCCAAATTAATTAGTGTACATCTTTAATTACTGACATCAACGTGCCATCCTTGAGATACTTTCCCTATACGACGGAGCTGGCAGCCGAGGGCAAGGAAAGGCGTCGTGGGCAACAACGACGACGACCGACGACCGACGACCGTCGCAGATTCTGGCGCCCCAACGACCACCGGCGACCGCTTCATATTTTGGCGCCACAACGTGGTACGACCGCTTCAAGTTATAAAGTTCGTAACTCCCAATCTAAATTAATTTTCCCATACATATAAAAATAACATATAGGCCTGAAGTATGTAATTATGATCCTAGCCTCATTATAACAAATAACAATGAACATTTTTATTTTATCTAAAGAAATACTCCTTTTAGGTTCAGAAAAAGAAAACAATATTTGTACTCTGAAAATATTCGTTCTACGTCACAAGACGTTACTGGAGCAAATCTGAAATTATATACGGTAAGGTAGTATCATCAATTCAACAACTAGTTTGTAAATCGAATAATGTATCTCGTACGTTTTATAAGCTTTAATCCTTGTAAATTTCTGCACTAGTGAGGGTTTAAAAATTAGTTATATAATTATTAAATAAACAAATATTATGTAAATACATGAATATAATAAATTCAGTGTTGGTTATTTCATTCTTAGAAGTGTCTTGCTATTAGAATGAATAATCTCGAGTGTAGAAAAGAATTCTGCAAGGAATGTGAACTTGAAATGAAGTCGGTTTCCGATAACTTAAAAAAATATAAGAGAAGTTTCACACGAGGGTAGTTTTGTGCCGATTTTTTCTATTTCAAGAATTGAAAAGTCTGGGTGAAGGACAGGGGGCATATGCGTGAGGTGAATCGTAGGAAGAAGAGAGAAATCTCTAGAGATTTATCGAGATTCAGAACGAGATATGAAAGAGGGGACATAGAAGGCGGATGTCACAGGGGTGTTTCTTCAGGACTTCTTCTTATTTGCATCGTGAGCTTGAATTCTCCTTTCTTTTCAATACCGTACCATTATGATAGAAGGTTTATAGAACACGAGAGTGACAATCTCCAACAAGAAGACATTCTTGAAATACAACTGATTGCTGTGTACCGATTAGAGAATGAAAATATTAATATTCCTCTGTGGAGTACAGCCCTATCCAATATTCATAATTTCCAACCACATTCGGTAACGAAATATTCCGGTGTAAGCAAAGCATTTGAGTCACTTTCCCGCTTAGTCATCATTCCTGTTTAGACGTTTGTTTAAATTTAATACGAGTATAAGAATTCACCTAACATCTCGAAATATGGCCACAATAATTAGGCCTGTTGTAAGCACGCTAGTTATTTATTAGTCAAATTTTGGGAAAATTTTCAAAATTTGTTTCTTTTTGTTGTCTCAAATAATTATTTTCTTCGTAGTTTGGTACAAATTTGATTAAATATTTTAATTGCAAGTCATTTTAATTACAGTACTACTTTATTTCCTGCTTCATACTTTATTTTTTCATCTCGTATTAATACTTATATATATATATATATATATATATATATATATATATAGGGACATCATTTTATATTTACTTCAATTTTTATTGTATCTGAGTTTTTTAATTTACTTGACTCCCACCCCTTCTACTAATTACGTTCTAACCGTCATCCACACAGAACCAAGGCCTCGCATGCAGTCAAAGTCGCCTTACAGTTATAGTAAACATTACTGAGTCTGAGTATAGTACGTTCCAGAAATATGTTCGCGTTTTCAATTGACGAAAGAGCTTTCAATACCGAATTGTATTTCCGCACATGTACTGTCGTCCGTTTGCCTACGATGCATCCCTGTTTCCCCCACATGCTTCTGCTCGCCCATCTGTAAAGACTAGTGGCTGGGCTCTTTTCTGAAAACATTAATTTCTGTTAGGAATTGGACGTCTACGTAATATTATACAACTGTTTAAAATAACTTAAATAAAAGGGCCTCATTAAGTAATTAACTATCACGTGATTTCTCCCCTTTCTACGATCCTACAACAAAACCACTTGGACGGACACTAGATAGCATGTCTGAGTAATTTTATCTTTTCGGATCGGGCAGAAGTGAAGATAGAATTTACAGTACGTAAGGTACTCTTTTATAAAGTAGGTACAGAATTATTTCAACATGAGTTACTAGTACGAAGGACGAAACTGGTAGTTAGAATTAGGTACAATATTCTTTAGTGCGATAATATGCAAAAAAGAACTGAAGCCTGTATCGAAATGAATGGCCAACATTTTCAAAATTGTGTTTAAATATCCATATTATGATTATTTTTCAATTTAACTTCATGCTCTATATTGTACGCTAATGTGCTCTAGACATAATGTACACTGCATAATGAATACGATCGCATGGATAGCTCAGTTCGTGAGTAAAAACACTTATTGTTAATACTGTACTGTATTTTGATTTAAAAAAAAAAAACATAATGAAAATTATCAAACTCAAAATCGCGATATTTTCCAGTTTACGTAAATGGTTGAACTAATTTTCTTCCCTCCTATACCTAGTAAAGTGATTTGTTTGTACTTTGCGCCAATATTATCGAACTCCAGTCGTGGAAGGAGGTAGCAAACGGTGTTTCCGGTTCTCAACCGTTCATCCAGAGGTATAGCCAGGCTAATATTAGAAATGTTAATAAAAATAAAATAATGTCCCTGTATATATATATATATATATATATATATATATATATATATATATATATAAATAATATACTCTATATCTTAAACTATTTGGTATGTAGCAATGTGGTTTGGCGTGCTTTGCAGCTGAATATTTGTTTCATAAGTTGGCGGTACTGTTTATGACTTTAATCTAGGTTTTTCTAATATTTACTGGCTCATTTTCTTGGAAACAAGAAATTCACAACATATGTACCGTTTTATCAGAAACTGAGATAGTTAAAAGCATGAAATTATTGCACGTTATCTACATAATTACATTTGTCGCTGAGATCTAGTTTAAGGTCATCTAAATAAAACTTTCTTGTGCATGAATATTGATGTAGTCTAATTTCATAGTTCTTAAAATGTAGTCGGTTACAAAGAAAACCAAAACATATTATTTTCTCAACGTAACATCGTATAGGTTAGTTTCTGACGGAAGCTTTTCCAGTTCACTGCGGGCTGAAGCAAGGAGATGCACTATCACCTTTACTTTTTAACTTCGCTCTAGAATATGCCATTGAGAAAGTTCAGGATAATAGAGGGGGTTTAGAATTGAACGGGTTACGTCAACTGCTTCTCGTCGTGAATTTGTTGGGAATGAACCCACAAATGATTAGGAAAAACACGGGAATTTTACTTGAAGCAAGTAAAAAGATAAATTTGGAAGTAAATCCCGAAAGGACAAAGTATATGATTATGTCTCGTGACGAGAATATTGTACGAAATGGAAATATAAAAACTGGAAATTTATGCTTTGAAGAGGTGGAAAATTTTAAATACTTTGGAGCAACAGTGACAAATAAATGAAACTCAGGAGGAAATTAAACGCAGAATAAATGTAGGAAATGGCTATTATTATTCGATTGAGAAGCTTTTGTCATCCAGTCTGCTATAAAAAAAAACTGAAAGTTAGAATTTATAAAACAGTTATATTACCAGTTGTTCTGTATTGTTGTGAAACTTGCACTGTCAGTTTTCAAGAGGAATAGAGGTTAAGGGTGTTTGAGAATAAGTTGCTTAGGAAAGTATGTGGGGCTAAGAGGGATGAAGTTACAGGAGAATGAAGAAAGTTACACAACGCATAACTGCACACATTGTATTCTTCACCTGACATAATTAGGAACATTAAATCTAGACGTTTGAGATGGACAGGGCATGTAGCACATATGGGCAAATCCAGAAATGCATGTAGAGTGTTAGTAGGCCGGAGAGAAAAAGAACTTTGGGGATGCGGAGACATAGATGGGAGGATAATATTGAAATGGATTTGTGGGAAGTGGGATATGATTGTAGAGACTGGATTATTCTTGCTCAGGATAGGGACCGATGGCGGGCTTATGTGAGGACAGCAATGAGCCTCCGGGTTCCTTAAAAGCCATAAGTAAGTAATATTCTGAACAAAATCTCAGTACATTTAAGATAGTAAGGAAAGATTGTTAAAGTTTTCATAGGTATATCTATAATCCTCTTTGAGATAGAGGAACTTAAAGATGGTAGATCTAACATTGGTAATATTGGGCTTTGACTGCCCCATCATCCTGGAGTAGGAGTATGGGGCACACACTTTGTCACTGATTGAATTTTAGTTTATTGCTGATTCCATGTTGATGTACGCATGGGTCGTTCTGTATAGCGCTTATCAGATGCTGTAATGTTATATGAGTCCATTAGCTGTGTTCAATCTTAATTAGCTGTTATGAACAGACAGCGGATTTTCGGTCCCGATACTGAAGGTTAGGTGTACGTGAGTTGCAGGGAGGTCATTGAACTGGTTGCTACGCTCCCTCCGTAAACCAAGGGACGTGACGTCTTGTCGCTGCATAGGGACCGAAAATCCGCTGTTTATGATAACGACTTGTAAACTGAGTCAGGATACAGACCCCTGTATTACATTTTGAGGTGTTATCCTAAGAAAAATATAGACTTAATTTTTATTTTTTCCTCTTATAAATAAAATTGTATTACCAATTTTCGACCATCGTTTATAATATTGGCAATATAGGTTTTCCCTTTTTACTCTTCTATCTCAATTACAGACATTGTATTACTTCTCATAACAAAAGATTAGCAGCTAAACTATGAACAATGTTATTAAGAACAGCGAAGATCAAAATGTGGTGTGACTGGTTCAATGAAACCACAGATGAAGGAGGTTACATGATGGTGAAAATGTTATTCAGGAAAAGAATAGTAATCATTACCAGAGCTAGGCCTATATGAGGTCGCGCAAGCTACCACAGATGATGTCCTTGATGACAGAGTACATTATGTAGGAAAATTTGATGTCGCTACGTGACGTAAATAAAGGTTGTTTGCGAATGTTTGAACACGAGCACACAATACGAGTGTTTCAGTTCACTTTCCTGTGCAGTTTCCAAGATCGCAAACTGAAATCTGAAATTGACACTTTGCACTTTCATTTCTTTTCGTAATAGATCTAAAGATCTGAATGTCATCACTTCGACCAACATAGGACTATTATGGTAGATATTCGGTTCAAGTTCATACCCTAAGCTAGAAAGTTTCTCTATCATAAAAAAGGATTTATGTAGGAAAATTTCGCAAAAATAAAAATAGTTTCGAAAGGAATTTTTACAAATCAATGAGTTGGGAGCAACAAGTCACTAATACCACAATGAAAGCCTGGAAAGCACTACATTTCTCTATGCGTATTCTGAAGAAATCTAACCGAAGGTCAAAAGAATTAGCGTAAAAAAACCCTTGTTCGGCCAATTATGGAATATGGAGCAGTAGGTTGGGATCCGTACAGACAAAACCAAATCGATACAGTAGAAAAGGTCCAACGCAAGGCATCAAAATATGTCAAAATAGGAAAGGGACATGGTGAGGAGAGAGTAAAAGACTTAGGGTAGGAATTTCTCAAATCAAGGCGACGAAAATCCAGCCTGACCGCATTGTTTAAGGCACAAATGAGACACAAAACATGGACCGACATCAATGCTAGATTAGCAACACCATCATACTTAGGCAGGGGAGTTCATATTAGGAAGTTTAAATGCAGGAAACAAAGAACGGACGTGGCAAAATTTGCCTTTGTTAACCGCACAATAGTAGAATGGAACAGCTTACCTGCGACAATCTTTCAGGGTGGTCCTCTCAAAATCAATACATTAAAGGAAAGGTTGAGAAGATTAGACTGAAAATGTAATTCTAGGTGCAGTGTAACTATCTAAGTTCTGTCATGTAATTAATTAAGTTGATATGTAATTAATTAAGATATGTAATTAATTATGGTGATATGTAATTACTTAAGTTTGTAATAGTTGGGTGTAATACTCTTAGAAGTACTTATAAGCTTGGTTTACTATTGCTTATTGTAAGCGTTATTATAGCATAGCTTTATTTTTAGTTCTAGGTTTATTACATTTATTTATTTATATTTAGAAGTAAATTTACGTTTATTTTATTTTTTATTGCTGTAATTATTGCAAATTGTATGAATATTGTAATGTTATAATTGTATATTATATATCACTGCCACCGGGTGTATGCCCAATTGTAGTGTTAATAAATACATACATACATACATACATACATACATACATACATACATACATACATACATACATACATACATACACACAAAGAGCAGAAAAGCCTGATATTTCATATTTCAGGAAGACTGCATTTTATTGCGAAGGAAGTTTCGGTACTTTCCAATATTCATCACGTTGATACGATTAACGAATACATTTGATGAAGACAGAAAAGTCGACGTGATAAAGTTCTATAATACAACAAAACTTCTGCACAATATAATAAAATAATCTCATTTTTGTAAAAATTGGTCATTCATCGTTCCCCTCCCCGTTACGATTTTAAATGCTTAAATTGTCAATTAGAGGACAATATTGTGTTCTTAAATATTCTGCTTGGTGGGTGTCATTGAGTTAGACTAGAGCAGGACTGGGAGCTATTAACTCGATTGAGTCTTTGCAGACCACTTCCAAACTCCCCACTCCACTTTCCCAGGCTGAGACAGTTATGTTTTGGTGCGGTACTAGCGGACATGACGGTCAGTGACGGATTGTATCAGGCTCTTAAGAACTTTCGGCTCTCGCTAATCCACCACTGAAGCACAGAACCCTACTCTGCGTTTGTTCATAAGGCGGTGTACTAAACGCAAGTGCAAGATAAAAGAAAACTTTTTTGCATATTAAATATTTAAATTGTAGAAATCGTATTTAAATAATAGTATATCTATGTGTATTTTTATTTTATTTGGTTATTTTACGACGCTATATAAACATCTGTGTTATTTAGCGTCTGAATGAAATGAAGGTGATAAAGCCGGTGAAATGAGTCCGGGGTCCAGCACCGAAAGTTACCCAGCATTTGCTCGTATTGGGTTGAGGGAAAACCCCGGAAAAAAACCTCAACCAGATAACTTGCCCCGACCGGGATTTGAACCTGGTTTCGCGGCCAGATGCGCTGACCGTTACTCCACAGGCGTGGACATCTATGTGTGAAATTATAAAGTGTGTAATGTAAGAGTTGAAATGATTACTTATATGTACTTTGTGAACTATAATATAATAAATATCACAAAATACTATAATCGTAAGGCGGTGTAAGCGAAAATGACATAGACGGAGGTTTTAAGTTACCTTCCACATTCCCTCTTACACCCAGGGCTGGGCTAGAGTTATTCAAATGAGATGTTAAAATATATCCAATAAAGACAAATTTGAGTCCTCAAACCACAGATGTTTTACAGTCTGTTAAAGTGGAGATGTCTAGTACTGTGAGGTCCATTTCCAATAGTGGGTGGATTTTTGTGAAGTTTCCTCAAAATGTAAGCTAAATTTTAGTGTAACTCATTTTACAATGAATCCTTAAAATGGTCTCTCCTAATCAACATCCACATTTACCGTATTTACTTGGCTATGGGACGACATCGCTATAGTATTTCGATTAATTTTTTTAAGTGAAAATAAAAAAAAAATAATTTTGTTTTTATTATACAGGGTGCGTCAGAAAGAACGGATGGATTTCAAACTATCGATACGCAGCGAAGGGAGGGATATAGTGAGGGGGACCACGACTGTTGGGTCAGCGAGAGAATGCAGTTTCAGTTGAGAACATGGTGTTGGTCTGGTGTACAATGTGCTTTCATCGCAGAGACATTTTTGAAAAATGAAGAGTCTGTGATCGCCACTTAGGACTCTTTTCACATCGGACGTCACGCCAGGATAGGATTCCAACTCGGAATACAATTTTTCTGTGGGTGGCTTCATTTCGTACCACAGGTTCAACATTAAAGAAGAAATCACCTGGACGAACACGGAGCGCGTGTACACCTGCAAATGTGGAAACAGACAGTAGGTTGTCCGGCCACCTCAACGATCAGCCCGCAAACATGCTATTGCACTGAGATTGTCCGAGGCTACGGTAAGATCTCGCGCCCTGCGAGTTCTTTCTTTGGGACCATTTGAAGGCGTAAGTAACCACATACACTGGATGAACTGAAGACGGCGATTCGTGAAGAAATCGAGGCAATCCCACCAACTATGACTGTGAAAGTGATGGCGAACTTCAGAAAACGCCTCGATGCCTGTATCGAAAGCCAAGGACATTATATAGATGATGTTGTATACCATAAGCAAACTGCATATATTGGTGAATCTGTTGATAACAATAAATTTTCGATTTGATGAATCCTTACAATTTTCTTGCCCTGTGAAATCCATCCCTATATATGCACCATACCAACATAGCTTATGTTTAAACCGCTCACAAAACAAATTATTTGATGATATTCGCGTCTATAAGACCCTCCCTGAAATTTGAAAGTAAAATTAGGTGGCAAAAGCGGTATTATAACAGAGTTAATACAAATTCCACCGACCATAGAAAATCATAGAAGAGGATTCAGATACATAATACTTTTAATACAAAATGATGATGAATGATTTTTAGTGTGCTGTGTAGAATGATATAGTCACTAACAGGTAAAATTGTGTAATATACATGAATTAAAAATGTATTTTCTCTCGAGATTACAGCGCAACTTTATAAATGCACTTGAAATAGTTTCTGAAAGAACGTATGATACCAAGGAATTATTTGTTGTCAAGAACTTCACAAAAATAAAGTTCCTTCAGACTAAACAGCTTCTATGTTCTGCATACATTACTTTTAGACATTATGTTCTATGGGATAGAGAGCAAGGAGAGGCGCGGGTTGCATCTTTACTCCTCGCTGTACTTCTGAAATCTACTGTTTTGGTACGAACTTCCTAGCTAAGGTTACGAGTATAGACGAGAATTTCATACAAATGCATGTTCTTATAGGAACATAGGACATAGCTCAAACTTAGTACTTTTCCATTTCATTACTTTCCCGTTCCAAATATGTGTACTTTTCTCGTGCATATTTGCATATTTTGGCCTTTTTGGGATAAAAACATGCATAGAGCATATTTAACCAATTTTTAGCTTAATCATGCATATAATATACATTTTATTCAGTTTAAATGCATGTTTTAATGTTTTGAGTGGACACCACAGTCTCTCGATTTTTATGACCCTTATTTTAGCTTCAGGAATCAGGATTGACGAAGGAAAAGAACAAAACTAAAGAGAAAAATTAAATGAAATGTCAAGATTTTCACAATAGAATGTTAGAGGTCCTTTCGCCGGGCGAAAGTTCACTTTTACAACACTTTACCGAAGACCCTCTACAGACAGCGTGTCATAAATGGATTTATTGCGTTGGTTATTGTGAGATTAGTAGAGAGGAAATATAGAAACTGCCGACAAATAATTTAGGTAAAAAGACCCTCTTTCAGAGAGGTTGTAAATACTCTCTCTCTCTCTCACTTTTCCAGTACCAGTAGCAATTTAGATTCTTCTAAAATTGAAATCATACGCTAAACTGTCTTTGCAGTGTGTGAACCTCGTAAGTGATTAGATAATATTATGCTTGTTTATTCTGTTTGCGTGTGTTAATGTGGTTCTAATATGCCTCCAATTAAAGGTTCCAAAAGTGTACTCTTTGCACAGTGGATTAAAAGAAAAGATTTTATAAGATCATATGGGGATGTCGTATTCTGCGACTGTTGCAATAAAGAGGTAAGCATCCTATTCTGTTTCCGAATAATTTCTACGACAGTTGTTCTTTGTAAAACATTACAAAACTCCTTTAAAATAAACTGGACAGGGTCATAAACGCGATCCCCGGATTACGGATTCTTTTATTCAGTGAATTAGGTTATTTGTGGTGAAAAATAGAATGAAGAATTTGACCTCACACTACCACAAATATGTTCATTTAATGTATGACTTGAGGCTTTCCCGGCGTTTGATGTAGAATAACTCTTCTCGGGTTCTCAGCCAGGTGAGTTGGAGATTAGCTTCCAAGCTTTCGTCCCTGAAGAAGATGGCAGAGCTAGCCGTCGAAAGCTTGGAAGCTAATCTCCAACTCACCTGGCTTTCGACGGCTAGCTCTGCCATATTCTTCAGGGACGAAAGCTTGGAAGCTAATCTCCAACTCACCTGGTTGAGAACCCGAGAAGGGTTATTCATGGTCATTTAAGTTTGCACCCATAACTTATTGCCTCACAAGCACAGAAACCTCACAGAAACCAATTTAGAAATGTTATTCGTTAACTGCGAAAAAAAGTGACGTGAAATAAGAAATTTGGAACAAACATGAAAGTGCATATTTTAATGTATTTTCCGCTTGATAGTGCATGTTTCATAGTTTGATAGTGCATGAATGCATGCATATTTTGGGATTTTATAGTGCATGAAATTCTCGTCTCTACGTTGTGTAGAATGATATAGTTACTATCAGGTAAAATTGTACAATATACATGAATTAAAAACTTATTTTCTCTCGAGATTGTAGCCCAGCTTTATAAATTAACCTGAAATAGTTTCTCAAAGAACGTAAGATACAAAGGAATTATTTGTTTGTATGATTTGAGGCTTTCTCGGCGTTGGTTCGCTAATATGTTTTCGCGGGATATCTGCCGAGTTAAGATTTTGGAATGCTCCAAGCTTTCGACTGCTATCTCTGCAGCCATCTTCAGGGAAGTGATGTCCGAACTGAAAGTCGAAAGGTTATATAGATGTTAGGCTGTCTCAGGTGAAACGGGATTGGTTGGCGGATCGGCCAATCCGGGGCCGGGAATTGTCATCGCTCGTAAGCTCCGCCCCTCCCGGGATTCCTGCGTGAAGTTTGGCGGGCGGCGAGCCCTGTTCCGCCGGTTGGAATCGGTTGCCGTCCTCGGTCCGTGATCTTCATGACCTTGATTGTAAGAGGGCCTGAGTTGGTCTAAGGCCGGTGTCCATGCCTGACTGAGCTGGAGTCCACTGTCTCTGTTAAAGTTGTTTTTCTCCAGCTTGATCTCTATGGCCTCCTTGATTGTACGATCCCAGTAGTGGCTTGATTTGTTAATGACCTTGGTGTGGTCAAACAGTATTTTATGTTCCTTTTCTATGCTGTGTTGCGCCACTGCAGATTTTTCCGGGTAATACAGCCTCAGGTTCCTCTTATGTTCTTTGATTCTGTCTTCTATTGTGCGGCCAGTCTGCCCTATGTATACTTCGCCACACTCGCATGGAATCTTGTAAATGCCTGGAGTCCTTAAGCCCTGACTGTCTTTAACCTGACGTAGATGACTCCGGATTTTGCTCTGTGGTTTATGGATGGTTTTGATATTTACCTTCTGGAGGATTCTGCTTATTTTGTGTGACACGCTCCCGCAGAATGGAATGAAAGCTTTCTTTGTCGGTTCTTGCTTGCTGTCTAAGTCTATTGTGTTACATCTCGTGGTAACTTGTTTGAGGGCTTTGTTGATGTCTCTCCGGCTGTAGTTGTTTTGTTGTAGTGTTCTACGAAGATGGTCCATTTCTGCAGGCAAGTTGTTGATATCGGAAATGACTATGGCGCGATGTAGTAGACTAGTCAGGACGGACTTCTTCTGCGAAGGGTGGTGGAGGCTGAGTGCATTCAGGTACAGATCTGTGTGCGTCGGCTTTCTATACACGCCATGTCCGAGAGTACCATCTGCTTTCCTGTGTATGTGGATATCCAGGAACGGCAGTGAGCCCTCTGACTCCACCTCCATGGTGAACTGGATATTCGCGTGGATGCTGTTGAGATGTTGTAGGAACTCTTGTAGCTTGTCTTGTCCGTGTGGCCAGACCACGAAGGTGTCGTCTACGTAGCGGAAGAAGTGGCTCGGCTTGTGTGTGGCTGAGTCTAGGGCCTGGTGTTCGAAGTGGTGCATGTAAAAGTTAGCAATAGCAGGTGACAGCGGGGAGCCCATTGCCACGCCGTCGGTTTGTTCGTAGAACTCACTGTTGTACGTGAAGTAGTAGTCAAGGCCAGTCGGAAGAGTTGTAGAATATCATCCGGGAATTGTTCCACTACCAGTTCAAGAGCCTCTTTTATCGGAACCTTTGTGGAGAGTGAAATTACATCGAAGCTCACTAGTAGATCTGATGGGACCACTCTGATGTTCTCCAGAATTCTAACAAATTCTGTAGAGTTTTTCACATGATGTTCACACGTTCCAATCAGGGGTTGGAGCATGTTGGTTAGATGCTTGGCCAGGTGGTATGTGGGCGACCCGATGGTGCTAACAATGGGTCGTAATGGTAGCCCTTGTTTGTGGTTCTTGGGGAGCCCGTAAATCCGAGGTGGTGTGGCCGAGTGTGGTAGTAGAACTTTTATAACCTCGGCAGGCAGCGAGGAAGATTTCAACAGCGTGGTGGTTCTTCTTATGATCCTTTTAGTGGGACTCTTCAACGTACCACCAGAAAATTGTTGAAATACTAGCAGACACGACCTACAAGAAACTGACACGTGATCCCACTAACAGGATCAAAGAACATAAGAGGAACCTGAGGCTGTATTACCCGGAAAAATCTGCAGTGGCGCAACACAGCATAGAAAAGGAGCATAAAATACTGTTTGACCACACCAAGGTCATTAACAAATCAAGCCACTACTGGGATCGTACAATCAAGGAGGCCATAGAGATCAAGCTGGAGAAAAACAACTTTAACAGAGACAGTGGACTCCAGCTCAGTCAGGCATGGACACCGGCCTTAGACCAACTCAGGCCCTCTTACAATCAAGGTCATGAAGATCACGGACCGAGGACGGCAACCGATTCCAACCGGCGGAACAGGGCTCGCCGCCCGCCAAACTTCACGCAGGAATCCCGGGAGGGGCGGAGCTTACGAGCGATGACAATTCCCGGCCCCGGATTGGCCGATCCGCCAACCAATCCCGTTTCACCTGAGACAGCCTAACATCTATATAACCTTTCGACTTTCTGTTCGGACATCACTTCCCTGAAGATGGCTGCAGAGATAGCAGTCGAAAGCTTGGAGCATTCCAAAATCTTAACTCGGCTGATATCCCGCGAAAACATATTAGCGAATTATTTGTTGTTAAGAACTTAACAAAAATAAAATTCTTTCAGACTAGCAGCTTCTGTGTTCTGCAACGTTACTTTTAGACTGTCTATATTCTAAGGGGTAGGCAGTAGAGCGAAGCGCGGGTGGTATCTGTACTCCTCTCTGATTTCAACTGAAATCTACTGCATTGGTACGAACTTCCTACCTAAGGGTACGAACACGTTGGCGCCTAGCTTTAAAGCTAGCAGGCTCCGCTAGCAGTGTTTATGAAAGACAAGGAAGCTTGGTGTGCACAAATTGGAGCTTGTTTGCAGGTCGCTTTAATCTGTCAGCTGACTCACAGCTGATTAGGTCATCTCCTTGGAATCTCTGTGTAGACTTGATATCGCAAGGGATTCAAGTAGTGAGGACGAATTTGATTTATTAGACAGTGCAGAATCAAAGTGATTATTATTACATGAATTCTTTTCTCGAGAGTGTTCCCTTCATCCTATAAATAATAAAGGGTTGCGTTTGGTGAATATTATCTTTTTAAATATCTGCGGAACTTTCCAGAAAAATGCATTAGCTACCCGAGAGTGGAAATCGAAACTTTCGATTATCTTCTCTATTTAACCAAAGATTTCATACAGAAGGCTTGGAAAAATTGCCAGGGAATCCTATTTTGCAGGAAGAACGGCTTATACTCACACTGAGGTAAACTGTACAATTCTTACAAAATAGTGCCTAGCGAACATTCTCAATAATTTGATTGATATTAGTTATTATTTATTTGTTTATTTTTTTTTATTTTTCGTGGTATTAAGGCACATGCAGAAGAAAGCGATTAAACTCTTGAAATGAGGTCGAAGACTGCAAATCAGGCCTATTGGTGAACGATGATGTCCATCCATCCGAATTCGTTAGTAGTTTGTAATTAAAAAATTAATTAAATTCTACCTCCAGTTTTGAATCTATACGAAAAGTTAATGTCGTGGCAGGTCTTTCGAACACACGAGCAATACGTTTTTCTACATCCAATATGTGCAGTGTTTTAAAACTTTACAACCACTGACACAGGATTCCCGCCACGAGTGAAGCAAGCGGTATGCTGAAGGCGGAGCTTGACAGGCCGCTGGCTGATAGTCGGAGTAACCAAGAATGATATTTCCCGCTCCGTTTAACTTATCACGTCGTAGCATCTATGATATTCAAACAATCGCGCTGCAATTTTTTGTATTGATAGGTCAATGTCCAAGGGAAGCATAGAAAACAATTCGAAGTCAAAATATTGTTTTTAAAAGTGAGAAAAAAAATACTAACTTTGAAGTGATCTGCTCACAGAAAAAAGTTTTCGGTAAGCGGTAAACTTTTTTGTTTTTCACGTTAGATGGGGGGGGGTCAAAGCGAGAAAAATGTTGAGTAAGAATGGAAATTCGTTTTAAAATTTACCGCTCCTCAAAATCTTTACTGGTTACCGAGTTAGGCCAATTAACGTCAAAACTAAATCACACGCGCGTAGTTTCAAATAGAATACAAATTTGTGTAAATTAAAAAGCACGAATTACACAAATAATTGATAAAAGTCGTCTCTACTAATTACACAAGTCATCATTGACATCTGGTCCACAGATCATCTCTCCAATGCCTCTCTGCTCCACTCCGAGACTTGCGCTGCAAGCTTGAAAGAATGACTGAAACCATTCTTGGAGCTTACAGCGTGCTGGAAAGCTGGCAGTAAAGCGACCATCCATGAGTCAACGTGTGCGGTGTCATATGGTTCTAGCGATTCATTTCCCCCACTACCGCTACCAGCTACTCTACCAGCTAGTCTACCATCGTCAACGTGTTCGTACCATAAGGTTATGAGTAACATCAAAAGAGCGGTATCCTCACAGACATTGAAAATTGGACACATGTTTATATGGAATTCTTTACTCAGAATAGTCCAGCTTACCAGACCCTAAAATATTTACTGTTCCTCATGAATCACCCTGTAAATGTAAAATATTCTTGGACACTTCATGCTCGCCTATTTTACATAGTAGCTTAAGAATAGTACATCAAGTCAGTGCATACGGATATAGTGTGGAAAGTTTTCGGTTTTTAATGCTAGATAAATTGTAAATATATTCAAGAGTGTAATTATGTAATTTTATAAGCCTATGCTTCGTAATTAGCAGGCGAAAGTCGGTAGGATCAGATGACGTAGTTGATAAGAAAAGAAATTATTCCGTTGTTTGAAGTTGTGCATTGATTTTGTCATGAAACACTCTCGATAATTAGCTGGAAGACTCATCAGTCAACTTTAAGTTGCGTAAGTTCAAGGACTCTGACATTTCATCATCATCGCGACCCAGAACTGATTTCTTGATGAGATTATAAAATCGTTTTAGGGGGAAGAATATAATACAGGCATCATTGCTGCTTCTGATGGAGTTAAGCATCTGAATGTCGGAAACATCAGTAACATTATTTGAGGTTCACTGAGGGCTGTAAATACCTGTTGCATATTAATTGCAAATTAAATTCATTAAAACACCAGTTCAATAAATTTGAATATAATTAAACGTATAATTATTTTTGTATATGTAATTTTAAGTATTTGCGAGGGAATTGTAGGATTTTATTATGTTTAACATTATAAGTATCACAGATCTTCTGACTCCTGAAATTTTAAATATTGGCGGGTGTGTCACTATACAACTAATTGTCTCCGAACCAGCTGCAGCCCCCAACCGATACCCGCCTGCCAATCGCCGTGACACTAGAAGTACACTCAGTACTCGTGCAAATAGACTTGTAATGTCAATAATTCACGAACACCAAATCTAATAAAATGTTACAGACTGTGCGTTTATTGTTAGAAATTGGTGCCACAATACTATCACTACTGCTTTCATTGTAATTTATTATTATTATGATCTGAATCCTATCCTCTATCCTTGGGGCTTCTATGTACAGTCCTAGAAAAAAGTTTTGTCGCACTGATACTTTACAAGTAACAGAAGTGCGCATGATCAGAGGACGAGCGACCTGGTTTACAAGAGAACGATTAGTTGAGGTAATAAACTCAGATTTGTTTGGAAATCAAGCTTTCGGGTATAACTCCCTGTAAAGTTGATTTGAATAATTTCGAGGGAAAAATTGTTCCGGGGCCGAGCATCGAACCCGGGACCTTTGGTTAAACGTACCAATGCTCTACCAACTGAGCTACCCGGGAACTCTACCAGATTCTATAGGTCCCGGGTTCGATGCCCGGCCCGGGAACAATTTTTCACTAGAAATTATTCAAATCAACTTTACAGGGAGTTATACCTGAAAGCTTGATTTGCATAATACACGTCACTGTTCGTTAACAGAAAACCACAAATTAAGTCACACAGAGTTAGTGTGCACTCAATGTTGGTTGCTTGACGGTTGTCAGCCCACTTTGTGGTCTGTGGATATAGAGGGAAAAATTGGATCAGTGTCTTGTAGAGTTCCCGGGTAGCTCAGTTGGTAGAGAGTTGGTACGTTTAACCAAAAATTCCGGTTTAGATACCCGGCCCAGGAATAATTTTTCCCTCGAAATTATTTATATTTGTTTCTTTATATTATATCGTCCCATAGTAGTTGTAACAAGTACGAGGGGAAAAAAATCAGCTTAAAAAAGTAGTGTGGTAAAGACTGTTAACAAATAAAGAAGTACAGTAAAATAATTTAACAAATACAGAAACGAAATGACAGCGACTGCTAACAAGCGACCGACTGAATGGGAAGCAGGCGCTTTCTTCACTAGACTAAAGCCATCCGTCACAGAAATTTTCTGTATGAACCAATGCAATAGGGCAGCGTTTCTCAAACTATGGTCCGCGGACCACCTGTGGTCCTCGAGGTCTGCCCTTGTGGTCCTTCAAAAAAGACAGAAGAAAAAAATAAAATTTAATGAATTGCATTATAGCTCATCTGGCGCCTGTAACCCACCCAGGGACCACCCGAATTCATAACAGAGGACCAAAGTATCTAATATTTTCACATATTTACGACTTTCTTAATAATTTTGCTGACACCCAGTCTGCACATTGAAATGGTCACGTACTGTACGTCGTACACCAATAATACAACTCTGTGGTCACAATTTGAAACTTATTTTCCGAGTAAATATGACTAATTTTCATGGGTTCGTGATCACTTTCATTGCGATATTAAAAGTAACAAACTTTCATTGAGTGAAAGAGAACAGTTAATTAAACTCTAGAATGACAACGGGCTTAAAATGAAATTCGAAGGGAAAGGTATGGTTAATTTCTGGATCTTGTTACAAGTGAAAAAAGAATACAGTGAACTGTACAATGGTGCTTTAGAGATTATATTTCAGTTGCTTCTACGTATCTGTGTGAGAAAGGGTTTTCATCACTAATTCTAATAAAAACAAAGTACTGAAATCAACTTGATGTATGTGACGATCTCCGACTTAAACTTACCAGCATACATCCAAACGTAGAACAACTATGCAAGAACAGGCAGGCTCATTCATCTCATTAGTGCGAGTACCAACATTTATTATTTTTTTTAGTTAATTAGTTAAAGATTATCCAAACTCTAATACTTTGAATTATAAAAAAAAAAACAAAATGAATTTTCTTGTATTAACATTAACTTAATTAGTTAATACTAATATAAAATTAATTGAATAAAATTAATTTTAATTAATTCTATTTTTAAATATAGGCCCTAAGTATACTGGTATTAAAATATGCTACAAAAATTAGAAATTTACTTTCGAAAGAAACGAGAGTAAGGTGGTCCGCGGAACTGTTCTGACTTAAAAAAAGAGGTCCGCACTTCAAAAAAGTTTGAGAAACGCTGCAGAAGGGTACTCCAGGATTTGACTATATCACGAAATTTGACATTAACTTGTTTTTCTTCAAATTAATTAGACACGGTTCACATTATTTAGAAATAAACTATGTTATGCCCTGTAATTTATAAATAAAGTAATGGGGGATGTGAAAATCGTTTTTCCTTAACTATATGTAACTTAAATATTTATTAATATTTGATTATGTTTCATAGTCACACTGTTCACTAAGGATGTAGGCTACACGAGGCCATTCTCTAAGACCATGGCTGACAGGAGGCAACAAGTTTTTGCGCTGGTAGCAAATTACTATTCTGCGTGGAAGGCGAGTCGACTGTGCGGGGTTCACGTGAGGACAGCTCAGAGGTGCGTACATACATATCTAAATTATGGGAAGTTTGAAAATCGCTTATCTAAAGGACGTCCGCGTATTTCAACAGGGGAAAATGACATGGCCCTTCACAGAGCTCATAAAGAGAGCCCGTTCCGCTCTACTAGTCAGTTAAGAGCTGCGGCTAACTTACCTGTCTTTTCTCAAACGGTTATCAACTGTTTGAGTGAGGTAAATATTCGTTCGCGAAGAGCTGCGACCAAAGAGGCCTTGACAGAGGAACTTGCTGTCGACCGCCTAGCTTTCGCATTCGGTTGGATGGGTGTCATTTGGGGAAGAGTAATTTTCTTCGACCAAACAACCATCCCATCCGATGGCGAATCACGCGCCAACGTTTATCGTGAGCCCGGCACCAAATATGACCGATGCTATATCCAACGACAGCAGAGATCGGGAAGATTTAGCATGTCATGCTGGAGCGATGTCTCGCCATGGCGCTGGAGTGCTAGAGCGCATCGATGGCCGATTTGGGGCACCGAATTATCGGCACATTATGGAAAATGTGCTTCTTCCTTCAGCTCGAGTTATTCGGAAGGAAATTTAATTTTCCAGCAGGATAACCACCCCGCACACACCGCCGTAAACGTTCAAAGATGCTTCGAGGGAACTCCTACCTTGGCCTCCCAAGACATCTGATGTGAACGTTATCGAACAAGTATGGGCAGAGTTGAGAAAGAAGAGGATCGAAAAATATCGTGACCACCCACCTCAAAATCCAAATCAATCGTGGGATCAAGTTCTGGCTACCTGGGAAGATCTCGCTAAGGACCAGAAATATTGCCACGACCTGGTGAGCTGAATGCTCCGAAGGTGCGAGGCGGTGATAGAAGCCGGTGGCATGTGGACAAAGTATTAGGTCCTTATGTGCATTTTTTATTTTGCTTTAATTTATTTATTTGAACAAATGCAGGGTAACTTTCAGTACTGGACCACGGACTCATTTTACCTGTATTATCACGTTCATCTCACTCAGACGCTAAATAGCCTAAGATATTGATAAAGCGTCGTAAAATAACCTACTAAAATAAATAAATAATTTATTTCTTTTTACCTTTGTTTTAATTCAGGAACAAAATTGATCTCCCAAATCGATCTTGCAAGAGTTTTTTTTTATTCTCCTAGTCGAGCCAGAGTTGCGAAATAATCCGTTCCACTACTAAGAAAAATTAAAAAATGAAGAGAATTAACGTAAATTTTTATCATCTTATTATTTCAATTAATCTTTTGTAACTGTATGCTATATAGTACGTTTTTCTATTCAATTTTTGTTATGTTTTGTAACCCACATGCATTCTCCTGTTAGTTAGTGTATTACCTGTAGTCTATATTATATCTCAAGTGAATTAATCGTCGAATTTATCTCGAGCAGTTTGTCATATAAATTGTATACATTTCCCTTACATTATGTAACTGATTTTGATTATAGGCCTCTGTACTTTATTTTATATTATCCTTATATCATGTAACTGATCTTTACTATTTGTAATTTTCTACCGTATTTAATGCAATCTGTAAGGTATCTTTTTTGTGTTATTTTATGTTCTATTAAATAATTATGTGTTTTTTGTATCGTATTCAAACTTAGTTGAGTGTAGGAGAAGTCCTTGTGGCCTTAACTCTGTCAGGCAAACTACTACTACTACTACTACTACTATATTAGAGAAGAAAAATTCGCTCCGGCGCCGGGTCTTTGGTTCTACGTACCAAGCGCTCTTACCACTGAGCTACGCCGAATTCAATCCACGGCACCGGACCGAACCCTCCCCCTTCAATGTTTCCCTTTGTGGCCTGACTCCAAGTTGGGCATATATGTTGACGTATAAGTCCAATGTCAACTGTCAGTCAACATATATGCGTAACTCGGAGTCAGGCCACAAAGGGAAACATTGAAGGAGGAGGGTTCGGTCCGGTGCTGTGGATTGAATTCGGCGTAGCTCAGTGGTCAGAGCGCTTGGTACGTAGAACCAAAGACCCGGGTTCGATCCCCGGCGCCGGAGCGAATTTTTCTGCTCAAATATTAATTGTCAATATTACATATATTATTCTGTGGGATAAATTAATAAATCTATGCTACTACTACTACTACTACGTCGGCCTCGGTAGCGTACTTGATATAGCGCTGGCCTTCTATGCTCTTGGTTGCGGGTTCGATCTCGGCCCAGGTCGATGGCATTTAAGTGTGTTCAAATGCGACAGGCTCATGTCCGTAGATTTACTGGCATGTAAAAGAACTCCTGCGGGACAAAATTCCGGGACACCGGCGACGCTGTTATAATCTCTGCAGTTGCGAGCATCGATAAATAAACCATAATTTAAATTTTTACTACTACTACTACTACTACTACTACTACTACTACTACTACTACTACTACTACTACTACTACTACTACAACTGAATGGGTTATTTATGAAAGGGTATAAGTCATTATTTTGTGAAAATGAGTTTGTAATGTAACATCTGGTCTTTGGGTGTAGATGAATCGATTTAGATGTGAAGAGGACTAAGTTTCACACTCTAATGCTTAGTAGAATTTATGATACAATTTTCATTTCAGCCTTAATTTCAAAATTTCAGCCTGTAAGCAGTGTTTCTTAAATTGCTAACAATTTAGTATTCAAGACTAGGGCCCTTTCATAAATAACCTATTCACTACTACTGCTACTACTACTACTACTACTACTACTACTACTACTACTACTACTACTACTACTACAATTGAATGGGTTATTTATGAAAGGGTATAAGTCATTATTTTGTGAAAATGAGTTTGTAATGTAATAACTGGTCTTTGGGTGCAAATGCATCGATTTAGATATGAAGAGGACTAAGTTTCACACTCTAATGCTTAGTAGAATTTATGATACAATTTTCATTTCAGCCTTAATTTCAAAATTTCAGCCTGTAAGCAGTGTTTCTTAAATTGCTAACAATTTAGTATTCAAGACTAGGGCCCTTTCATAAATAACCCATTCACTACTACTACTACTACTACTACTAATACTACTACTACTACTACTACTACTACTACTACTACTACTACTACTACTACTACTACTACTACTACAACAATTGAATGGGTTATTTATGAAAGAGTATAAGTCATTATTTTGTGAAAATGAGTTTGTAATGTAATAACTGGTCTTTGGGTGCAAAAGCATCGATTTAGATATGAAGAGGGCTAAGTTTCACACTCTAATGCTTAGTAGAATTTATGATACAATTTTCATTTCAGCCTTAATTTCAAAATTTCAGCCTGTAAGCAGTGTTTCTTAAATTGCTAACAATTTAGTATTCAAGACTAGGGCCCTTTCATAAATAACCCATTCACTACTACTACTACTACTACTAATACTACTACTACTACTACTACTACTACTACTACTACTACTACTACTACTACTACTACTACTACTACAAAAATTAGTTACGTTAAAGGAATTGATCTGGTCGGGAATGTAACGCGGACCCCGGATACCGCAAGTCAGCACGCTGCTGACTATTCCACCGGAGAGGACATTAGAAAGGCAGCACGAAGTGACGCTTACAGCCGCTCAGCTTGAAGGCAATGGAGACAGCGCACTTACTGTAACTCGTGTCAATCGCGCGTCAATTCTCCAACATTTCCACCACCAAGGAACACGACAAAATTTTTTTCAGACTGTACATAGTTATCTCCCCCTTAGAAGATGATGGGTTGGCCTCCCTCTCTGAACTTTATGACTAATAGAGACGATATTCTTTGCCTCTCGATCAGTACTCTTCTATTTTTTCCCCTACTCCTTACACTTGAACTCTCCCGAATTCTCTCTTAAAATGCTCCTTAAACTAGTGCTCCCCCCTGAATGATGGATGGGTGATTTCGCATAGATCGGGTAATAACTTCGACATTGTAGGAAAAAGTTTCGCATAAAATATAATTTGTGCATCGTCGTTGTATTTCTTTTCATTTACTGTATTTCGTAGATATTACATTAGTAATGAAGCTTTAAGATGTGGAACAAGTCAAAATTTTAGAACATTACTTTTTTGACGAGATGTAGTGAGATGGTGCCGAGGATTCGCCAAAAGATTACCTGACATTTGTCTTAGGGTTGTGGGAAACCTAGAAAAAAACCCAAACAGGTAGGAAGTGAGGTGAGGCCGAGGACTCGCCATAGACCATTCGGCATCCATCCCACGATTGGGAAAAACCTCGGAAGAAACCAACCAATCATACCAAACTCATATGTCACATTCCTCAATAGGCCCATTAGTAGCAAACTTTTGTCATCGACGTTTCTTCGCTGTTGCACTCATTGATGTTCCTTCAGGTCCATGTCATTTTTGTTCAGGCAAAGTACTGTTCACTGTTGTTAGAACCACACTGTTTGCCTCTGCTACTCTCTGCACCATATTTTTTATTATCCTGCTTATTTCTTCATAAAATGGTATGCATTGAGAACGATCTCTCTTATTCATCTCCTTTTAGTAGGCCTGCCAAATTTTAGTTCAAAAAGTATCGGCGGCATCTCGCATACATGTCGACTTCTTCTAAGCAACTGGGCATACTTTTCTTTAGTGTCATTGCTCCTCCCTTTTCTATCCCAGTTCTTTTGCTTGACCCACCTCTGCACCATCATAAAGGCTTGTTTGGTAACTTTTTCTTTCCTCACAAGTGTCAAAAAGATATGCGAGCCTTATAGTAACATTACTGTCATTACGGACATCATTATTGACGTCAAATTCTAGCTTTTGACCTACTGAATCTTTAAGATCTTAATGATTATGTTATCGTGTCGAAAATCATCCAAAAATCTTTCTGGCGATGTGCATAATTACGTTTATGCTCGACCATGCCGAAATGTAATAATTATACACCTGGTAGCAGTCCTTTAATGCATGTCATTAAAGTACACCTACTCATTAAAGTACAGGTGTTCAGCCAATGGCAAGTTAGCTTACAGGTGTTCAGCCAATGAGAAGCAGCTTTGTACCGTTATAAAACCGCAAGTATCAATTATTCTCGGATATGCAATCGAAAGAGAATTAACGAAAAGTCATGGAGGCTGGAAATCCAATACTGTCGCAGAAGGTTTTGTTCTGTTACTATAATTATTAGAGTTAGTTGTAAATAATATTCAAATAACTTCAATTTGTCATCTCGTTTTTCAATTCTAAATCAATTTTCAGGTTATACCAGAGTAATGTTCATCTTATTCTGTGCCAAAGTCAATGAAATTCGGCCTTGGAAAAAATCAATACTTTCGCGTCTGCGCACATCTCACAATTCAGGTCAGTTCGCACATAACCATAATTTTGAATACTTTCTAGTTAGAAATATGATCGAGCATAAAAGGTCGTATGAAACTTGCCTATAATGGTAATTAAGACGCTGGTATGAAAATTATGAAACGAGCTTGCGCTCGTTTCATAAGGAATCATACTTGCGTCTTAATTACTACCATTATAGGCTCGTTACATAATGTACTATTATGAACTTTTCACCTTCTGGCACCGAATCCTTCACTGTTAATTGCGCAGCCAGCTCTTTCAGGTAATAATTTCAGTTCACTGGCTTCAATCCTTAGCTATTTTACCTTCTGATGGCCGAAGTTTATAGCAATAAAGCAAAGCTTCTTTTGCATCATACTGTATAGTTTTATTAGGTATATTTCTGTATAATTACAGCAGTAACGTGTATATAAATTGCCATTTAAATTTTAATTGTTTTTGTCTTCTTTTGAGACAATATAGATTACTGTTGCATATAAACATTTTAGTGCATATAGCATCATTATGTTCCAAAGCCATATTATAGACTCAATTCATAAAATTATTTCGTCAAGAATTTAACGGAAATATTACGTATGATTTAATCTTAATTTTATCCAGTAAGATTTGTTCAAACGAAAAGAAAATAATGAGTGATTTCGTTTTTTCTGATTCTATTGCGAGCTTACCACACAATGTGCGTAATAAAATTTCTGTAGACTAATAAATATTTTGCATGCTTTATAACATGTAAATTGTAAAATTACGCAACCTCTATTCCAACGATACAATTGCAGGAATTTTTTTGGAAAAAGAACCATTGTCCAAAAACATAATTCTTCAAGAGAGACAAAAAATCTATCTGGAATATATGTTGTTGAGACTTCAAGTATGAAATTCATCATGCCGTTTCTTAGGGAGTTGTAGAAACTTGGGAAAATTGAAGTACATTTACAACTTAAATTGCCTCATAGAAATACATGTGTAAATTTATCTAACTGGGGACAATGGTTGTTTTAAGAAAAAATTCTCTGTTGTGGCTGAAGTGTGCCTCTCCTTTAATCTTAATTTTCTTTATTATATCCTGTTTCTTCTCCTTTCGTTGCTCACGTTTCTTCTGGACCGAAAGATGACTCCATAACTAATACAACAATTCACGTGTTAAAGCTTTTTTCTCTGACGTGGCTTTTGTCGCGTACATAAGTAGTATTACTGCCAATCTGCTGCAGTTTAAAATTGTACGGATAAATGTTTCAGGATGATACGAATAGGATATTTATAATGCTACCATCGTCCTGGACGATGGCTGTTTTCACAAAAAAAAAAAAAAATGTATTTGGACTATCGTTGCTTTATGAAAACCCTGAAAATTTCCACTCCTATAACATAGAACAATATATTTTTTTCACTAACAACTAAATCATTAAGTGACCGCTAAAATACACTCACCTTATGCTTAATATCTCACATTTGCATTTTTTAGACTATGGTTTTCTTTAACTTCAATTGAGTGAACTCTGAATCTCCCATAAGATAATCATGAATTTAATCTTGAAATCATTTTCACTCGACGTCAAAACAGAAGCATTTCTAAATCGGGTTATCTTAGTTTAGTTAAGGGTGATGTAATAGTTGTCCAAGAATAGGCCTATATTTAAAATTCATGCTTTTTTCCTAAGGGACACGATGATCTTCAAAATTGAACATTTTGTATCAAACCCTGTGGGATTTCATTCTCTTTTAACTTTTTAGTTTGAAGACCAAACATAATTGCAGCTGCACACAAATTAGTAAAATACAGACAGTTTGAAATGACTTGGGGACCCCCTTGCATAATTAAGTCGGCTTATTTGAAAAGAAAAGAACGTTTATACAAAACTAAACACTGTCATCCCTGGACAGCTGCCCGCATAGCTTTGTAGCCTTAAATGAATCGCTTTCTTTGAGCACCGCCAGTTTAACTTCCAAGGCGTTGATTAGAGTCACAGATTCAAATTTTGCTAGTCACAAAACACATCCATCTTGTATATTTAATTGTAACAATGAAATTTATTGCATTTGTTCGACTCTTGTCGTCTTTCGTTTCCTTCAGTGCCTCAAACTTACAGACGAAAAAATTTTGTGAGGTGGTTTATTTTCATCTGACATCAATATTACATTTCTACATCTATTCGGCAAAGATAACTATGTATTTTTACATTAAATAGCAGTACATACCTCTGGCTTCACTATCCATATTGAAATTACCACAGTTTGACACAATCCACAGCACAGGATTCTTTTGTATCACCTACAAGGGTCGGTCCGATTTTTTTTTTTCCACTGGTGTACTTTGAATACCTCAAAATATTTTAATAATTTATTTTCGACTTTGTCAGTATTTTGCTCTATAATATTGTTACTTTTTCTGTACCTAAGAGGTGCATGAAAGTGCATGAAATCTATACTTCGTTCCATAAAGTCTGACAGGCGGTGTAAGTATTGCCGGCAGAGAAGGACGGAAGTATTGCTATTCAACCAATGGCAAGGGTCTCATTCAATACTTGTCTTGAAGTTGAGCGGTGGTAGAACGCTTGAGATCGCCCAACTTGAAGATAAGAGTAGAATGAGAGCTCTGCCATTGGTTCATTAGCATTTATCCTTCTATCTCCTTCTGCCGATAATATTTACATCGTCTGTCAGACTTTATGGAACGAAGTATAGTACCGCAGCCTCGAATGAGCTTATTATATTTTACCACACTATACTTATTAAACATTCTTGATTTCCGTACAGTCGCTTTCTTTGTATAGCTATATTGTGTCACAGCAATGTGGCGTCAGTTATCGATTCAGTCAAGTAGGTTTACGGTTCCGATGAAGTACCAATATTGTGTTCTTTCACTCCTTCCAAAGTATACAATTTCTTGTCAGACTGAAATCTCAATACTATACTACATTACGCCACATATTTATGGGTGGATAGTGAATACTATTTAAATAGAAGTAATGGATATAGAAAGTGTTACAAATATGGAATACCATTTTCTTTTTTCGTTTTGGAACCTAAGTGTTTGGATTACTAAACTTGAAATATAATCTTGTTCATTGCTGTACCTGTGAATGGAACACTGGACTTAAAATTCGTAAAATGTTATAAAATTATAAAAAAAAAAAATATTTTTTTTTCATAATCTAACATATTTCCTTCATAAAAAAAAGACATACAAATATGGAATACTATTAACAAGTTACAAGATTAACAAAATTGAAAAATCAAAATGACCTCTACTAAGTTAAGCACAGAACATTCACCATCATCTTCATTAGAAGGTGTTTTCCTAATCGTAATACTGAACCCAGATGAATCGTCTCTCACGTCTTTTGTAGAATTTGTTTTATGGCTTCTTGCATTGTCTTTTTATTCCACTGTTTTCTAAGTTTGTGGGAAGGTAGGGTTTTCCCTTTTTCCCTCTTCCGACTGGTGCCAAGACTAGTAACGAAACAGAAAATCAGGGTATAAATATCGAATACTAATAATACTAAGCTTAGTATTTCATATTTGTGACGCACTGATGTTGTAAGTCATAACCTCAAAACATATAACTTAAAAACGAAGTCAATTAAACATACATTGCAATAAATGTAGATTATTTCTCTTTAAGAATATAAATATATCATTAATATTTTTAACATTGAGAAATAACAATGTATATCCAAGAAAAGAACTCACAGCCAAAATTTTAACTTTCCTCCAAAACGCAATAATGATAAACGTTTCTACAGTTCAGCTTCTAACTGCAAACTAATGCATTCCCTCGAAAAAGAGTATCAGTGCGTAGTAATTTGGAAGGCTTCCGCTAGAATACAACACGTTTCAATTCGTATATTACATTATTTCATATTTGGATACCTATTTCATAACAACACTTCCTTTACTAAAATAAAGACTGACGGTGGAATAATGGAATGAAATGAGGACACCGAGAAAAATCGTCAGGAACCTTAGTTTTGTCCACCATAAATATTGCTCTTTCATTACCGAGATTCGAATCGTTGTTAAATTAGTTTCATTTCATTATTTTCACACATTCTGTTTGCCTTTCAGTCTGATATATTCATACATATCTTATTATAAAAATTAATTTCTTTATAAACTACGATTGTAGATTTCATTATTATCTAAAAATAAAAGTAGGTGTAATGACATTTTTATCATTAAACTGAAAGTAATATTGAAAGTTGGTACACAATTTTAGTTTCATTTATACGTATATTGAACAGATATCGTGAAAAGCTTAAAGTATTAAAAAATTACTTTATATTTAACAGATTTCATTTAATAAATAATGTTAACTTAGGAACTTTATTTAAATAACTGATATGTCTAATTTGAAAATTGCATTCTTGTCTTGAGAAAACAATGTATGATGTTAATGTTATTGAACGAGTCTCTGCGTTTGTTCTATTTGATTTCATATTTCAAACTTACAACGTCAACAATAAATCAACGTAAGGTTTCAGCAATAAACCAACAAAAGACTTCATTGTAGAACATTTCAATTTACAGCAACGCTAGACCTTTTCAAAATCATTCTGGAATGGACATTCACATGACAAGGGAAACCCTAATAAAACTGAGTGGAGAGTAGAATGGAAACGAAGGAAGTACGTCAACAATACAGAATGGCGCTTGAGGCACAAATAACGAAGTGGGCAACAAGAACCTCGGACGTGACCAACTTGAGAAACACACGACATGAGAGGAAAGACAAAGTAGTACAGACGCCCATGTGGTTATTTTACAAACACTGTTCTCAAAACAGTTTTCCTAAACAAACACGTAAATAAAGTAATCCTACAAAGTTCTCGAACTTTGTACTCACATGCACGTGGATGGGCTACTCGTGCTCTCAAAGTGTCAACACAACCTCAGTGCAGGTGGAACGGACTCTGTACTGGCTGTAATGTTTGTATGCGGTTCTTGCAAGACACGCAACTTCGTCCGATCAGATCACTTCTCATTAGTGATGACCAGGCTTCAGCCTAGGGACACAGAGTAACCAGTATGAGGTTTAGAGTACACGGAGTATAAATGACGTCATGACCCGTGTGCAGTCACCGGACTGCAACAGCACAGGTGGTGCGTAATGTGCGTTACCGTCAAGGCCCTATACAAGTGGCTGCGCAGACAATACGGGAATGGTCAAATAGAACGTTGCGAGCGTCGCCATTACTGTGGCAGCTCAAGATGGCAGGCTATCAAGTTTCTAGCTAAAAATATCACAAATATAAGTATTCGGACCCTTAATAATACATCAAAATATGATAAACTGTGAAATTATTGTTTAACCTTACTATAATAAAATAATAAGTACACAATACGATTTATAAAACCGATATAAGTGGATTGCATTCCGTCAATAATGTTTCTTACGAAGGCCTGCCTACTGCACTTGAAGAAATAAAGTATCTACAGTATATGCTCTATAATTATATTATTTTTTCAAAACTAACAATCCTCTTGATATTCATATATTAAGTACTATACAAGTGTTATTGTGACCAACAAAGTGACAATAAAAACGCACAGGAATGGAGAAAATGTATACCTACTATTTATCCTAAAAAAGTAAAGGGACTTTATTATGTTGAGTGCTATTAATCAATCCACTAAATCTTACTTCAAAATGCATTAATTTGGAATAATAATAATAATAATAATAATAATAATAATAATAATAATAATAATAATACAAGCCAGAATTTCATTTTTCAATCTCCTAATCTGTTCATTCTTTTTCTATAACTCACCTTTTCCATTAATCTCAATTTTTTTAGACTGAGCACATAATTGTGTTCCGCACTAATAGTATCAGGGACGTGTGAACAATTCGCAATAGCAGTTACATTGTCTGGTTCTTAGACTTAGTACTTTTCAGAATCCTCATAGGATGTTTTCCTACCTAAAAATAATATTATACCACGAAAAAAAGAAATTCTACTAAATAGCCTATACTTTCAAATGATGAAGTTCAAGCCAATGGAAATTAGGTCTATGTGAACTTAACTTGTTTCAACAATGAACCTATCAGCATTAGATATTCCGAAAAATTAAAGAGGAATGAAACTGCGTGACTTTCCTTTATTCATGTGATTTCCGGAAGCAATCTTCTGTGAAATGTTCAGAATACTATTTATGTTGTGATAATTTGTTCAAATAAAATTATCTCTTCTAATGGCAGACAACCAATCGCAACAGTAGTTCTGCTTTTATAATAATGTTTCTATCTTATTATAAAAAATAGCAGCAATATGTTTACCGAAATAGTTTTTAGTGTAAGCTAACAGAATAATTCAATCTACTTAAAAGTGCTATTTATTGCCTGCATTAATTGCACCTTAAACTATTAGATGCATTTAAATATCGTTATTTACGCAAGAAAAGTGATGCTGTAGCCTTTCCTGAAGCGATTTGTGCAGTCATAAGCCTTACAAAAATGCATCATTATGACAGATTCATCAAATGCACACTGGATATACTCGCAGTCACTATCACAACTACCTGTTAAATGCCACACTTGCCACAATGATGTCGATGCGCGAAGGGTTTCAATTTTGTACAGCATAGCAGCGCTCGCTGTGCGTCTAGGTAAGTAACTATAACGTGATTGGTTACCGTTGTGTGTAGGCCTATTGCTGCTTGGCTACGGTACATGTAACAGGCTTCGGCGTAGGGACACCTGATTGAAGGTTACAACTCACGTTAATACTTTAATGGTAGACATTTATTGTCTACACTAGGAATGTACTGTATACACTGTATCTATACAAGGTGAAATATATTTTGTACCGTACTGTGACAGACTGTTTACATGTTGAGACACGAAGTAACGGCGCGCTCCATCTCGCACTCTACTCGACCAACACAACACTATCGACCGTGCGTTCTGAACTTCATGCATTTCTGTGCCCAGGACCAAAGGCTGGTGATGAGTGGAAAGAGAGAGATTTTTTTTAATTAACAAGGGAGGTAAAGCTCGTACAGGGACATCATTTTATTTTTACTAACATTTTTAATATTAACTTGCCTATACCTCTGGATCCACGCCGTTTGCTACTCCGTTCCACGACTGAAGTTCGATGATACTGGCGTAATATACAAACAAATCACTTTACTAGGAATAGGCAGGAAGAAAAATTAGTTCAACCATTTACGTAAACTAGGAAATATTGCGCTTTTGAGTTTGATAATTTTTATTAGGTATTCGTTTAATCAAAATACTGTACAGTATTAACAATGAGTGTTTTTACTCACGAACTGAGCTGTCCATGTGGACGTATTCATTATGCAGTGTATATTATACTGTCTACAGCACATTAGCATTCAATTCTAGAGACTGAAGTTAAATTGACAAATAATCATAATATGGATATTTAAACACATTTTTGAAAATGGTGGCCGTTCATTTCGATACGAGCTTCAGTTCTAATGTGCATATTATCGCACTATAGACTACTGTACCTAATCCCAATTACCAGTTTCGTTCTTCGTACTAGTAACACACATTGAAATAATTCTATTCCTACTCTATAAAAGAGTACCTTACGTACTGTAAATTCAATCTTCACTTCTGCCCGACCCGCACAGATAAAATTACTCAGACATACTATCTACTGTCCGTCCAAGTGGTTATGTCGTAGGGTCGTAGAAAGGGAGGAAATCACGTGACAGTTAATTACTTAACTAGGCCCATTTATTTAAGTTATTTCAAACAATTGTATGGGTATAATATTACGTAGACGTCCAATTCCTAACAGAAATTAATGTTCTAAGAAAAGAGCTAAGACAGCCCAGCCACTAGCTGGCGAATAAAAGCTGGTGGGAGAAACCGAGATACGACGTAGGCAAATGGACGTCAGTACCTGTGCGAAAATGATTCAATATTGAATGCTGTTTCGTCACTGGAAAACGCGAACATATTTTTGGAACGTACTGTTTACTATGACCGTAAGGCTACTATAAATATATATGCGGTCTTGGATCTGTATGGAGGACGGTTGAGCTTCATTAGTAGAAGGGGTGGGAGTGAAGTACATTCAAAAACTCAGGTACAATAAAAATTGAAGTAAAAATAAAATGATGTCCCTGTATAATGTTCTATTACAACTTCTTACGCATGGCATTTTATGTTATAAATAAACACAGTGAAGGTTTTAGGATGGTACTCATAGTCGACATTTTCGATTAAAGTGTCAAGTTGTTAATGAAATACTTTCTGGATCTGCTTTAGAACAGCTAAAGGCAAAAATGGAATATCTGTAGTGATGTCGATAAGTTTTAAACAGGATCGGTTTTATTGGTTTTAAACCAGAATGCTGTTTAAAATGGTTTTTATCACTTTTCATTGGATTAATTGGATTTATTATGAAATTAAAAAAGATTCTTGACACAAATATTAGTAATAAAAATGAGAAAGCAAGGAAATAATAATAATAATAATAATAATAAAATTAATAATAATAATAATAATAATAATAATAATAACGTAACCTATAGTTTTCGTCTTTTCAAAATTAAATACTTTTGAGCTAGAAAAACTGAAAGTAATTTTTCTTCAAAATGGGACAAATCAGATATTTATACCTATCGTAATTGAAAGTATTTCAACAAATCGTTTGATTAACTGAATTCTAAAAATAAATGAATCATCAGATGACTGAAAGCAAATAATGGTCTCTTAAACCAAATTATATTAATTTAGCAATTACTTGTGATGAGAAAATTTAGTTAAAATAATATAGCAACACTAATAATAAGAGGAATAAAACTTAAAAATAATAAACAACTTTCCTCTTGTCAGTTTGAAAACTATCATAGCTACAGTAGAGCGTCTCGTTTAGGCACAGTGAGAACGAAGAGAATGTGCAAGTAACATTTGGGGGGGGGGAGGACCAGCCGTACGATAAAGACGAGGGATGCACAAGGTTTTAGTTACAACATTTATGACGGCGCATTAATTGAAATTATATATTTGCGAAAACACACTAAACAGATTTTAACAAACGAACAATAAAATTGTAACGTTGAAATAATTCAATATAAGAAATCAAATTTTGCTAATTATATGACATTGTTTTCAAGCAGCATTTTTTTTTACGGTCATGAATTTCATTCTCTGTATGACTAACATAATATCACCGTATTTTGTGGCCGAATTAACAAAACTCCAGTATATTGGTCTGACGTGAGAAACACTATTTCCTAAACATAATTTTCTCTTCTCAAAGTTCAATTTATTTAGGTATACCTTGAGAAGGAAATAAAATGTGGTACTATCATGTAGAACATAGACAACTTTACCTTCCTCGACTATAAACTGTCTTGAACTGACTAACTTTGTAAGTTATTTGCTGTGTTAACATATCAGGAAATTACCTGGCTGACTTGTATCGAAGTTATGTTCTTCATTATCCAAAGCCTAGTGAAGGTCCCACACTATCTTCTGATTTCCTGTTGTGATGGGGTTTGATCATGATTGTGTTGAAATGAATATGTGTTTTGAAATTGTGTTGAGTGTTCAGGATGTGCTGGGGATGTGTTTTTGTATGTTTATAAATTTCATATTTTTCTGGTGTATCAAGTTTCTGGTATTTGGCTAGATGTGTAGTATTTTCATGTCGGTGTCAATTTTGCTGTAGTTGTGGTTGGAGTTTGTGATATGTTAGTATTAGTAGTATTTATTTATTTAACCTGGTAGAGATTAGGCCATCAGGCCTTCTCTGCCCCTCTACCAGGGATTACATCTATAATATGAAGAATAAAATTACAATTAATATTAAATTTACAATTACAATTATTACAATAAAAATTAAAGTACGATAAGATGACCTTATTAATGAAAGCTAGACAATTTATCATACAAGTTAAGAACAAAGAAAATTTTTGTATTTACTGAATTACAAATTAAACCTAGAATAACAAAATTCTATAGAGATGAAATTACCATATATTGAGATATTTTGTGATAGATTAAGAGAACTCTTTACAAGAAACCATGTCTGAACGAGTCTCGATTACTGACCAAGTGCCTAGTAAGTTTGAGTTTGAATTAAATTTTATTTCGACAGTCCCTGATGCTAGCAGGTAACGAATTCCAGAGTCTTGGCAGTGCTATTGTGAAAGAGAATGAGTATGAGGAGTTGCAATGGGATGGTATTGTTAGTATTGTTTCATGGCGAGAGCGTGTGTTCAGATTATATTGGGAAGAAATGTAAGTGAAGCGAGACGACAGGTACGAAGGAATAGAAAAGTTCAAGATTTCGAAGAGAAGGAGAAGTGAATGTAAATTTATTTTCTTATCTAGTTTAAGCCAACCTATTGTTTCCAGGGATGGAGTAATAAGATCATACTTCTGCGTAGGTTGAATTGTTGTGGTGTTTGATTATGGCTGCGATATATACCTTGTAACAGATTTGAAATGATCGTCCGTTCTGTCCAGTATAGAATTCGTTGCAACTATTGCATGATACTTTGTATACGCCTGTTAAATTGTATTTATTTGTGTTTAGTCAGCGATTATATAAGCGTTAAAAGTGTATATAGAACAATGAAGAAGAAAAGTATATAATAATGTCGTAAATTACATGTTGTACTTGGAGAGAATTTCTCGAATTTCTTTATATTCAGCTTTCTCTCTCTCTTTGATCGAAATACTTTTACCTATAGTCTTTCATTTTAAACTCTCTTTTAATTAAATTCTTTCACATTACAAAGCGATCACAAATCACGAACAAAGACAAAAGTTAACATTATAAATGTTAATTTAATAAACTATAGAGAAAGCTGAAATATTTCGCAGTCTTTATTCTTCTACATGCTCGTTTATAGTTCACTAAATGTGAATGAATGTTGAGGAATTCAATTCCGTTTTCATGCATGAGAAAGATTGGGGAATGCCGAGGCTTGATTCGATATCAAAGCGTTGCAACTGGCACGTTGGTTTGAACAATGGAGAGAGCCTTGTTTTATTGAGCAGTGATTCAGATGATGGAACTGTATTGGGAGCGGGTGCAGTAAAAGCTAGATAGATACTTTTAAATCAGATCATCATGGAAAAAAATACAGCGTGTGTGTTTATGTCAATATGTGATGTTTGGGAAATGGGGAAATTATAGTGGTATTTGTATTTACTTCATTTAATTATCTCACTCATGCTAATGTTAAACCAATACTTTGACATTTCGGAATATAGAGCAAATTAAAAATATGTATGTATGCAGGGTGAGTCAAAAGTATGTTTGGAAAACGCGTGAGCGTGCTCCTGGATCAAAAATGAGAAAAATACCTTATATGAAAATTGTACGGAAAATGTTTATTGGAAAAAGTAGTAATAGTGACTTTTGTTTTCATAAGTATCTGATCATATTACTGTGTTGTTTTTATTTCGATTTTGTATCAGTATTTGTTTACAAACAACACAGTGACAAAACAGTAGTACATTGTTTTTGTTTTGATTGGACGCGGTGGTCCAATGCCTTGGCCACCCAAATCACCCGACCTTACACCATTAGATTCTTACCTTTGAGGTCACTTGAAGGCTGTCATTTATGCAACACCATGAATGATGCAGGGGATCTATTGCAACGTGTAGATAATGCATGCCAATTGATCCGTGATGACAACATGGTATTAGAGCGAACTCGCCAGTCGTGTATACGTCGTGCTCAGACATATGTAAACAATGGAGGGGGAGACATTTAGCACCTTTTGTAAACGTTAAATGACAAGTTTCCAAACATGTACTTGCGACACAACGAAAAAGAACAAAAACATAGTATGACTATTTCTCCAATATATAATCATCTGCCGTAAAATTTTCATACAAGGAATTGTTCTTATTTTTGATCCAGGAGCACGCTCACGCGTTTTTCAAACATACTTTTGACTCATTCTGTATATGCGTACTGTGATGAAATAGTCATAACTTACGTGATATTAGGTATAAGTAAGGTTTACAAATTTCTAGTGAAATTATATTTCCAAGACAGGCTTAAACATGAGTATGTCTGCTGACCTTATGATTGGTATATTTTACACATTTACATTATAGATTTCTTCCAAATACTGAGGGCAAGTATTAATGTAAGACATATTGTCGTCAGGATATTATTTTCTTAATATAGGTATGTAAATAACTTTTGTGCGAGATCGTGCGTATTTGCTTGTTTTCCGCACAGAACCATTACGCGTTAAGTGTGGAATACCACATTCAGTATTCCCAACGTAATATACATAACAATTTCCCTCTTCTTACCGCTTAAGCGCGACATTCATTTTACTGCTTTAGGCTTTTAACATATTATTTTTAGAGACGTTTAACATAGTAATAATTATAAATTGGAAACTTACCACTGCAATTTCACCTAAATTGCAATGTTAATTATTGTTTTTAAATATTTGCAAAAATTAAGTAAAGTCTACTACTCCACGAAACTTATTGCATTCCTGATACAAGTAACATTAAGGAAGCCGTGAAAAAATCAACAAGATTCCAGATGCGGATGTTATTACTGCAATATGTTATATAAATAATATTGTTAAAATATTAAAATGAAAAATAAATCATTACATAACCTTTCCGTTTGTTTTAAGTTCGCATTTATAGACTGGGGGGAAAAAAAAGTCAGACGTATATCACGGCCTGCTGGAGTATAGTAAACACAGAAAACATTTTATAGGAACAAAGTTGAAGAAAGATATTTTGGTTTTCCGACGTTGTCGTCATTAAACAGAAACCAAGATGGAGATTTCATTGCAACTAATTAGAAATTCGTCTTTCAGGTATATAATAAACGATCTTCGCACAAAATAATGTACGACACACGAGCGGTATGTTTGTTTTCATGTTCTCGGAAATTAAAAAAGCTCAAATACGTTTCGCTTTTTCAATCTTTTCCTCGACCATGAAAACGTCAACATACCGCTCTTCTAACGCATATTACTATTTCTCCGATAGTGCGTAAAGTTGTATTTCACCCACTGTTATCAGTGCATAAAGTGAGACTTTAAAACACTAGTGCGTAAAAGGTAAGTAATCACTTTAGACACTGTTACTCATTTTTCGCGCTGCGAAAGAAAATGTAATATTTAAAGTATAAACTTTATTCTGTAAGAAATTAATACAATACATCGATCTTTCATTACTTAAATATTACACGTAACACAAATAAGTAACAAATGTAACATTCACATCTACATTCTAGCTCTTATTATTCTGAAGTTACATGTAGGCCTAGTACAAATTGTAAAATGATTTTATCATTCAACTGTTCTTAACCCTTAAATTCACAAAGTATCCTATAGGGTACAAGAGGTTAGGCTATATGCTATAATTTTAATAAAACAATAGAAAAAAATTGGTAGGAAAATTAAATTTAACCAAAATTTCACAATACTATAATATTGTACAACATATAAAATATGGACATTGTGATAGTTGTTTTCTTTACAGTCCGACATAGTTTAAAACCTAATGTGAGAAATAATTAATTTAATTTATTGGTCTGACCAATATCTTGGGTTTGCCCTGCGACACAGTATAGCTCACAATAAAATTTAAAATGGAAAATTATATAAACAGGTTTCAGACAAAATTGATTAAGACATAATAAAAGAAATAGACCAAATGTAATTTAAATTGAATGTACACCATAAAGATGCTGACAAAATATCGCAACAGAAAATTTTATTATAGTGGTGACGATGGCATCTTGGAGATCTCTCGTCAGCTTGTATTTTTCCCTCCACTTTACAAAGGCTTTCGGAATGGTGCTTCTCACTCCGAAGAAGAAACCGGTAACTGTGATTTCTTTCTATGTTGTATTTCGCCGATAGGTACTGTATCGTGGGCTCGTAGATTTTCTTTTCTCTTCGTTCACTTCAGATGGTTGAGTGGCTGAGATTTCAAATCTGATTGTAGGATAAATTATTTCGGCTCTCTGTTTATTTCTATTTATAGCTATGATATCGATCCTACGATTGCTTCCACCATCAGCAATACAATGAACTTCCTCGTGGACGTCAGTTCAGGGGCACTTGACTGGAGTCATTGACCATACAGTGGCGATTCTTCTGTTTAGGTAATAGACTACTTAACCGCTTATTATAAACCTTTCCAGGGTACACCACTAGGAGGTGGTTTAGACAGCCATGAAACACTGAACATGAATGAAACAGACTGCCATTCCATGGATACTCATGTCTCATTGATTCTGAGTTTAGATGGCCATGACCTCTCCAACTTGAAATATTTATTTAATGTAAATTTGTGCTATCGTAGAAAAAAACATTGTATGGCACACATTCGTAAAGATCTTTTTGGCCCTCGTATGTTTAACTAGGCGAACACAGTAGTAGAAATAAAAGGAAAAAAAAAAATACACTATTAACAAAGTAAAGCCACACAAAAATATACACAGGTTGCAGTCACACAAACTTTAAATGAGTGATTAAGTATCATAAGTAATTGTATCCTAACTAATTAACTAACATAAACAAGAAACTTGCAATTTTAATCGAGAGGGGAAAAAAGACACACAAATAAACACTTCTAGCAATACCAAAAAAGCATTAACTAGCACAAAATTTTCCAATTTAATTTTGAATTGTGATGAAATCCGGCAGTCCCTGACGTCATTAGGTAACGAATCCTAGATGCGAGATATTTCTATAGTATAGGAGGATGAATATAAAGACGTTCTATGATGAAGGATAGAAAGAAGTGCTTGATGCCGGTTTCGAAGAGTTGTAAGAAATTGAAAGCGCGATAGCAGATAATTCGGAGTAGAAGTATGCATGATTCTAAATAGAAGAGACAGTGAATGTGTTGTTCTTCGTTCCTTCAGACGCACCCATGAAAGTAACTGGAGGGATGGCGTTATATGGTCAAATTTACGAGTATTGCAGATGAACATGTACATAAGATTATAATTTTTTCCTAAAAAATAACATGGAAAAGGGAGGTAGGCCCTATTTTGTTATAATTATAGTGTGTTCCGAAAATGTCAGGATACAGGTCATAATGTCTCCTAATTTTAAATTATGGTCAAGTATGATTCGAGATTTTCGGGATAATTAAATGTGATGAGTGTTTTTTTTTTTTTTTTTTTTTTTGACATTTGTGCACTTATAAACAGGGAATTGCGAAGGTATTACACATTGCATTGAAACTCTTACTGCAACGAAATAAAAAGAAAAGACGTAAGGATGCAAATAGGGTCTAATATTTCTCAGTAGTAGCACTACATACTCGTAATATTCCCAGCTCTCATATCGGTTGCTATACTGTTACATTATTATCTTCCTTTTGTGCCAGAGAATACTCTGACACTTGAAAGGGCCGACTTGTCCAATGCTGGTCTTCACGACACACTGTGTGGTTGCAGTCCTGACCACACACAAGGTGCTTCACATTTCTGCGGCCACCCATCCATGTTTTGAGCATACATCTATGACGCTTTGTTTTATGTGAGCCAGACTTGGTCCTCCACTATTCTGCGGCCGCCTTTCAGGTCCTAACTGTACACTGAAAGTGCTCGACTATCTGGAAGCCGGACCGTCGCCAACTGGCCAATGACTCCTCTTCTCGGAGGTAGAGGGACATAGACCTCTTTCCCATCACTATACGTATACTCATTCTGACTACATTCCTGGAAAATAGCTCTTATCCAACGGACAAATTTCTTCGGTCCCATTTAGACACCTTCGGCAACGATGAAATCGATTGTGCCTTCGAAACTTACAATGTTTCTGCATACAGGATACAATGAAAATACTCGAAAGCTTCTAAACGTATCAATCAATAATTCATGATCAACCGATGTGGAGATATTATGGTTATTCAATTGGGGTACGTGCCAAAATAAGTGAAAAGTGTAGAACACAATCCTTTGCTTTGTAATTGAGGCGTGAAATATAATTTTCTACTTCTAGGCCCGTATGCACAGTCGAGTTTGAGACCGGTCTTGAGATTGTCTCGAGATAACGACACCGAATTCGTATGCACAGTCGAGTTTGAGACCGGTCTTGAGATTGTCTCGAGATAACGACACCGAATTCGTATGCACAGTCGAGTTTGAGACCGGTCTTGAGATTGTCTCGAGATAACGACACCGAATTCGTATGCACAGTTGAGTTTGAGACCGGTCTTGAGATTGTCTCGAGATAACGACACCGAATTCGTATGCATAGTCGAGTTTTCAAGACGCGCTTGAGATTTTCTCAGGATTTCGTTGAGACTGGGCCAAGACTGCCAATGACTGGTCTTGGGACGATCTCAGGCAACTGCAAGGACAAAAATGGCGGCTATTTTACAACTGATGACGATTTCATCGAGTTTCTCAATGACGCCGAAAAGACTGCGACTGTCTTTCAAGAAAGTATCTCTGAATATTCTGGTAAAGTACACTGTGCTCTGTCACGATGCTGTGCCTTCGCATTAACTTTCATTCAACATGGAGTAGTAAAATAATGTTTTAATCACACAATTTGGGCACCTTACAAACATACATACGTAGCCATATACACACATACTCTATATATCTCTCTGTCTCACTATCTATCTCCCTCCCTCTCTCTCTGTCTCAATATCTATCTCTCTCTGTCTCAATATCTATCTCTCTCTGTCTCAATATCTATCTCTCTGTCTCAATATCTATCTCTCTGTCTCAATATCTATCTCTCTCTGTCTCAATATCTATCTCTCTCTGTCTCAATATCTATCTCTCTCTGTCTCAATATCTATCTCTCTCTGTCCCAATATCTATCTCTCTCTGTCTCAATATCTATCTCTCTCTGTCTCAATATCTATCTCCCTCTGTCTCAATATCTATCTCCCTCTGTCTCAATATCTATCTCTCTCTTTGTCTCAGTCTCTGTCTCTATCTCTATCTCAGCCTCTATCTTTGTCCCTGACTCTGTCTTTACCTCTCTCTATCTGTCTCTCTCTGACTCTGCCTTTACCCCCTCTCTCTCTCACTCTCTCTCTGTATCTGTCTCTGTCTCTCTGTATCTGTCTTTATCTTTCTCTGTCTCTATTTCTATTTCTATCTCTGTCTCTATCTTTCTGTCTATCTCTATCTCTGACGCTCTCTATCTCTATCTCTGTGTGTCTTTATTTCTCTCTCTCATTCTGTCTGTCACTCTCTCTCTCTATCTCTCTGTCTGTCTTTCTCTCTATCTCTGTCTCTATCTTTCTCTTTAACATAGAAACTGTCAACTTGGAGAAATACGAAGTCTGTAATTGTTAGCTGTAAGTTCACACGCTGATATTAGAGACAACGTCCCCTGTGTTGTGTGTTGTGCTCGTAGAAAGCATTTTCCGATTAATCTGTGTAGGTTATATTAAATTTATAACCCGTGTGGTAGTTGAGAGGTCAGACCTTCAGCTTGTCACGTAAGAAGTCCGGATTCAAGTCTCGGACAGGCCTGAGTATCCATAGTGACACTTGTGGCGAACAAGGTCGCAGTTTGGGTTTTCCTCGCGGTTCTCCCGTTTCGCCATATTATTCATCTACATTATTTCGCCAACATCTCTCTATCCCAGTCATGTCAACTGATGTCCATATTGGCAAACGCGCGCTTTGGAGCTCAGGAGAGCCTGAGCGCTTTACAGTGAAAAGGAAAGAGACGGATGAAAGAGGTAGTATATGCCGCTTGGTCGAGCTATATACAGGGATGGCCAGCACTGATACAATGGCTAAAGGGAAGAGAACTTATTAAAAGTGTATTCATGTTAGTTTTTAGATTTGTCTGAGAAGTATAAGTGCATTATACGAATGCAAGTTTTAATTTTAATGTTCATTTGTTTACAAGCTTGCTTTTTTATTCAGAAGGAATATTTTCTCAACTTTTTTACAAAAAAGTGAACTTTCACATACCGGTATGTTTATTTTGTAGCCTTACAGGCACTCAAACAATTTTTTCGTAAATCTAATATATTGTAAATACGTATTACTGAAGATAGTGTATTGAGGAACATTATGGTCAAAATTCTTACAATGATCATTGATTCAATATGATAATATTGACTTTTATTCATTATCACACTGAAGATAGTGTATTAAAAATTTTGAAAATATTCACATGGAAAATGTTTGTAAGGAAATGAATTAACAAAGCAACTATTGTTACATCATAACAAAATATATGTGCCCATATGTTGTAAAAAAGTCAGCTCTATAGCTTCAGAAGATTTAGAGAAAATAAATTAATATTCTGATGATAGGAAGCTGAGCACCAGTATCACCTTAAAAGCATAATGCGATAAGAGTTTTGTTATGTAATATTAGTTACAGTTAAAACATATACCTACGTAACTTTGCGTTGTAGTATAATATTGTTTTGATTAGTTTATTGATTACTTTTTATAAGGCTAAAGATATCATCAATATCAATTCCAACTTATCATGTCATACTCAATCACCTCCTTTGGGATATCACTTTCTTTCTGAATGATGTGTTTAATTCACTTAGCACAGTATAGCTGTACTATTATGGAATTTATGTGAATATTTCTTCTTAACTCTTTATTATGTTATTAATGTTTAAGGCACAACTGCAATATTAAGAAATTGGTGTTTGTAGGCTACTTTTGTTTTACAGACAATATAGAAAATATTATCAAACAGAAAGAAGCCATATAAAAATAACGACATAAAATTTCACGTTCCGTTTGAAGTTTGTGCACTACTGTTTTCTTAATCCAACAGGCTGTTTATTCATATATATATATATATATATATATATATATATAATCCTTTCTCCCTCCATACCTAATGCTTAATGCCCGCGCACGATGTCAAAGTCAGAAAAATGCGCTTGCTTTGACATCACTGCTCTATCCCATAGCATTTTCCTAACGCCTCGCCGCGCCGCTCCGCGCCGACTGGCGATGCACGGTACGAGAGTGGTTGCTTGTTAGAAACCTAGATACTGTCATCCTCTGAGGAGTTTAGTGCTGAGAGGAATGCGGTTCCGACTAGTCTAGCGCGGTACTGGAGTGGGAGGGGACAGTGATAGCGGCAGTATGGGAGGAAGTACAATCACACTGAAAACATTCGCCCAATTTACGAGAGCAGTATGCCAGTTAGTTTCCTAACATATTTTTGGCGAGATAGGGAATTGTAGAATATTTAATTACTTATTTACTTATATATTTATTGATATATTTATTCATTAATTAATTTATTTATTCTGGTGAAGTTAAGACCATCACACCACCAGAAATACAAATACAATAAAATAAATAAAAAGGAAATCATAATACAACTACAATTATATAAATGAAAAGAAGAATCATACTATAAAATTTAGTGATTAGTAGAATTGAATTAAATTAGTAAAGTAATCAATTTAGATATACTGTACTGCTGAACTTACTTGAGAAGTAAAAGTACTTGATTTGTATTGTAAGGGAAGGATTAGGTGAAATTACTAAATCTTACAGTTTTCATTTTTTTCTCAAAGACCAAGGACACCAGAATAAAATTATGTGACACGTTTCCTTATTAAAATGAAATAAATGGCAGGAATATTTTTCAACGTGATTTTCTCAATTAATTAATATATAAATGGTTCCACACGTCGAAAATTAAAGAAAATCACGTTCAAAAAAATTCCTGCCATTTATTTCATCTTAATAAGGAAACGTGTCACATAATTTAATTCTGGTGTCCTTGGTCTTTGAGAAAAAAAATGAAAACTGTAAGATTTAGTAATTTCACCTATTCCTTTCCTTAAGATATTACCAACAAATGATTTTCACATGACATTACAGGAATCTGTTTTTCACGATACCAATCACACATATTCTAAAATTCCAATAGAATAAAACCAAAACCTTTTCCGCAGCATGTTTCCTTAAAAATGACTTGTAACGGTGAAATATTTAACATGAGTAATTCATGTAATATTAACATAGCTGACATCAGGGAGACGTTTGAGCAAAAATTGCAACAATATATTTAATATATTAATAACATAACCATATAGGCCTAGGTAAACAATATGTATATGAAATATTCACACACTACTACAAACTGAAGACTGCGTATTTTTGGACGATTAATACTTCCCACTCCGCTCGGCTCGGCTTGGCTGTAGCAACAAAAGAATCTACCTTAAACCCCCCCGCACCGATGGCAAGAATACCTCAGGTCCTAGCGCTAAACTCGTCGGATTAAGACTGTACTCAACGAAACTTAGTGTATTCAGCCGGTGTGGCTTGGGAATTAACCTATCTTCATGATTAGTGCAATGGATCTTGAAAAGTCGCAGTACTGGATTCTAATGATTGAAACCTAAACGTAATATTACTGTTTTATCAAGTGCACTGAATTTTTAATATGGAACAATAAGCTGCATTGTACATGATGAAATCAATACTTACTGATATTACTGATATTATTACGAAAACGTTTAACTGTAACTTCTCACTTCATAATTTTAACCTTGCATCATCTGTACATGTAAATAATTGAATACTGTTCCTCGAAAGAAAATCGCACATTTATTTTATGAACCCGCTTCCTATTTCCAATATATATACTTTTTTAATTTCACGTTAGTTTCTATAGAGAAACTGACTGAGGGAAATTACACACACGTTGATAGTCCTCGTATTCAAGTACCGCAGAAACGTGGGAGTTTCACCCACGCTCTGTTCTCGGTTAGATAAAAGCATCAGTTAGAGGAATGGATAATACACGGATGTCATGCTAGAGTGGTGTCAGTTTTAACCGCAATGCAGAGCTAATTTATTTTTACTACTGAATAATGGCACTGTTTTCTAGAACATAGGAAGAACTTTTACATTTATTTGTATCCACGAGTGTATATTCTGGTGCTTATTTTTCTCATGTTCTTCATTCTTTATCACTTATAATCTATATAATTTAAAAACTGTTAAATCATTTATATAAACAAGGATGTCACTGTGTTAATATCAAACCATGTTGGTTTTTCGACACATTATAAAAATACGAAATTTATAGATGCACAAAAATACACAATACTTCCGCAACACTTAACTGAATTTCAGAACACATACTGTTTTCGATACAACACTAACAATCATCAGAAGCCAGACATCATCATGTTCGATCCTTAATAGCAACTGCTTTGAAAAAAAAAGTCTTGGACAGTAGAAGAGGAAGTCTTTTGCCTTCCTACTAATGGCTGCTCTAGACGTATTGACATCATAGCGTATTCCCAGACAACCAAGAAAGGATATATAATTGATCCTACCATAAGGATTGAAACGGGGAGTAGCCAGCCGGAGGATGTCAATCAAGAAAAGATCAACATTTATCTGCCAATAGTTGATTACTTCAAAGCAAAATACCAGCTTCAAAACATTGAGGTGATTGGTCTTCTTATTGGAGCTCGTGGTGTGATTCCCAAGTTCTTTGAAAGCTTCAGGAAGACTTTTGAACTATCACAGACACTTACTACTGACATCATAACTTCAGTTTTGAACGGACTTGCCAAATTCTGAGTCATCATATTCACTCTGTTTAATTTCTTTTTCTTCACTTTGTAATTCATATATGTTTATTTTAATTTTCTGTCAACAAATTTATGTAAACATTTTATATTGTAAAACTCATGTAGAAGAATATACTGAGTCCTTCTGGGCTACCTCCAATGGGAGGCAGTTAACAATTTAAATTTAAATTTAACCGGAAAATAACGCGGGAATCCAATATAATTGAGAAGATGATGGCCACCACATCGAAACCAGTCGGTAACCCGTAAGTAAAATACCAACGTGGTTTACATTAACACATTGAAGTAGTTTATTTAAATAACTTAACAATTCTTTAATGAGTTTATAACATTAAGAATCATTTCAATCTGAGCTTTCTGATATGCAACATTCCACATTGTTTGGTTGTCAAGAGATTTCTTTCCCCCCTTTTTTCTATTCTTGAAACGTCTTACCACTGGCGTCCACCGTTGTGGCTGAAGGGTTAGCGCGTCTTACTCCGAACCCAGCGGTGCCGGGTTCGATTCTCGGTGAGGACGAGTTGCCTGGGTAAGGTTTTTTCGGGGTTTTCCCTCACTCCTATGGATGAATATCAGGTAACTTTATCAGGCGACTGGAACCCCACTCATCTTCACCACTTCCTTTTCTCTCCCATCATTCTTTCCTCATCATCCCGTTTTCTGGTTTTTCAGATCACTCCACCGGCGGCCTCCCGAAGCTGCTGACTCTCTCAACCAGCCTCCGCGGAATGTAGTTCAACGATGGCTTCTGCAATGGCACCTTAGGCGGACCTACTCGGGGGAGGAGTTTCACCACGGAACGACAGGGGGGCCTTGGGGGAATTTGCCGAAGCAGGAATGGTATATCGATTCTGTCGGCTGTAGGGACCGGTCGTTAAGGGAATCATATGGTTAGGGCTGTGCGCGTAAGGAAGTCATGTCAATTGATGCCCATAAGAGCAAGCGCGCGCTTTAGAGCTCAGGAAAGCCAGATCGCTTTACAGCGGAAAGGAAAGAGACAGACGAAAGAGGTAGTAGACTATATGCCGCTTGGTCGAGCTACAATATATACAGGGATGACCAGCACTGATTCAATAGATGAAGGGAAGAGAACTTATTAAAACTGTACCCATGTTAATTTTTAGAATTGTCTGAGAAGTATAAGTGCATTATAAGAATGTAAGTTTTAATTTTAATGCTCATTTTTCACAAGTTTTTTTTATTCAAAAGAAATATTTTCTCAACTTTTTTTATAGAAAAGTGAAATTTTCAGATATAGGCCTATTTATTTAGTAGCCTTACAGATACTGAAAGCATGTTTTCGTAAATCTAATATACCGTAAATACGTATTACTGAAGATAGTGCATTGAAAATTTTGAAAATATTCGCATGGAAAGTGTTTGTAAGGAAATTAATTAACAAAGCAAATATTATTACATCATAAACAGAAGATATGTGCTCATATGTTGAAAAAATGTCAGCTCTATAGCTTGAGCAGATTTCTAGAAAATAATTTAATATTCTGATGATAGGAAGTTGCGCACCAATATCACCTTAAAAGCATAATGCGGTAAGAGTGTTGTTATGGCATATTAGTTGCCCTTAAAACATATACAGCACCTAGATAACTTTGGTTTGTACTGTCATATTGTTTTCAATAGTTTATTGATTACTTTTATAAGGCTAAGATACCATCAAGTTCAATTCCAACTTATCATGTCATACTCAATCTTTGTTTCTTTTAATAATAATAATAATAATAATAATAATAATAATAATAATAATGATTTATTTTAGCTGGCAGAGTTAAGGCCGTAAGGCCTTCTCTTCCACACAACCAGCAAAAAGTGTATATACATATGCATGAACTTACAAAGAATTCAACAATTTGATTTAGATGAGAGTTACATGTATACAAGAGTTATTTACGAATTAAACAACAAAATACTATGAACTATTAATTAAACACTGAAATAAACTGGGTAGCAGAATTAAACTAAAATACATAGAATGTTAATATATTTCAAATTATATTAGATAATAGAAAGAGATTATTATGAGACAATTTTGAAAATGCAGCACAATCAGGATGATGTCTAAAGAAAAAAAGCAACAGTGTAGTCAGTAATATTTTAAATCAGTATGATTGGAGTGAAATGCTAATAAGGTTATCTTTTAAGCTGTTCTTAAAGGTGTTTGTTGTCTTGCAGCCCCTAATACTTTGTGACAAGGAATTCCATTGAAGCGAGGTGGATATTGTAAAAGATGAGGAATAACAAGATGTTCTATGAAGAGGTATATTTAGCGTGCGACAGATAAGTGATCTGGTATTTACGTCGTGGTTAGAGTATAGGCGTCGTGGTTAGAGTATAGACGTCGTGGTTAGAGTATTTTTGGGGGGGGGATATCACTTTCTTTATGAATGATATGTTTCATCCATTTAGTACAGTATAGTTGTACTACTATGGAATTTATGTGAATATTCCTTCTTAACTCTTTATTATGTTATTAACGTTTAAAACACAAGTGCAATATTAAGAAACAGGTGTTAGTACTTTTGTTTTACAAATAATATAAATAATATCAAACAGAAAGAAGCCATATAAAAATAACGACATAAAATTTCACGTTCCGTTTGAAGTTTGTGCACCACTGTTTTCTTAATCCAACAGGCCGCTTATTCATATACACAACTCTTCCTCCTTCCAAACTTAGCGCTTGATGCCCGCGCACGACGTCAAAGTCAGAAAAATGCTCTTGCTTTGACATCATTGGCGTAAGGGATCTGTGGCATGCTACTTATTCCATATCAAGGGTTAGCGCAATAGATCTCAATAGGTCGCAGTGCTGGGCCATCCGTGCCCCCCCTCAATTAAATCAATTCCATTCTTACTACTGGCATGCCGCGTTTGTGGTCGATCCATGCTTCTCGGGTTCGATCCCCGGCCTGGCCATGATGAATTTTAGGTGAACATCGGACTTTGCAGATAACGTTTTCTCGATGTACCCCAATTTCCATCTTTCATTTAAAAAACACTCTCCACCACCTTATTTTATCTATTTGTTCACTTCATCTGACAAGAATTTTGGTCCAGTGCTTAGTGACGTTGACTCCTAATCAGGATGTTTCGTGCTCGATTCCCGAATCTGCCAAGAATGTTTCCTTTATTAAGAATTGTTCCTTGGTATGTATGACCTGAGTGTTGTGTAGTCCTTAGCTTCAAGTTAGACTTAAGCGTTAATAGGGAATTGGTGTACCCTACCAAATATCCGCTTTCCATACTTGTTCTGGGATCATTAGGGATCGCTCGCGAACCAATGGACGTATATACAGTTATGGGATTATTTTATGGAGTAGATTTACGCTCGGAAACCGTAAGTTATTGGCATGCTAAAAAGAGCATGTGAATGGGTTATTTATGAAAGGGCCTAAGTCTTGAATACTAAATTGTTAACAATGTAAGAAAAACTGCTTACAGGCCGAAATTTTTATGTTAAGGCTGAAATAAAAATTGTATCATAAATTCTACTAAGCATTAGAGTTTGAAACTTACTCCTCTTCATATCTAAATCGATGTATCTACACCAAAAGAACAGTTATTACATTACAAACTCATTTTCACAAAATAGTAACTTGGGCCCTTTCATAAACAACCCATTCATTTAAGAAGAAATTCGTGCTGTTCCAGTGACCATATATCTTAAATCGACATGAATATTGTACTCGAAGACAAAAGTCCACTTTCCTATTAATTGAGCCTAAATGTCAGACAAGTGCAGCTCTTAAACGTGGTGCTAGTTTCGACCCAAGCCTTTACAATAAAATTACAAACCATTTTCCAAATTTGAAATATTTTAAAATTGAAGCTTTTAAAAAATAAATTTATAAAATTATTCATGATTTATAATATTAAGAAATGTATGTATTTTTTTACCTTTTATTTCTGTCGACTGTATTCGTGTTTTTATTAAATATCACTTGCTTCTTTCTGATTGTCAATTTGTATTAAATGTGTTTTTTCTCTTTCTTATTCTTTTTTTGCTCTTGTATGTTATTTATTGGTTTGAATTAAGTTATTTACTGTATTTAGTAAACTGTCCTTGTAAATTTTGTTATATTATTGGCTAAGACCACACCGTACACAAGCTTGGCTCTTACGGTAGTGGCTAGAAACATTTTTGTTTTATAATTTTAATTTGTACTAGCTAGCTTACTTACTTACTTACTTACTTACTACTGGGTTTTAAGGAACCGGAGATTCATTGCCGCCCTCACATAAGCCCGCCATTGATCCCTATCCTGAGCAAGATTAATCCAGTATCTATTATCATATCCCACCTCCCTCAAATCCATTTTAAAATTATCTTCCCATCTACGTCTCGGCCTCTCTAAAGGTCTTTTACCCTCCGGCCTCCTAATTAACACTCTATATGCATTTCTGGATTCGCCCATACGTGGTATATATCCTGCCCATGTCAAAAGTCTGGATTTAAGGTTCCTAATTATGTCAGGTGAAGAATACAATGCGTGCAGTTCTGTGTTGTGTAACTTTCTCCATTCTCCTGTAACTTCATTCCTCTTAGCCCCAAATATTTTCTTAAGCACCTTATTCTCAAACACCCTTAACCTATGTTCCTCTCTCAAAGTGACAGTCCAAGTTTCACAACCATAAAGAACAACCGGTAATATAACTGTTTTATAAATTCTAACTTTCAGATTTTTTGACAGCAGACTGGATGATAAAAGCTTTTCAATCGAATAATAACAGGCATTTCCCATATTTGTTCTGTGTTTAATTTCCTCCCGAGTATCATTTACATTTGTTACTGTTGCTCCCAGATATTTGCACTTCTCCACCTCTTCAAAAGATAAATTTCCAATTTTTATATTTTCATTTCGTACAATATTCTGGTCACGAGACATAATTATATGCTTCGTCTTCTCGGGATTTTCTTCCAAACCCATCTCTTTACTTGCTTCCAGTAAAATTCCCGTGTTTTCCTTAATCGTTTGTGGATTTTCTCCTAACATATTCACGTCATCCGCATAGATAAGCAACTGATTTAACCCGTTCAATTCCAAACCCTCTCTGTTATCCTGGACTTTCCTAATGGCGTACTATAGAGCGAAGTTAAAAAGTAAAGGTGATAGTGCATCTCCTTGCTTTAGCCCATAGTGAATTGGAAACGCATCTGTCAGAAACTGACCTATACGAACTCTGCTGTACGTTTCACTGAGACACATTTTAATTAATCGAACTAGTTTCCTGGGAATACCAAATTCAATAAGAATGTCATATAAAACTTTTCTCATAACCGAGTCATATGCCTTTTTGAAATCTATGAATAACTGATGAACTGTACCCCTATACTCCCATTTTTTCTCCATTATCTGTCGAATACAAAATAAATAAAATTGATGACCGAATTTCCAAGTGTTGCCGATTTTGCTTGGAAGTGAACGGAGAGCAATGTTGTGTATTCGTTTTTAATTTGAAGAATTAACTTTCTAACTGCAATGTCTCGTTTGCCGTTGCCATAATACTGTCACCATACGAAGCAGTCAGTGACATTTCTGAGTCTCTCTGTACAGCCAGAAATCGCGAGTGAGTATGCCACATCGAGTTACATGTTCATAACGTCACAGATCTATGTGTTAGAATTTGTATTGATCATAGCCTATATTCACCATACAAACCATACAGAACGATTGTATTTCATTACAAAAGCAAACATTAATACAGCGCGTGTTTGAATCTGAGTGGGTTGTTTTGTCGCGTCTGTGATGTGTGTTTTCATTGTAAGCACAGACTGTAGTAAGACCAGATTTTGTGAATGAAAATAAAGAGAACAGATTATGAATTACAGTTATCATGTACTGTATGTAAAGTTGCCCTCCGTACTACTATTGTTAAACAGAATGTCTCATACAGGAATAACGACAATGAATATTATGCATTACTTCAATATCATTGTGTGAACAACAGGTCTACAATATTCTTCTCATAGAAATAGGCTATAAACAGTATCCGGATTATGGAAGCAAAATTTGGGTTATGTCCACAAAAGATGAATTAAAGATAAAAACCAGGGAAGTGAGAAATTAAAGATGCATTGAAGGCTCTACTAGGCTAGACTAAATGAGTAATCAGGATATAATAATAATAATAATAATAATAATAATAATAATAATAATAATAATACTATATTTATTTATTTATTTAATCTGGCAGAGCTAAGGCCAGTAAGTTTTTTCTTTAGCCCAGCCAGACTCTAATTCTAATTGAATACAATTGGCATTTATTACATTAATACAAGACCGTAAAACAACATGAAAGTGAATAATGAAAGAAAAGTAAATGATGAAAGTTAGATAAGTAATGTTAGTGTTACAATAATGAATATTGGTAAGAAGTAATAATAATAATAATAATAATAATAATAATAATAATAATAATAATAATAATAATAATAGCTTTATTTCTTTATTTACTTATTTATTTACTTATTTATTTTATTTAGTCTGGCACAGCTAAGGCCAGTAGACTTTCTGTTCCGCCCAGCCAGACTCTAATTCTAATTGAATACAATTGGCTTTTATTACATTAATACAAGACCGTAAAACAAAATGAAAGTGAATAATGAAAGTAAAAGTAAATAATGAAAGTTAGACAAGTAGTGTTAGTGGCACAATATTTAACATTGGTTAGAAATAATAATAATAATAATAATAATAATAATAATAATAATAATAATAATAATAATAATAATAATAACAGGGGCGATTTCTCAGGGCATGCTATGCTTGCTGCGCAAGCTCAATATTTTCGTATAATGTGTATTTCTCAAAATGGCGTTACGTACATTAAAATTTATTTTGATTTTTGGAATACTGTATAGGCGTAATACCATCCGCAGGTTGCACACCGCAAGTATCGCAACGCTTGCTCGTTTCTTGGAGCTACAGGAAAGACGTAGAAATAGCGAGAATATGATGCGCGCGCAAGTGCCTTCCTCCTAGTCCATCCTAGGCGCACAGCTTCTGTTACGTGTTGTTTGAAGCTCTGGTCCGAGAGCTACACCAACGACTATTTAACGTTACACAGACCAGTATTAACAGCGGGAATGTGCTGTGATTTGCGAGTGCAATGTAATTGTATGAGCAGAATGCATATGTTAGCTGCTGCATGTATTATTAATTCTTAAACATTAATTTGAAGTATTGCAATGAGTTCGGAATTGTGGGACATTGAAATCTTATTATTAAATCCATTTTCCCGAAGGACTATTCAAGAGAAGACAGACATTGTAGAGAATATGTGCGCTCGTTCAGTGCAGCTCAATACAACAATGTGCATTGGTTGGCAGCGTCGAAAAAACTAAATAAACTGTTTTGTTGGCCATGTTTGTTATATTATATCGAACTTCTACATCTGATAAGCGAATATGATCCATGACTCATAATGATTTCATAATTATAAAATAAATTATTTATGAGGGTCTGATTATTTTTATTAATTATGAATTATTATATCCTCCCATCTTCCCCTATGAATAAAAGAGCAAGCCTAACTTTCTTCACTAGCATTCGCCCCTGAATAATAATAATAATAATAGTAAAAATAATAATAATAATATAATTTAAGTATTTATTAATTGTGATATATAACCATTAAACATTTACAGACCTGAAACAGCTATTAATGTTAATAAGAATTGTTAGAAAAATATTTCGTTAGTCTATTCTTAAATTGGTTTGATGTCTGACAGTCCCTGACATTACTCGGTAGGGAATTCCAAAGTCGAGGAACAGCCACAGTGAAAGAAGATGAATATGAGGATGTTCGGTGGGAGGGAATGGATAGTACTGGGGGTGTTGTGATCGTGTGTTTACAGTAGATTATGATAGGTAGACAAATTTTGAAAACGAGACGCAAGATAGACAGGAGTGGAGAAATGCAATATATGAAAGAGGAGGGAAAGACAGTGGATTTTCCTACGATCTTCTAGTCTGAACCAGGACAACATTTCGAGGGATGGTGTTACGTGATCAGTCCGATATTGCAGACGAAACGGACGCACATTTATGAAGACGTTGCAGTCTCTGCGCCAAAGTAACGCTTAGGTCAGTAATCAGAATATCACAGTAATCGAAGTGGGGCATCACGAGTGTTTGTACTAAAATATTTTTCTGGGAAAATGGTAGAAAATTCTTCAATCGCCTAAACGAGTGGATTAGTTAGAATACTACATTTTGCAGGTTCTGCAACTTGAATGTTCCAATTTAAACTTTTGTCCATATAAATACTTAGGTTCTTTACTGATTCACTAAACGGAATTTCAGAGATGAGCAGAAATTTAGCACCTTGTTGCAGAATATAGTTGTTAGCATCATAGCCTAACTTGGATGTAACATGCACAATGGATGCAAGATGACAGATTGTCTGAGCAAATCTTAAATTAAAAAGCCTAAAGATAGATGTTTCATAAGTCCTTGGAAAAGATGAAACGAATGAGGCTGGAACACGCTCCTGATTACCTAATCCATAGTGTGAAGAAGAAGAAGAAGAAGAAGAAGAAAAAGAAGAGTGTAGCGACTTTGAGCATAATGTATTAATACAACATCCATGTTTCTGATGCCAGGAAAGAAAAGATGATTTTTAAAACGTGGACGTACAAAGAATTTCATATAATCACTGAAAATTAATATTGGCTTTCTAGTAGCTTATAAATGATTACTGTATTAAACTGTACTGTAATGAAACATATAACATAAACCTGACCAAAATAGTGAAATTCCGAAAACTCAGACATAAGTAGGATGTATATATATATATATATATATATATATATATATATATATATAAGTGTGTGTGTGTATTAAAAGAGCATATAAAGATTAATAAATGCGAACTAGTGGGGATAAGTAGCAATTTAGACAGGGAAAACTTATTTTTGCCAAAATGATACCCTACATTTTAATCCTTTCAGATGAGTAGATATACAGGTGTATGGCAAATTTTTTAAACACACAACTTCCAAAATATTAAAAATTATGTACGTCGTTATTTGTTCATCCATTTATGAACCTATTGAGCGTCATAAGATCAAACTATTTATTAAATACACTATTGAAAACATAATATTTTAATATTTCAGGACACGTCGATCCATTAATAGACACACTATTTTAAAAGTAAAAGGATATCGTATAACAAAACCACATTTTAAGCCGAGGAAAATATTACTGTATCTGGTTGAACTGAGTGACATTATAGAATAGGATTAATTATTAGATAGCATTATCAAACAGTATTATATGTTTCACGATATATGCAACAGGAATATTGTGTAGTACTAGTTAATTATTGTCTGTGACAATGTCAGTGTTTTGAAATTCAGGATGCATTCGGTTGGATATAATTTAATTAAGATGGGAAATCCCCTCTTTGTGCCCAGCACCTTTAACATTGTCGTGGAAGTACATAGATTAATATGGATTTATATATGAAACGTTCCTGAGTTTGAATTAACATCATTTCGTACCACGTAAATGCGAAATAAACTTAAAAGACATGAAGTTAAAATTTAATAAATAGGCCTATTAAAAGATAATGAATGTAATTGAATCGGTCATTTTGAAAAGGAGTCATCTCCACTTTTTTAATTTTACAGGAAAAGCAAAAAACTGTTTTAAATCCTTTATAATGCCGACAAATTAAAAAAAATATATATATATTTTTACTGCCAAAGGACATTGGGCGTGATATGAAAAACCTAGATAATCATTATTGGCCGTAAGGCATATCCAGGAAAATTATTTTTCTTCCTGGAAATAACCCGTTTTCAAAATGAATCTGTTTTCTTTTTTTTTTAATATTAAGTCCACTTTTATAACAGAAATTTATACTTTATTAAAACGAAGTTGAAAAAAACACAAATACCGCTGCAAAATCTTGGTAAAAGAATATATAATAGGCAAAATAATTGTGAAGAAAGTTACAATTCTTCAGGAAAACTTCGTCCATTTAAATTGTCTATTAGTCTCCCTTGAGGGAAGAGGGAAGGGTTAGGGATAGCCCTCGCAAGTAAGCTGCTTAGGCGGGCCCATTTTACTACCTGGAATTGAATGGTGTGCATGTCCTAACGCCCACGCGCTACAGATTCGCCAGGGGGCCGCCTTCGAACTTCCTCACAGCTTGCAGAATGTCTTTACCTTTCCGCGTAGACATCACCGCGGTCACACAAGCTACCAAAAGCCCATTAGTACGTAGCACTACCACTAGCAACTAATGACCATATACCACGGCTTCTACGTTCGGTGGCAGCCCGCAGCCGACACATCGGAACAAGCCCGGAATTTGAGAAAGAAATGGAAATGGAGATGGTGATAAGAGGAAAGTGTAATTATAATGGCAAATATGACTGAGGTCCGTACACACCTGTGGAGTAACGGTTAGCACGTCTGGCCGCGAAACCAGGTGGCCCGGGTTCGATTCCCGGTCGGGGCAAGTTACCTGGTTGAGGTTTTTTCCGGCGTTTTCCCTCAACCCAAAATGAGCAAATGCTGGGTAACTTTCGGTGCTGGACCCCGGACTCATTTCACCGGCATTATCACCTTCATCTCATTCAGACGCTAAATAACCTAAGCTGTTGATAAAGCGTCGTAAAATAACCTACTGAAATAAAATAAAAATGACTGAGGTCCTACGTCTAAAGTTAGCCAGCAATTCTGCTTCGAAAAACCTCAACCAGGTAACTTGTCCCAATCAGGATTTGAAGTCGGGCCAGCTGGTTTCATGTTCAGACTTACTAGAAGTGATTTAACGGATGTAGAACGTTCTGCTTTGCGTGGGAAACTTATTTATTTTTATTTAAATTTAAATATACAGAATAAAGAATATAATTACAAAACAAACAAGAGAAATAGAAATAAAATAATACAAGCAATATAAAAAGAAGATGCAGTAGTATTAACAAAATTTGAGACCGAATGAGCAGCGCTCGTGCTCGGTCGTAGTTCAGATATAATATTAAAATAAAAAAATAATAGTAATAATAAAAATAAATAAGTAAAATAAAATAGGAACTAAAATATAATTACAGCGGCAATGGAATTATATAATATAATATTAACACTAGAGAAGAATAATATCGCACGTGAAAAGTAGGACTAATATATAGTTCAAAATTATAGAATACAAATATAATATAGGTTGATTAATTCATACACATAGGCTATAAATTTATTTAATCAAATTGAAGATATTAACACCTTTCTAATTTTCTTGTTACATGTTAGTGGGTTACATGTTAGAAGTTCTGGGTGTAATTTAGTTAAAGCATTGTACAACCGAGGGCCAAAATTAATGCTATGCTTTAGACCAGCAGATGTGAGACATTTAGGTTCTACTAATGCTGAATTAATATTTCGTCTTGTGTCATAATTGTGTGTCTGTAATACAAACTTATTACGATTTTCATGATAAAATTTTAACAGCATATACTTATAAATTTGTTCAGTATTAAATACATTGCATTCAGAAATTTAGTTGGATAATCGAAACGTTTATTCAAACAAGTTTTAATTATTCGTTTTTGTAGTATATATGGAATATTTGAGTAGATATTCTAGCCGTCAAAAAAGTCAATTTTTGAAAAAAAAAAAAAAAAAAAAAAAAAGAAGAAGAAGGAGGAAAAGAAAAGAAAAGAAAAAAGAAGACAAGTTGAATTAGATTTACTAAGACTATTTCGTTTATATGACGTCATTCCATTTTCGACCAATGAAGAATAATGACATTTTGAATTTTAGCCTATCAAAGTCATACTTAGCGATAAATTTTTGCTGCTAGATTTAACGCTGTCAATTTATCGCATAGTCGTTCTTTTGTTTAGTCGTTGTCGCCAACTGTTTTCCCGTAAATCGATGAGCATGAATCCATTAAGATGCATCTACATGGTTAAACTTTTCTTTAAACTTTGCGATTTCAAGCAATGAATGCAATTTTGTATTTAATATTAATTAATATATTTACGCAGTGAAGTGTTCAAAACGGCGCACCATGTAAACACAAAATCTTCATGCATCTTAATTGAACGTATGTTGACTCTTTCAATATTCTTCCCAGATTGCATACGTGCAAAGAAGATGGAACTGTGTAGATGCAGCTTTAGTCCCGTTACACACTACAGCGAGAATGTGTTTGTCGAGCTGTGGAAAATGCTTTCCTGTAATACGGAGTAACGGTCGAAATAAGGCACAGCTGACATTGGTTCCTCTCCCACAGGTAACCTAACCTATAATTGTAGTCTATAAAATTTGTGTTACGTGAATGAAATTAAATAATTATCAGAAAATCAGATGTTCAAATTTATGTAACATCATCGCATATCAAACCCAAAGACCTTGCATAGTAATATATGAAAGGTCTTTGATCAAACTGCTTTTCGTATGGCGTAATAAAAATTCGTGTTTTAATTATATATACAGAGATGGCTTCATTGTGTAGCAACATATGTCTCGCTGTGAATACATAAGCATTGCTATGTAGCGGTCTCCACACATATTACATTGTTTTTAGTTCTCGGTGTAGTGTGTAATGTAACGATGAAGCTATTAAATAAAGTTCGAAACTCTACTTCCACATCTACACCTTCATCTTCTAATTCCATGTACATTGTAGGTTATATAAAAAATGCACTCCTTTATTCAGATTTGATAACTGTGTTTTCACCAATTCTTCATTTAATTAATGTATTTATCAGGTTATTTGTAATTATATTGTTAAATGTTTAAATTAAATTATGATTTCAGCAGAAAATAACTTTGGCCTGTATTTCGCTTTTTGCAATCGGCATTACTGAATAACGTCCAATTTCTTCATTGCAGTAATCGATATTCATGTACAACTTCACAATGCTGCATAGGTTTATTATTCGTAAATGTACAATTTTTAACATTATGTGAGCGAATTTTAGGAATATATTATTTACATTTTTATTTTATTCACGAAATAGTTCTGATAAATGTCACTCGAGGTCTGAGATTTCCCAGATAAATCTCTCGTGACATTACTATAGATAAATGTTGTGGATTAAAAAATATGTGCCATGTAGGTATAGTAAATAACAATGACGTGTTCTGAAACAAGCTACTTTCCCTAATAAGCGGTTGGCAATGTTGGTGTAGGGAGGAGTAGGATTGCCTGCTCGAGATCTGGGTGCGCAGCGAACCTTGGTGTAGTCAGCTGGTGTCTTTTGGGAACGCTCCTAGCTGGGTTCAACGTAAATGTTCTCTCAGACGGACATAGCCCTGGAGTTCGCGCTCTTCCTCCTTGTATTTAGAAATCGTTCTAAAACACAATTTAAAGCATATTGACATATGGTCTTTCAAACACTGTATTGTGAAGAGATAGTGTGAATTTCAAGACGATATGTCCTCACAAGAATTTGAGAAATCTGTTCCTGAAATAGAATTAGCCTAATATTGAACAATAGTTGTTATCATACTTGTTGAGAATTTTGAATCTATACTTCATTCCATGATGTCTGACAGGAGATGTAAACAGTACTGACAGCGGAGGAAAGAAGTATAATTGCTACTCAACCAATGACAGAGGTCTCATTCCGCTTTTATTTTGAAGTTTGGTAGAACACTTCAAACCGCCCAACTTCAAGACAGGCGTGGAATGAGATATCTGCCATTGGTTCAATAGCTATTATACTTCTCTCTTTCTCTACCGGCAATATTTACATCTCCTGTCAGACATTATGGAATGAAGTATAGTGCTTGATATAGAAAATTATTCTATTTATCCAACTAAGCCATGTGGGTACTTAAAAATGTTTCGTCATTTCGTCAAAATATTTATAATTTTACCTAAGAACAATTATTGAAGGGCTCAGAACCATAGTAGGACAAGCACCATTTGCTAAAACCGTAGAAAAGAAGGGTTAAAATGAAGTTATTACCGTAATTCAATGGAAGCATATAGCAAGTAATATAAAGTATACACATTAGAACTAAATTATATGTCAATCTTCATTAAACTATCGTATTCACTTAACTTTAACCCTTGCTTTCTCCGTTTTTAATAAATGGCGCTTGACCCACTATGGCTCTGAACCTTTCAATTTTAAGAACAGCAAATTAAAGACATTTAAGTACAAATTGGCAGAATAATATAATCTTATGATTAATAAAATGTTTAATCCATGTGGAAGGAACTAAAAATAGATTTAATTAATACGACCAATTGTATTAATAAAAGATCACCGTGTCTATTGAAGCTTCAATGAAATATGTATTTTTCTTATAATAGTAATTAAAATCTCATAATGTAGAAAGATATGACATCAAATTTGAAGAGTATCTCGAAGTGTATTGATTTGTCCATTTATCATTATATGAAAAAAATATTTCCAAGGGAAGTAAACCTCATTGTGTGTCGTATTTCTTTATTCGAAGCTGTGGTTTATTTCCGCCTCCAATTTCGTCAAAGATAAAAAAACTTTCTAACTATCGTATGCTTTCGAATGCAGCTATCCCCTTGTTAGGAAGCCATCATGGCAGATGAGGTCACGTGAACTATTCACAAAATTGTTTTGTCGGCATGCCGCCTGGATAATGATTGCGCTGCTCTGTCTATATGAGTGAAACTTGCTCGTACGTTTTTAATGATTTCTCCGACTATTCCTTCGTTTACAATTTTCGATTCACTTCTCGATTTTAATTATTTACTAAAATCTTTTCTACTAAGCTGTGTGCTTCAACTCTCATAATGTTCCTTTTCGCTTTACTGTTTAGGTATAGGGCATTCGGTATCTCATGAAACGTACCTGAGCGTGAGGGGAAAGAAAAAGTGGACTGAAAAGTTTGTCTCCCTCCGACATCGCTACGCTTCGACTAGCTCACTTATCCCCACCATGAGGTCCTTACTATGAGCTACGGCGCACGAATGCATTTGGTTTCACGAGATAACGAATGACCTATACATCCCTTTGTTCTGAGTACTGTATATTTTGTGTAATATTTCATTCGAAATGAAATATACATTTTTTTTTTCATATTAATAATATTTCAGGTGGTACTTTTGCCACTGTGTGATGTTGAAGAGAACCTAGACTATATTACGTATTTGGGGAAATTAAATGAAGGATTTATTCTATAATAATTTAGATGCACATCCTTCAATTAACTTAAACAGAGATACACAATAAATTTGGAAAGATGATTAATTATAATTTTAATTTTACATATTTTCTCCGTGTTCACTTATCTGTGTTTTAGGCAAAATGGGATTGTTTTTGCACCATATTTAATACAAAAATAACCGTTTTGTAATTTCAATGTGGTTGTTTTGTTATGTGGGTTAGAAATTATTAATAAAAATATAATCCGTGGCGCTACAGCCCGTGAAGGGCCTAGACCGACCAGCCGGCTGCTGGCCTCACGCCCACATGCCGAAGGAGAGGTGGACGATCACCCAACCAGAATGGAGGTATCGTGTGGTTAGCACGATGATCACCCACAGCCGTTATAGCTGGTATTCGCAACCGGATTTCGCTACCTATCGTAGCTCCCCAAGTGCATCACGATGCTGGGTGGCACCGGTCCCATACACTGGCCGAAATTTCATGAGATAATTTCTTCCCCCATTAGGAATCGAACCAGCGCGCATTCAGTAACGCGAGCCCTAGGCAGTTGCCTTAGACCACGACGCCACGGCGCGGGACAGAAAATAGTAACAGATTAATATTAAAAACAGACCACACAGGTGTATACAAACTCAAATGTAATAGGTGCGACAATAGGACAGACAGGCAGATCATTCCAAATACGCTACAAAGAACACATTAAAGCTATAACCAGAGGACACAATACATCTACATACGCCGATCACATAACCAATACTAACCCATACATACAATAACATAAATACGGACATGGAAATCCTACACACACAACCCAAGAACCAAAAACTCAACACACTGGCACAATATGAAATATACAAACACACTAAAACACACCCCGATCAAATACTCAACACACAGATCAATTTCAGTACACACACACTATTCGACTGCACAATTCAACACCTTCCAACAATAAAACACACCCTCCTAACAGGCAGAGAAGTTCGAGATGACGCCGCGATCTAGTAGGCTCTGATGATGGTGCGTGAAGCACTGAAACAGCTGTAAGCCGGACAGATATTTCATATTTAACACGAGTAAGTCCACTAGCTCATCAATTAATTAAAAATAGAAGTTTTAATAAGATGTAACTCGGGATTCTGCAAACAATACTGAATATTGCTACATATTTGTAACGTTTTCTTGTAATGCGAGTAGTATAGCAAATATTATATAGAATGTAAGGATAAAAACTGCCAAAGAATACTAGTGGTACAGAATAAATAACTCACGAAAAAATAATTCTAATGTTGTTACCCAGTAACTGTCAGAGCTTTCCAGAAAGGAATGTTTTGTTTTGTTTTTTTTTTTTTTAGTTTAACGTTTTTGGAAAAGAGAATACACAGTCATTATTTATAGTCCATGAGGATTTACTTGTCTAGTCCCTTTTAGAAAGAGAGAGAATGCTCACCATCTCTCTCTACCCTCATTTATGATGGTCGACACTCCTTCAAACGACCACGAGTTACCAGTGGCGGCATTCTCTTCCTCTTCAAATTCTGACTCCACTCCGCCAGAAAGTTCGTCCATGTCCGTGTCGTCCAAATTGATTACGAACGAATAATAAATTTCCATCTACAAGTCCATCCTTCGCCCAATAAAATTTTTCAACCTTTTCTACGTGTTTATAGGCCTTCCTCTAAGTTTCTTCCGTCACTTTTGTAAGTGCGCTCATTTTTAACCTGTTACACACGTTTTTTAAGAATCCTATTCGGGGGTTTCTTTCCTGGAGATCGCAGCACGCTTCCAATTCCGCTTCCGCTTCCTTTTTTTTTTTTTGTTTTGTTTTGTTTTTGTTTTTTTTTTTTTTTTTCTATTTTAATCCTGTTAACACCACGAGATGATATATCTGTCGCTGCAGCAGTTCTTTCGATAAAACTCGGCACAGATATTGTTTCTTTTCCGCATTTCAGTGCCTCATATTCTCCAGTAAAGAATTTATATGCCTTAATAACCATGTTCATACCGTCCGACTTCAAGGCTTGCCCGCGTTTTCCCATATTGCCTACCATTATTATTAAATACAAGAGCACAACACTCATTACAATATTTAAGGTAACAGTGAAACCATGCATCTCCGAAAACATTTTAATTTGTGAATTATATTATATTAAATTGGTACAACAAGATACAAACTCGTCCACACCTGTGGAGTAACGGTCAGCGCGTCTGGCCGCGAAATCAGGTGACCGGGTTCGAATCCCGGTCGGGGAAAGTTACCTGGTTGAGGTTTTTTCCGAGGTTTTCCCTCAACCCAAAACGAGCAAATGCTGGGTAACTTTCGGTGGTGGACCCCGGACTCATTTCACCGGTATTATCACATTCATTTCATTCAGACGCTAAATAACCTGAGCTGTTGATACAGCGTCGTAAAATAACCCAATAAAAAAAAGACACAAACTCACTTCACTATTCACAAAATACTACTAACTAATGAACTCAAACAACCCCGAAACGCCACTGAGAGATCCACTAATTGGGTTTGCAAAAGTGTGAAGGGAGAAGGGAGGAGAAAGGGAATTCCAAGAATTGTACAAAAGGAAACCTCTTGCCCGTCACATCTGGTGGCAATCGGTAGACAAGGACCTCAGACAAGGACAGTAGAAATCACGCCAACTTAATCCTCATGCACTGTAGGCTACTTTGCCCGCTATGTATGCTGAAGCAGTCACTTGTTACTCTGTTGTACTCTGGCATGTGTTGGGTGCTATGTCATTGACAAAAACATTTGCTATTATTGTAATGTTCCGAAATTCGTATGCTATTTCCGTGCAGGAATTCTGCATTATCATATGAAGGATGGGTGGAGCGGAGATATCATACGTACTTCGGTACATCACAATAATATGATATGCGTAAATAATCACTTAGTGATTTATGACGGCGATCATCCCGTCGGATCCCAGCCACTTCGTAATGAGTGCACCTCTGCACATAGTGTGTTGGACATTGTGCCACTGTCACACATCTGTCACACAGTGTATGAGGTTGGCCACTAAAGGGAAACTAAGAGAAGGAACTTAAACTGACAGGATTCAATCCGGCATCGGAACTGTAATCCGGTGTGGCTTAGTGGATAAAGCGTCAGCACGTAAAGCTGAAAACCCGGGTTCGAGTCCTGGTGCCGAGGAGAATATTTCTCCGCTCCACGTTCAGCCAGAATATAATCAAATAATGAAACTACTGTCAATCTTAAAAACATATTTTACAAATTAAAAATTAAATTATATAAAATAATTACATTTAAATGGATATTTTTACAGTAGACCGTTATGTACTTTTTGTACACTTTTGGCAGTTTATATCGTTTACATTCTGTGTTCTTTGTGGTATAAAAGATAAATATTTGCATTTACATATAACACAATATTTAAATTGAAAATAATTTCTGAGATTTTAGTGTACTCAACGCTCATCATGCTTGCAGTTAAATCCATGTTCCGGGTTCGTACTCGGCTAAGGAAATTTATTTTTAAAGGCAACAAATCAATGAGATTATTTAAAAAAAATGATAAATAAACTTTAGGCCTACACATATTATATTTCTACACATACGTAACATAAAATTTCTTCGTCACTGAATAACATTCCTTTGTACAAAATTTACTAAAATCGTCTTTCTGACATAAAAATTCGGTCTTGTTTTCTTTCTGTTATTCTGCAATGAATTCTATCTTACACGTGTCCGTAATGTACAAATACCTTTTCACACTGTTAGATCAGCACAGATCAGGAAAATCTGGTCTATCACATCTGAAGTTTTCAGTAATTACCCCTGCTCATTGTGTTCGTATTCTTTAACTAGGTGTAGTAATATCATTATAAAATGTACTAGTTAAGATATTTAGTCAATTTTTATATGATATCCTACTCAATAATAGGGGATATTTTAACAAAATGCAGTACAAAATAATTCAAGCTACATTAACCCAAGATAACTTAAATTTCTAGTAATAATTATCCATTTATATTACAGTTATTATTCTCCGTCGTCTGTCCGTATCTTCTAAATTTGCAGAATAATATTGAAACTATATTATGTACAAAATCTGATAATTTTAATATTCCAGTTGCTCGTTATCTGTTTCTATTAAACCTTCATTACATGAAAGCTGTTTATATTATACTAATATATGTACAATAATATTGTCAGCGAGTTTAAATCGGTAAAATATTCCACACCCATTTGCATATTAATTGAAATGAAATTGTTTCCGAAAGGTTAGAGGTAGACAATCACTAATCAATACTAAAATGGCTTCGGATTCCAATATTGGTTTAATTTTTCAGCCGTCGGTATATTTTATAATTTGTACAGGAATAATTCACTTTTATGTTGTCCGGAAACCGCGATACTCAAATCACTGTTCAAGTGGAGAAGTTCTAAAATTTATCTTCAGAATTACTGCATCTATTTTCATAAGAAATATACCCAGTAAAACAGTGAGAACTTCGGTTCACCTGCAAATTTGTAGGATATTGAATGTTACTCTATTTTGAATAATTATTGTGTTACTAGACTAGACGGCAATTCGGAAGACGGGTGGCCACTAGATGCGCCGTAGCCTGTATGGCACGTGACGTCACAAGCATGAACAGGAGAACCAATCAGAATCAGTCTATAACAAGCACTTCCTGAGTTCGTTTGTTCACGTGCGAGTGTTTCAATACATTGAATAAGTAAAACTAACATTTACTATGTGTGTGTGTAAGGTAAATAAATGGAAGAAGAGACTGTAAAAATACAAGTATTACACAAGCAGGCGCGGAAAATAGTGTTTAAGGTGTATAATTATTATAAAAACGTTAACGAGCAGAACGCTGCCGGCCATCTTGATGCTGGCAGCAACGTTGCCAACGTGCAAGAAACGACTGCAGAAGCATGTGGTGTGGGATTGAGAAACGTGCAAAGAATATTGTTAGTGAAGGAAAGAGGGTTTGTTTGGTGTCATGCTTACAGTAATCAACGGCTAAGGTCATTATTGTCTTTTGATAATTTAAATTCTCTCCTGCGCTATTTGTATTGCACGTGCGTGAAGTACGATGTGGCAGTGTTGTACGCTGCCTTGCTCTCTCTAGCTGTCTCTCTCGACGCAAACGCTAGCAGACAACCCGCCTTCCGAATTGCCGTGGACTCAAGTTTCTCTCCATGTGCACAGCTGGCGCAGAATCACTGTCCATTTTCTACTACAGTAATCACTGTCCATTTATTGCTACAACATTCTAATAATAAATCATTGCTCATTGCGATTCACAGCTCCTTTGTACTACTAGGTTCAAAAAGTTCCCGGAATTTTACTACCATTTTTCGTATTAATATATAACAAGGGATATTATACATTTGTTTTGTTGGTAACATTCATGATGTCATTTCCTTAAAGTTTGCTGATAATGGCAATTATTGGTTTTGAGTTGTAGGCAATTGTTTATCATAGTGTTTTGTTTGTTCGTCGCATTTTGTAATTATGTCCACAGAGCAAAGTACAAACATCAAGTTCTGTGTTTTGCTGGGGACATGATCAGTATGGCTGATGAAGATGGTGATTTCTTAAACAAAATGAAACTGGTGCTACTTGTACGACCCAGTCCCTAAACGACAGTCATCTGAGTGGAAATCGAAAACATCTCCTCGGAAGCAAAAATTTCCTAGAGACACTTCCAAAGGCAAAGTTATTTTAAATGTTATGTTTTATTTAACGACGCTCGCAACTGCAGAGGTTATATCAGCATCGCCGGATGTGCCGGAATTTTGTCCCGCAGGAGTTCTTTCACATGCCAGTAAATCTACTGACATGAGCCTGTCGCATTTAAGCACACTTAAAGCAAAGTTATGTTGGAAGTTTTCTTCGACTCTCAGGGTCTCATGCACCATGAGTTCATTCCAGAAGATCGTACTGTAACGAAAGAATTGTACGTAGAAACCCTCCGTCGCCTCTGGGACGCAGTGAGAAGGAAACGTCCAGAAAAGTGGGTAGAAAACAACTGGTTCCTTATGCATGACAATGCACCTGCTCATCGCGCAATTATTGTAAAGAAGTTTCTTGCCAGGCACAACATAACTGCTTTGGATCACCCACCATACTCTCCTGATCTCTCACCACCTGATTACTTTCTGTTTCCCCGTCTGAAAAGTCATCTGAAATGACGGAGATTCAATGCTGAAGAGGTTATCGCAAACGCGACGAGAGCACTAAGACGGGTTTCACAAAATGGCTTCCAGGCCTGCTTCCAGGAACTCTACACGCGTTGGCAAAAGTGTGTTGTTGCGGAAGGCAACTATTTTGAAGGGAATGCTGTAGAATAGTGTTTAAGGTACGTTGTTTCTATGATGCTAGCAAATTCCGGGAACTTTTTGAACCTAGTATGTATGTTCAAATTGTCTTTCCTCGGCTTTAACACATAAGTTAGTTGAAGGAGTCCAGGAACTCTGTTACAAACAGCTTGGCATAGTTATCGATGTGAAAGAATTTCATGAAAGTCGTGTTATATGAATGTACTAAGGGCGTCCAATGTCCTTGGTTTCATGGACTAGGATCCAAAATAAGTAATCCATAGGAGTCAGGTCTGGAGACCTTGCTGGCATTTTGAACTGATCTTTTCCTTCCGACGACATTCTCATTAAAAGTCGTTGACGTAGTTCCGCTAGTAACAAATGAATTTGTTTTTATGCAAGATTCTCCGAACAGATCTTGAAATGCCTTGATCTACAACCATTCTGCGTCTGGATTTAATGAGACTTTGCACTACTTCTTACAAGACTACAAGCTCAGTGACTGTAATATAACTACCTGATCCTGGACGGTCTATCTATGACATCCGTTTTCCTCGATACGCAGCCGAAGAGTGTAGGCTACTTTACCCGTAGTAGCGTATAAATATAATGATACATTTGATTGATTAATAACTAAATTGAAATCTCCTTTATATTACATTTCAAAGGAAAAAAAATCCATATTTCATTAATAAACATTGTTACAATTTTATTTCATTACAGTGACTTGCAATGCACTCGTACGGTTGTCTGATCTTCTACAGCTAATTAGTTTCAATATTGGTAAATCAAATTTGAGAAAGCGATCTCTCTTTTATTTACAGACCACAAAAACACTATCTCATAAAATGTCTCCACTTTTATTAATGCTTCGAACTTACAATCATCTATCAAATAAACAGGATTTAGATTTTTCGTCATCGTACAATATGTACAAGAAAAAGTTATGTAAAGCATTATTTGAAACACACGTTCTGTGATGGTGAGTTTTTTGAATAAAAGAATTGAGCCTATTAGACCTGCTGTGTAGTGCTGTATATTGAATTTATTAGGGGAGAGTCGGGTAGTATCGGACATCGGGTAATATCGGACAGTGCGTTTCTTTTATCTACCACCATATGGTAGTACCTGAATGACATGGTTACGTTTCTCTATGCGACATCACAGAAACGTAACCATGTCAATCAGGTACTATCATCGTGTGGTAGATGAAAGAAACTCACTGTCCAATATTACCCGGTGTTCGATACTACCCGACTCTCCCCTAACATGGTGTTGTATTTGCTCTGCAATTTGCCAATTATAGCTACGCCTACATTTTGCATTGTTGTCTGTGATGTCTGTACTTGGCTCTTTTTGATTTGTTTTTATTTGGTGTTTTTCATTTATATCTGTATCTGTGTCTTTTATTTAGGTGGTATCTATTTTTTTTCTTCTCTTTTCCATTTTTAATTTGTAATTACACTTGTATCTGTTTTACCTATTTTTTTTTCGTGTTATATGCAATTCTATGTTTTTTAAATCTGTACTGTCTATTGTAATTGGGGTTTTTCTTTGTTATGGACATAAATAGATAAATAAATAAATATTGAAATTGAAGCTCCACACCAATTTAAAACATTCGGATTGTGAACAGGTGTAGGTGCTGCAGTTAAGAACAGTTCATTACTGTTTGTAGTGACTACTCCGCCTCATATTTTTATTGGTATTTTTATTTAAAGTGTGTTAACTGCGAGGTTACCTGTTTTATAACGTCAGTGTAATTGATGATAGCGAGAATTTTCCACTGATTATCTAACGTTTTTCGTACAATTGCTATTAAGTCACCCATTACAATTTTATTCATATATAAGCTACTGAATACAATGACATTATTTAAGCTTTTAAATCTCGTCGTTTACAAATTACACTAACCTAAACTCTCACTACCTTCAAGACAGTAATTCGTAAGAGTGGATATTTTTCAGCCATTGTAAAGATAAATCCAAATCTCTTTGACATTTCACTTCTATAAGCACATTCTTTAAAATACATATAGCATAATTTTGATATTCTCTTTCAAAATGTTAAGATGAACGATTACATCTTAAGAAATAATTTTAGAGGTGCTTTTATACAAATATGAAAGCATATTTTCAAATGCAACAAAAATAATAACAAATCCTTGTTATATATAAAATTTTCCTTGTATCCTAAAGAATGCGTGTTCCAAACATCTTGCATGTAACGTGAATAGTTCCGAAAATATAAATATATTAACATTTTTGTGTGGTAATAAAGCAACAAATTGAAGTTAAGGGAAATTGAAAACAAAGTTTAGTCTCGCTTAAAAATTCTCTGTTCCAGAGCTTTAAAAACTGCGTTGCAGTAGATTACAAGGTCATAAAAGCGCATTAAATTATATGTAATCTAATTCTCATACATCAAAGTGTGTTTTAAAGAGTAACATTTCTCTAATTCAATAGTTTTCCACAATATTAAAGCCATCCTCTCTCCACGACATCTCGTGTAGCATTGGCAATTAATTTTTATACTGTTATTTTCTTTTTATATTACAGTTTTCTTTTCTTATTACTAGTTATTTAGTTAACATTAATATATTTATATTTTTATTTTATTGGATTATTTTACGACGCTGTATCATTAGGTTATTTAGCGTCTGAATAAAATGGAGGTGATAATGCCGGTGAAATGAGTCCAGCACCGAAAGTTACCCAGCATTTGCTCGTATTGGGTTGAGGGAAAACCCCGTGAAAAAACCTCAACCAGGTAACTTGCCCCGACCGGGATTCGAACTCGGGTCACCTGGTTTCGCGGCCAGACGGGCTGACCGTTACTCCACAGGTGTGGACTGAATATTTATAGAATAAGTCATTAACAGTACGTGAAAAAAAAAAAACCTTATGAAGTCCGCCTTTAATTTCACTTTGGTCCATTTCAAGTAATGAACGGAGATGAGACTTCCTGGGAAATATAATATATTCTACTAGAGATGAACAAAACTAACTGCCGCTCTCGCTCGCTGTGTTCGTTGCATTTGTCTTTCGAGTCTCGCCTCGTAACTTACGTGCGCTTCGAGTCTCGCTCATCATTCTCCAAATAGCATTTGGTCGGCGTGGAAAGATTTCGTAACTTTGAATAACATACGTAATTGAAATAAATAGCATTATAGATGCTTAATTGATAGAACAGGACAAAATGAAACAGTATCATAGTTGTCAAAATGTTATGATTCTTCTATCAGATATTACATATGGTTTATAAATAAAAAAAAATCTCAAATAATTTTGAATTTCTAAGAAATAATGTTATCAAAATGTTCTGATTCTACTATCAGATATTACATATGGTTTATAAATAAATAAATCTCAAATGAATTTGAATTTCTAAGAAATAAAGTTATCAAAATGTTCTGATTCTACTATCAGATATTACATAAGGTTATATAAATAAAAAATCTCAAATAAATTTGAATTTATAAGAAATAAAGTTATCAAAATGTTCTGATTCTACTGTCAGATATTACATATGGTTTATAAATAAAAAAATCTAAAATAAATTTGAAATTCTAAGAATTAAAGTTATCAAAATGTTCTGATTCTACTATCAGATATTACATATGGTTATATAAATAAAAAAGTCTCAAATGAATTTGAATTTCTAAGAAATAAAGTTATCAAATGTTCTGATTCTACTATCGGATATTACATATGGTTATATAAATAAAAAATCTCAAGCAAATTTGAATTTATAAGAAATAAAAAAAAAATATCAAAATGTTCTGATTCTACTTTCAGATATTACATATTGTTTATACATAAAAAATTTGAATTTCTAAGAAATAAAGTTATCAAAATGTTCTGATTCTACTATCAGATATTATATATGGTTGTATAAATAAAAAAAAATTAATAAATTTGAATTTCTAAGAAATAAAGTTATCAAAATGTTCTGATTCTACTATCAGATATTACATATGATAATATAAATAAAAAAATCTAAAATAAATTTGAATTTATAAGAAATAAAGTTATCAAAATGTTCTGATTCTGCTATCAGATATTATATATGTTTATATAAATTAAAAAATCTCAAATAAATTTGAACTTCTAAGAAATAAAGTTATCAGAATGTTCTGATTCTACTATCAGATATTATATATGGTTATATAAATAAAAAAATCTCAAATAAATTTGAATTTCTAAGAAATAAAGTTATCAAAATGTTCTGATTCTACTATCAGATATTATATATGGTTGTTAAATAAAAAAAAATTAATAAATTTGAATTTCTAAGAAATAAAGTTATCAAAATGTTCTGATTCTACTATCAGATATTATATATGGTTATATAAATAAAAAAAATCTCAAATAAATTTGGATTTCTAACACACATAAAACATAGCGTTAAATAAAGCGTTTTTTTTTTCATTTGAGACTGCATACTTGGTCTCAAACATACAAAACATTTCCTATCCTTTTGATAAGGGCCTAGCAATTAAATAAAGATTGGGAGACGGATTATTACACTGAAAGGCAGAGATGATGTTTCAAATAGGCTACTTCATTTTTCATACATATATAACAGTTGCCAAAATAGATAAAAGTTCGGTCTGGTATAAACAACTGTGACGATTCAAGGCTGTTTGACTTTCGAGAGTTCATCACTCTCGAAGTCCCTATGTTTTGAACATTTACTTACAAGCAGTTAACGACAGGCAACACTGTCGTGCGGGTTTTTGGCTTTGCGGGCGCTATTAGTCTTTCATTCTCGCTCGTTGTTCATCTCTATATTTTACCGCGTCATTGACAAAATTGTTGGGCTTGGATAAGAGATCATGATTTTTACCATCAAACATTGACTTTAGAAAAAAAAAATGTTTTAAAACTTTATCATGTTTCCTTATTAAACGGCAAGACAGGACGGAGTTGATAATGAAGGTTCAGGTAAACTAGCTACCACTTAATCTTCAAAAGTACCAGAATATTCATAATTATTAAATACATCCAACAAAAGAAAGTAAATGCATGAGCTTACTTTAGAGTAAGTCTGTTACCATTCACACATTAATTTCAGTGCACTCCAGTGCCATCAAGAAGAAAAGAGATTTCTTGGGACGGAAGTGAGAAAAAAATATATGTATATATGTATTCACACTGCAATGGGTATATACCCGGTGGCAGTGGTAACTAATTACACTCAATAATGACAATAATAAACTTATTAATTAAAAATACAATTAATGATAATATTAATAATTAATACTAATAATAATAATAATGATAATAACAACAACAACAATGGGGAATATACTAAATTAAATGAAACGATCACTTAAAATAACATTTGAAATATTCTAATTTGTATCTTAAAACTAAGATCGAACTAAAACCCACGAGTATATGTTCATATCTGCACAAGTACCTTTCAACATTACACTCGTTTCGCTGTCAACTCACTCACTGCACTGGAACTACGACACATTTCACTGATTCTATCCTGATTTCACTAACACTTCAAAAACATTTCACTGTTCAAATACTTTGCACTGCCACTATAACCTATAAAGCTTCACTGACAGGAACACGTTTTACTTACACAGCACACTTCACTGACACAACATAATTCTTCACTGATACAACACTTCAATAACAACATATCATTTACACCCTTTAAGTACTGTGTATAATTACCGTCTATTAGTAAGGTCCTTAAGCCTATTTTTAAATGCATTTTTGGTTGTTGGTAAAGCCTTTAGTAAGTCTGCAGGTAAAGCATTCCAGTCCCTGATAGTACGATTGAGAAAAGAAAACTTTCCAGTGTCCGTCCTCTGCCTTCTTTCCCTCAATTTATATGAGTGGTCGTTCCTTGAAGAGTAATTTCGCGGCTGCAACCTATTTTTTATTTCTCTCCAGGCAGGCTCATCTCTGTATGTTTAACAACTAACAACTAACAAAAAGAACGTACACCATTTTCCTGTTGCATGGCCATAAAATAAGATTAATTCATAATATGCACCATCAAAGATTTCTAAGCACGAGGTGCCTATCGGGAAACGAAAATATCAAATGGAAAATGTGACCACACGTGCTTAATTATTATCGCCACATTGAATGGACGCAAAAGACGAAGCGTGAATTTGAAATATTTTTTGACGCATAAAGAAAAGAGGATAAGAATGAAAGTTTTATTGGTTGATATGCTATTACTGTAAAATAATTGCTTAACTATGAACAACTGGGGAGAGAAACATGAAAATACCCCAAGGGCGATCTTTCTGAAAATGGCTCATACTTACTCATATTTGCTGCTGTGTTGAATGTCAATTGACATTAATTATAATTAATATCGATATGTACAGTATATCCTGCTTTATAATATTTATTTCTATTTTGCTGTCGGGGAAGTGGCTACTAAAATGAAAAGTTTTTCTTATTTCTAAAGTTCAATTAAAATGCCTCTAAAAACCTATAGTGAAGTTTACTACATTGCACCTACAGGGAAATTAGCTGAAGGATTTATTCTCAGAGAATTTAAATTACGTTCTTTAATTAACTTAAGGAGCGAAACAGAAGAAAAAAAAATGGAAAAGGAAGTAAATTATAACTTTAGATGTTTTTTCTCCGCGCTCACTTCTCTATGTCTTACAGAAAAAATGATTTTGTACAGTGTTCAATATGAATATTTATTTGTGTGTCTAATGGCTAGTACATGATATTTACTATCATTGACTGAGGGAAAAACAAGAAAGTGGTGAACAAAACTACGGATTAAGTAATAAAAAATATTCGGGCTCTGGCTTCCCAGTAGCGGTCGACTTCCTTCGAGGATTTCAGAGCAGGGCATTTTGCAAGATGTTGTCTGTCCATGTCTTCCTGTTCATGGCACAAAATGCATGCTGATGATGGCAGGATGCCAAGACGATTGAGGTGTTTACCCAGGATGCCATGTTCAGTATTAAGACGAAAGCTTGCAACTGCCAGTCTTCTGGGTTCAGGAGGTATATCCTTCAGTAATTTCCTACGTTGTTGCGAAATGTTTATATCCAGTTCTTGTTGGTGATTATTTTTTTGTAGTTGCTTGATATATTGTTTTACTGAGCTAAATGACAAAGGTTTCCGTGGGTTTGAGATCGGCACCCTTCTTAGCTAATGTGTCAGCCTGTTCATTCCCATGTAGATTACAATGTCCTTGGATCCACTGTAGCACAACTGTTTTGCCACGTTCTTTTAAAGTTGCAAGTATTTTTGATTTGTTCTGTGTAGGGGTGATCAGTTTTATTTATGGACAAAATGGCTGCTTTTGAGTCCGAGAGGATGACTGCGTTTGTGAATTTATCCATATGGATTAAAAGTGGATTTAACGTAACATGTATAGCTTCAATTTCTCCATCATAGGCAGATAGATTATAACCAACTGGGAGATAGAAGCAAAATAGATTACTAAAAATACCAGCTCCTACATTTCCTTGAGGGTCTGTTTTCGAGCCATCAGTATAAATTCTTATCCAATAGTCTTCCGGATATCTGATGTTGACGGTTTGAAGGGCCAATTGTTTTAAATTTTCTTTACTGTGTTGATTTTTGGTGATTTGTTCTAGGAGGTCTATTTCTGATTGAATTATATCTATCTGAAGTGGGTTTTGTGGAAGCATTAGAGGTTGAAGGATCAATAAGAATATAACTGATTCCAACTATTTGGTTCTGTAGATTGAGAAATAGTATTATTAATAGTAAAGAAAGCATTTCAAATTTCATATCAAATGTCTAGATTGTATGAATACACTGCATATTGATGTATCATGAGTATGTAAACTAATGCTAGTGTACGCCCACGTAGCTTTAACATTAACTGTTGCAGAAATAACAGTGTAGTTCCAAGCGCTTTTGACCCACACATGAAATAAATGTGAAATGGCAGCCTGAAGCAATTCACATATGTTGTTAAGGCAAACGTTTTTGGTACTATCTGAAAATGACAACGAGTGGGCGTTAAGTATAAAGAATGAACTGTGTAAAACAAATTCGTAACTCCCAGGTATGAGTTTACAAAACCGCAAGGCTATTAAAACATGAGTGTTTAAATTGACTTTGTCGCTATTGTTCATTTCAGTGTTCAGCTAGTGAACATTTACAATGTACAGGGATAATATTTGCATGTTTGGAAAATGGTTATTTTAGTCTATTTTTGAAGTGCGATTTTCATGATTTTGTGATAGTGGAGGCAGATATTCATTCCATCCGTCCTTTTATATTTTCTATTGAATAGCAGTTCTTCAGTTCTTTGATCTTTCTGGAAAGGAAAATGGAATACTAAAAGTCGCAGTTCGAAAACCGACTGTAAAAGATGGAACATGCTAAAGCTTTTTGTTCGACTCCAGATTACTATGAGTGACGAGTACTTTCAGACGTTCTGAATGCTGCCCAGCCCTCCAACAGACGAAGGTGTGCTTTAGTCCAGGGTTTGGCTTTACGCTGCATACTCATGATTGAGACAGATGACCTACTGACTTCGAGCTCACGTAACATACTATTCCAACCCAGTCCCGAGGCCATTTGCAAGAATGCGAGCTCGTGCGTAAATTTATATATATTTCTCTCTCTCTCTCTGTCTCTCTCTCAACCTCTGGCAATGTGACAGCTTTTGCCACAACATTTGTACTGTCCAAATTTCACGAGAGGATCCCTGCGAGGAGAGTATTCTTCTTGCGGGGTAAGAGGAGAGTAAGCCAGTAACTCGGCGTCCTTGAAGGACCAGTTGGATAGGAGTGATGTCATTGGCCGGCTGAGACAAATAAGGCTCAGTCAATGGCCGGCTGGTTCAGTGTCTGGGATAGGTTATAAGAGTGGGGGGAAAAACTCGCATTCCTCGCTCGGAACTTCTCGTGAAATGCGGACTGTCTGTCAGCTTTCATCTTTGTCTTTCTGAAAGTGTTCTTTCGCGACCAGAATATTGGATATGTTTTGCAACAAATTTCGCACAATCAGTTTCATTTTTTATTTTCTTCTTGTATCTCATTAAATCAAAGGGACAATTCATTGTATGCGTTAAAGTCCTAAGGTAAATTTGGCAAAATAATTAATTCCCTGAAAATTGTCTCTTTTTATATCTTTCCTTTCAAATAGTTTCAGAAAAAATCTTTTCACATTAGTAAAATTTCAAATATGTATGGATTTATTACCGTCAGAATTACTCATCAATAATCGAACATTAAACCGTTACATTATTATATGAAAAGGACGACGAAAGTTTTCGCCATGAATATGGCATCCTCACGTCTTATCGAAGCAATGACACATAATGAACACTTATAATTTCTGGTTTAAATACAATCGTTAATAATGTTTGAAAAAGTTAATATGTTAGGCGGTGTAAGCATATACAATTAAGAACATACGTGTAACATAAAATTTAAAACCATACAAAGTAAGAGAAAAAACAAACAATGTGCTGATGGTTAAATGTACAACGAGATAAAATAATTTGTCAGTCTTCAATTGCAGGTGGTCATAAATTTGAAATTTTATTGTTATACTTATCGGACCCAACATGCCTTTGAAATTGTTTTTCACATTAGGTTTACAAAATATTCATATGGCAGCTATGAGTGTTAAGGTTATAAATATATCCAAACTACTCATCATCTATATTAACAAAATATGAAAGAAGCAAAATATAGCAACAAGTAGAATCCAGCTGACCACAAGAAACAAAGTAAGCTGAGTTACCCAGGAACTTCACCCGACACCGTCTCAGTTGGTTAGAGCGTTGGTGCGTTCAGCCAAATGTTCCGGGATCGATACCAGGCCCCGGAATAATTTTTACCTTCAAATTATTCAATATCTGAGAATGTTAATTTTACTTTGATTTCGTCCGTTTTTTCTCATCTTCATAAATTTTATTCCAGGATGGACTGTGAGCTTCTGTAATGATATATGGAGAGCGGAAGTCTGCTGCCAGACAATGCAAACCTTGCGAGTCGGGGACGGTGAGTTTATATGATATATTTATATTTCAAAGTGTTCAGGTTCTCTTCAGGGGAAGATATGTTCATGATATTTACCAGCATACAAGAGATGGTGTTGATGCTATATCGAGAACTCCACTCTGAATTTTGGTGATTGTTTGGGGTCTGGGTCAAATTATTTAAAAAATTGGGCGTCAGTTTTGGTATATTTCCCCCTCCCCCGAATGTGCAGACCACTGATTTATGTATCATCTAGTCTAGGGATGGTTATAATGGTGGGGAGGTAAAGACGATCGATTTCACTCCCTCCAGAATATTTCAGACGTCGCTGCTTGTCTGTACATTAACGAATAACTACATGAACATGGGTTCTCTTCCACTTAGGGGTGTGCAAAAGTAATTCGGCATGATATTACATTGAATATTTTAAATGAAGTCAGATATGTTTATTTATTTATCTATTTATTTAATTTTACTGGTGGAGTTAAGGCTATGAGGTGTACTCATACACACCATCAGTTGGTAAAATAGGCTATCTACAACAAATCAAAACAGATTCAATATAAATATATTATGTTTATCATAAAATTTTTCATAGAGCCTTATTCATCTGTTTCTGTAAACAACCACAACTACTACTACTACTACTACTACTACTACTACTACTACTACTACTACTACTACTACTGCTGCTACTTGCTTACTAACTTACGTTTTCCCTTCTCCCTTCCTCACCTTCACCTTCATCCTCACCCATTCCCAACACTACACTTACACATACATTCACCATAGTGCTGCTTATGATTAGGTTTTCTCCGGAGCGGTTGTTTGCGCGCTTTCAATCGGAGACCTCCGGTTACCTCCGATTGATGCCGCGCAGGTTGTATATGTGCTGTGGCGCAGACACACTTTCCGCTGAGCATTCCTTTAATCGGATAAGGTAGTGATTCGAGTCCGCTGACGTCCGCGTATCTTTTAAAATAAGTTCTAATTTGTTGTTGTTTAATCTCTCTTTTATGTCAATCCCTCTCTCTTTCTTCCGCTCTTTTTTTGTGTTGCTTAAAGTGCTACGTTAGCTGACAGATTTTTTTTTCTAGTTTTGAAATTCATAGTATATGTGGAAAGCCGTATTAGTTTTATTTCATTGATCAAATTAATAACATTCAATCTAACTGCAAAACTAACGCAGAAGTAAAGCTTTTCAGTAGCTAATGTAAACATTTATACTTTAATAATTCTCCTAGAAACTCTCGTGTAATCCCAGACAGGGTTTGTCAATCATTATTCTAATCGGTTTAGTTAACGTAAAATATATTAAGGGAGCTTCAGAATGAAACAAAAGAAACGTGGGCTATCAACGGGATAAAGTTTACTGTCCAACATAAATTATTCAGATTCTTCACCGGACAGGATTGTGATTATTGTGTTAAAGGGTGTCAGTATTTGACTGCCTGTTCTAAAACGCATCAATCTTGCTCTGTAATAAAAATATAAGTGGATATCAACTTAAGGATAATTGTAATTATATTATTACCAGATATTTCTTTAGTTTCATTCAGAAATATTTTAATCCATACAGTAAAATATAACTCTAGTTGTCTAAACAGTGAAATATAACTCAAGTCGTCTTGTAAATATTTCATTTGTTTTTTATTGCCTCGAAAGTCACGTTTTAGAGAAATTTCAAGACTTTTTAATAGACTGTGTACCTTTGGGAACAATAGCACTAAAACAATTTAAAAAGAAATCGTATCAAATGATTTGCGTAATTGTTTTCATCAAGTTCGCGATTGTGCGATCGCTTCAAATGCTCTAACAAATTCGAAGTTCCACTATCCTTGGAGTAAAATCGCCCACAAAGTTTACAGTGTGCGAGTTTATTATTACCTTCAACTAAATTAAACAATTTCCATGTACGGGTATCCGATTTGGTGCCATTTATTCCACTCACAACTACCGTCAGTCCGTACGCGCCGGTCGTCCTTGAGCTAACTGTCGCTTCGCTCCGAACCACCGCATCCCTCCGTATGTTCCCTCTTCCACCTACGGTAGTATCGGAGATCACCGGTGGAGAGCTTTATTCGCAATCTCCGATTCCTCCGCGGTAGTAGTCACTCCGATGAGCAGCACTGATTCACCCTACTACACGACATAATTCTTCACAGATAATAATATCTATTTATTTATTCTGGCGAAGTTAAGGCCATCAGGCCTTCTCTTCCACTTAGCCAGAACCAAAAGAAGCTGATACAATTTTACAGACTAATATTTAAAAAAACACTAATAAAAATTTATATAGGTATACAAGCACAAGTCGAGTAAAATAATGCGAACATACTAAATAATAATTACAAAATAATATAGGCTAAGCCTAGAAGTTACACTCAATGAATATGCGAGCGGTAAGTGAACCAATATTACAAATTACAAGAATAACAAATTCAAATGTAAATTATAACTATACAACACTGAGGAAAATTACATATATACACACAAAAGAGAATTAAACATGAATACTGGTCACGTGTTTAAACAATTCACTTTTAAACTGCAATATGGTTCGACAGTTCCTGAGGGAGCTGGGTAGGGAGTTCCTGAAACGAATTGCTGATACTGTGAAAGAGGAAGAATAGTGAGCAGTTTTATGGCAAGGCATAGATAATAAAAGTCGTTTTTAAGAACGAGTACCCAGACTGTGATAAGAGGACAAGAAATTAAAACGCACCGATAGATAGTTAGACGAAGAAGTATTGATGATGCGATATAGGAAAATTAGTGAATGGATATATCTTCGGTCCTGTAATCTTACCCATTGCAGCGTTTCAAGGGAAGGTGTAATGCGGTCGTATTTGCGCATGTTGCAACTGAAACATATGCAGGCATTGTGAACGCGCTGCAATCTTTGGACTAAGTTAGAATTTAAATCTGTTAGTAGAATGTCACAATAGTCAAAATGTGGTAGCATCAATGTTTGTATGAGAATTCTTTTTAATTGAGAGGGTAGAAAATTTTTCACGCGATTTAATTGATGAAGGATGGAGAAGACGGTCTTGCATGCGTAGACGGTCTTGGATGTGTGTGATACACATCATGTATAGCGTGGCGTCCACATCTGTGGAGTAACGGTTAGCGCGTCTGACCGCTGAATCCCGATCTTGGCAAGTTACCTGGTTGAGGCATTTTCCGGGGTTTTCCCTCAACCCAATACGAGCAAATGCTGGGTAACGTTTGGTGCTGGACCCCGGACTCATTTCAACAGCATACAGCGTATTCCGAATCTCACCGGACCGGTGGACAACAATGACGTCACGCTGCAGCGAAATACGAACAAAACTGCTGGAAGGATCGATGGCTGTCATGGCGACTGTATACGCTGTGCTACGCTAGCAAAATTTTGCGAAATTTCCGTAGTGCCATCTCGTTCAAAGAAAAGAGAGCATAAAAATGCATTTCTTGAACCGGTAGTAATAACTGGTCCGTTGACATGTCCGCTTATACGCCATTAACATATTGTTTTTACGTTGTGCTCATTACAGGCAATACAGCAGAACACACCGCCATGACACAACAGTGCACAATGTTATTCGTCTGCTAATTCCCGCCCTATACAAGAACTAATCAGATTCACTGATGACGGCTGATGGAGACTGCCATCACCTCTGCATGCTGATGACACCGGTGGTGCATCAGTGTCGCCATCGGTGAAATTCGGAACACCGTGATGCCATCAGATTGCTCAGTGCTGAGATTCGGAATACGCTCATTGTCTCCTTCATTTGATTCAGACGCTAAATAACCTGATATGTTGATACAGCGTCGTAAAATAACTCAATAACCTAATCTAATAACCTAACCTACAGCGTGTCCCGCCGAAGTGGTATACAAATTGAAAATGGTAGACAATAGATACAAATTTTTTCTATTTGAGTTTAATAGAGGAGGAAAGGCAGTTGAGGCGACTCGGAGAGAATGCCATTGAAGAAAGGACTGCAAGAATATGTTCTGTCGTTTCAACACACAATACCCCTCATATTCTCCCGATCCTGCATCCTCAGATTTCAACCTTATCCTTCCTCTGTCATACAATCTTCAAGGGAGCTTAATTTACAGACTTGCCTTAAGGACTTTCATAACTCCAGCAGATTTCTTTAGACGCGGAATGGAAAACTACTCCATCGTTGGCATAGTCATAGATAATGTGGGGGAGTACTTATTAACTTTTGTCTTCTATGCATCTCGAAATTATTGTCACAGCGAAAAATGCTTCGAACTTTAGCATCAACCCAAAAAATGATACTTGTATTCAATTAATTTTATACGTGTTACTTATATTGGTAGTTGATTTTGTTTAAATATGATTTATGAGGTATACGATAATGAAATCACTTGTGCATACAGATCTGAATATAAACACTTATTTAATGCTTTGTATAGAAAAAAGCATTTCCTGAAATCCCCAAAGAATTAGACGCGACTTCACATTACTAATTACGGAATGTAGAAGATATATGCAATTAATTTTGTAGTTACGTAATTCGTATTATATTATTTCTTGTACTTGTAATATTAATAATTGATTATTATTTAAGGTAATGTATAAATATGAAGTATTATTTCATTTATAGAAAACTTCCGACTAACTAACTTGCTTGTCGTGCAACAGACACTAAATATTATAAGAATATCTTCAAAAGGAATAAACGAAAGTTTATTGTGCACTTCAGATCGAGGGAAGAAATGTGTACTAAACGTGGGCATGTAAAAGCAAGTAGGCATTCACAGAGAAAGATGCCACTCAAGAAACAGAACACGTCAAAGAGGGAATCAACACATAAAAGCAGAATAAGAATTTATTTCTGACTTGTAATTGAGGGGTTGGGTGCAAGAAAGGCACTTCTCTCAAATGCAAGATTTGAGAAAATTGATGTTGAAAATTCAAACCGTAATAAATGTGATCTATGCACGCCTTTACATTTTGGGTACTCCTGACCTCAATGATCACAGTATTGAACTACAGCTTGGTGATCATAATATGCATAACAGATCAGAGAACACAATAAAGCGTTTTTCTCAAAAAGGGCACATCCTCTAAAATGTCCTTCTTGCACCCAGACCCTCGTTATTTATTCAGTAATGAAAAGAGGCAATTGTATTTTCAGATTAATTTAGTATGCAAAACATATCACTATCTTCAGAAAAGACCCCTAAGCATTTTCATATAAGTCTATGGTCCGTCCAGGACCCTGTGGAGTAACGTCGCACTTATGGGGGCGGAGTCGATCTATCCCGGAGTGTATTGCGGGCAGCATCACCTCGAGTCCGCTAAGGGGTAAGATGCTCGTGATAGAAGGTAGAGTTCAGATAAAAATTATCCCCTCCTGCAAGCGATTGCTCGCTTCGTTCAAGCAATCCCTCCTCCCAGAGCGGTCATTGGCCCTAGCCCTCCCACATACCACTTGCGCAGAGGCTTTGTTTCGTCTTTCTACTCCACAGATTCCTGGGACTGACCATAATGATCTTAGGAACGATTATTCAGAAGTTAGACAAAACGAAGTGGCAAATCATATTCCAACAACCGACAAAGTGGAAGAAATACCTGCCAAAGTTACTGCACTACACCAACAATATAAATTACATAAATTCCAAAGGCTATCATTAAATCATTGTAATTGTGAAAGCCTTTTCTTTAAAATATATTAGGATTTTGACGGAATATTCGTAGAATCTAGTAGATTATTGCGCCTTGTTAGTGGCTCAGCGATCGTCTTTTACCTATGTGGCCCGGGTTCGATCCAGGACGTAGTCGTGATGGAATTTATGGTGGACAAAACAGTTACTGTGGAGGGTTTTTCTCGGGTACTCACGTTATTCTGTTATAGTTCAAGCAATTAGACGGGAACGCTATAGCAAAGTGCACAATGTCATGGATAGTAATACAGTAAAACCCCGTTAATCTGGAATAATTGAGAAGATATGTTGACCGATTTAACGAAACTCCGGATTAGCTGAAATAAACTAAAATAACATTGAAAATTGCATTAAAACTCAGTTTATAGCAACAAAACACGCTATTATGGTGTATTTAAAGGGGACAGTCCTAAATACACTATAGTACAGTAAAATGTAAAGCAATACATACAATGCAGTATATACGTGATACACGTAATTGTGACGATGTGCCCGACGAACCAGGCTCTTTATCACTCGAAACTCTTGCTGCAGAATTTGGTTTTAAGTACATACTTTGTAACTTTGTTTTTGTAATCGATAATCATATTAGTGGCGGCCGGGTAGCTCAGTTGGTAGAGCAGCTGGCTACGGACTGGAAGGTCCGGGGTTCGACCCCAGGTGGTGACAGGATTTTTTCTCGTTGCCAAACTTTCAGAACGGCCCCGAGATTCACTCAGCCTCCTATAAATTGAGTACTGGGTCTTTCCCGGGGGTAAAAGGCGGTCAGAGCGTGGTGCCGACCACACCACCTCATTCTAGTGCCGAGGTCATGGAAAGCATGGGGCTCTACCTCCATGCCCCCCAAGTGCCTTCATGGCATTGTACGGGGATACCTTTACCTTTTTTTACCTTTTTAATCATATTAGTTTGTATGGTTTAATTACTTTAATAAAAACTTGATGGTTTTTTATTTTTAATATTACAGTTGTAATATTGTAATTCCATAGTTCTAATGTATAAAAGTAAGTCTTAAAATAAGGTACAGGAAACTCCCCGTACCAGTATGAATGTCTTTGATTACACGATGTAATGACGATACCCAGTTTGGTCACCGCTGATGTACAGGAACAAGTGATTTCAAAATGACATCCCAACGCACTTCAGCCTAGTTGTATGAGCACATCTGAACAACATTTACAGGAGCAATAGATAGGGAGAGCGGGACCTTTTGCGTGGCCTGCGTTGTCACCCAACTTTACGCCACCAAATTTTTTTCTTTGGGGTCATGTGAAGTGTACTCCACTCGAAATGACACCAGAGAGGAACTGACTGTGCGAATGTTTGCTAGTAGACTAGTAATGTTCGAGAATTCGGTAATCATTGCTACGATGGTATAATGAATGTCTTCAGGTTCACGTAAGACACTTCGAACACCTGTAACTTGTCGGTAGACACATTTGAAAAATAATTGATTTCGGAATTGTTAATTCCACTAAAACCTTAAAACCTGTTTTTTATGTTGCGTAGCTCCTAAAGGAGGCATCGAAGAACTTTGGTTATTTGACAAAAAAATTATTCTCATTGCGAGATCTATCGATCCCCAGAGTTTGTCGGAGAGGTTATGAAACACTCTGTATATTATTAATAACAGTAACATAAAGGGCATCACAATGTGTGATCCAGTGTTATAGATATAATATTCTACTCTCGAATACTGAAATAAACTAACAACCAACGACGCATTATGGTTGTAAACAATAAAATCAGAACATGTTTCTTTGTTACTAAATTTGCATAAATTGAACGTTAAATCATGAAGTATTTTTGCTCACGTATGCGCCAGAGAGTAATAAAATAATTAATTTAAAATTTACGTCCGTACGCTTTAATGAAGAATTTTGTACACGTCAACAGTTTTATAATTTGGGAAACAAACACCTGTGTCCCAGCAGTCGTTGCGAATTAACGCTGTTCTCTCCACCTGTCAGATAGCTTGTTGAATCTGAATGGTATATATACACCGCTGATATAACAGCCACTCGTTTCCTCAGATTCCCAAGTGGATATTTAGAAAAGAACAGTTCATTCACTTCTGAAATACACTCATCTGTCTACCTGGTTTGACGCTCACAATAAACTACTGACCATTTTATAAACGCGGAAATGATGTGCTTGGACAGTGAATGATATGTTGTGCCTCTAACTACACTTGTCTACCAATGGCCTTATTTCACTGACGATCATATTTTATACGTGTTCCGTGCAGTTCGTAGCACTTTGTTTTAAAACTGTGAAGGGTACCAATGATCATTCCAGTCTTCTATAACATCCAAAGTGGATGTATTATTACTATTTCAGACAAACGTTCCTATAGAATTTAATAAGTCGATTCTTACCAATGATTGTTTGGTCAACTCTCAAAGTGCTGGCATCAATAAAGCTTTTGCTGCGAACTTATATAAATCTGTTTGAATTCAACGATAACTAGTGGCTTGTGTAGCAAATACTACAAACTAAGTTCATTAGACGTTCAAATAAAAATGTTTCAGATTTATTGTCAATGAAGAATACCAGACATTTTGAAAGTTATTTGCTTCCATTCTAGTAAAACATACACCATCTGAATGTTATTTTATGCCAAATACTTTTTCTTGAATTTATCCACCTTCAGTTTTTGAGTTTCAACGCGAAAACGCAAGTAACAATGTCAGGACGATCAGTGGGTTTTTCATGTGAGAGTAAAGCAATAGCTATTTCGGGTCATTGTGGATTGTAGGTGAAAGTTAAAAAAAATAGCCAGTTTTGCTATGCTTTCGAGCAATAGACATAGCATCTTAGTATAGCTTGAAATGTAGAGGGTAAAATCATTTTATCCTGCTAAGAGATCTTGTTGAAATGATCGGAAGACTACAAAATTTTGTAGGCCTCATATTTTATCAGTAAATAATACCTTTTGATCTTTCCTTAGGAACTGTATTTTTGCGCTCTCTCGAGCCAATACTGAAGAGAATGATGCATATAAATAGGCCCTATCTACATCTTACCACCATTAAGTATATGAAAAAGACCCAACCCCACTTGATTAATAACTATAAAATTATTTCATTTGTAATAAGAATATTATCTTACGTAAGTTTTGTAGTTATATACTACATAGCCGTCACTCAGTAAATTATAAACATGAAGATCTAATTTCATATATTTTCTACATCTACTTATATAACCCAAAACGTTTCACTTTCATATCATCAATATAGCATTAATATGTATAATTAATGAAAAATAGTCCCATCATGGCATTAACTATAAAAATATTTCATTTCTAATGGTAAAAATGTCATCAAACCATCTCAAGTTTTGTACCTTTCAGTATCCAATACACAGCTGTATTCAGAAAATTACACACCGCAGAATCAGACTTGTAAATTATTTTTTAGCAAGTCTTGAAGATTTTAATAACCAATTGAATTTGAACTCTAAATATGTCAGCAATCCTGCAGGTCATGGCTTCGTGTAATAGTCTATTGTTTATTGTAGTGTGTGTTTTGTTTTATTCAGAAATACAATTCTCAAATCTGACGAAAAGTGGATTTTGGAAAATAGAAAAATGATGTAGGAAAATTGACATTTCACTGAAAACTACTATTTTTCTGAAAAACTTTGGGTTCCAAGCTTCAAAATGAGGGTTCATTCATTAAAATCAGTTCATCCGTTTTCCCGTAATTTCCATCATCAGTTCAAATTATATATGTAGATATTGGGACCAAAACGTGAACTTAGTGAAGATGAACTATTTAATTTTTTAGTCGCATCTTGAAATTGCCCTTGGGCAGAACACAATGAATGAATGAATATTACATACACCTATAGAATTATATAAGTGTGTATCTCGCGCTGTAGAGTCGTGACTTAAGCCTTGACTCGCGTTACGAAATAAGGACTGGTTCAAGTTCTTATGGGGACTAAATTTTCTCATTAAATTTCTACCAGTATATGGAACGAGTGTCCATGAAACTTGATGAATTTGAGAACATGGATAGATAGTGAAATCTGGACGATCGTCTCTGTCTCCTGGGGCATGTGGACGTATAGCCAATAATCAGCTGTTCGGCCTTGGCCTTTTATGGGCTATAGTATCAAGGATTTTGAGATATGTACAGTGCGATTTAAGAGGAATAGTAAATATTTTAAGGAGTTGTAGTAGGACTATTGAGTGAAAATTTCCATGTGAACATAGGCTTATGTCCAACTTTCAACGGATGTGTAGTTGCAGCTGTTTGAATGTGTGGAGATGCAGCTGTTTTAAAGTTACACATAACAAAGCTTATAAATGGTATGAACAACACTGACTATATGCTATTGATTACATACAAAGGAATAGTAGGTGTTGTTCTCAGATCGTCCGTTGGCAGCACTGGGTGTAGAGAAACAGTGTTTGTGATTTCCTTGGCTACAAGGATGGGCATGTTCTTCCAGTATGACAGAGCCCCTGGAGATTTTAGTTGTCAGGTGACAAATCATCTAGATCTCACATCAGTAGAACGATGAATCGGCCGCGGTGGTCACATGCATCGGCCACTGAGGTCCCCAGACCTTAGTCCTGTTTTTTATGTCTATGAGGCTGGATGAAAGGTGAAGTGTATAGAAACAAATGAAGGCATTGCATTTGTCGCTTTCATTTTCAATAGCGCTGCCCTTATTTTGGAATGAAAGGACGATCTCAGAATAACAACACTTACTGTTGTCAACAGAGCGAAATGTATTTAACTGCTGAGATGTATTGATAATAGTAAATAAGCAATAGCTAAATGTAATCATCTGTTATCTCCACATCCATTGAAAACCACATGGTAAAAGGAGTGAATAGTAATGAGTTCAGGAACCCACATACTGACGTACGAGGAAGTGTAAAGATGATAGCACAGCAAGGAGAAGAAAACAGTAACGTGATCATGCATCGTAAGCGGATTCCTAGTCTCCATACGATGGCGGTAAGGTTAGCGCACTCGAGAAGGAATGCTGACAATAATGGAACAAGAAACACGGGCGCTAGAAAAAAAGGCGAGTGGTGATAGAAAGAGAAACCAAGAGTCAGGAAGTGATAAGGAAGAAAGTAGTGAAAAGATTAAGGGTGCGACTATAAGTAGAAATCTAGGATGTGAAAGTGAAAGCATGGGGGGAAAAATAAAAGAGGAATAGAAGAAGAAATGAATAGAAAGAAAAACAGAGATAGAAATAAGGCAGAGACGAACAGTAAAGAAAGGTCAGAACCTGCGACAGCTGAGGATATAGCAGAGATATTAGATATGATTAAAAAATGTTGGGATGTGATCAAAAAGTTTAAATAAAGTGAAACTGAAAAAGATCGAGAAGTATAGGGGAGAGAGGAAGTGTATAAGCAGATATGTAAAATAAAATATAAGTATTTATAGGAAGTGAGAATAGTGAGAAAGGATTACGTGTAAGCAGAATAGTGAGAAAGTGAAAGTGAGCGCAAATAGGAATGAGTGAAAATAGTGAGAAAGGGTTAAGAGAAGTGAACAAGTGACAGCATAAAATTAACACTAACATTTGAACGTTGAAACAGTAAATGAATATAAGAGAAAGATAGGAGAAAAGGTCAAAGAACAAATAGGACAAATCATTCACTATGATAATTTATAGAGAAAAATTGAAATTGAGATTTTAGTGAATAGTTGTTAGAGGAAAAAGGGGGTTTGAAAGGAGTATATAATATTAGATATATTAGGATTAATGAACAAATAGAGATAGCAAATGATATGTAGGAGAAACACTGAAGGGGAGATTGACCAAGTAATAAAAAAGGTACATAGTGTAATCGGGAGTATTTGCGTAGACGTGTACTGCAAATAATGTGTTATTGTAGTAATAAGTTAATGGTGGCACCGGATACAGAAATGTGAAGTACACCATTAAATGTAAAGAAGTGCTGTGAAGAAATATATCATATATACATACATACATACATACATACATACATACATACATACATACATACATACATACATACATACATACATACATACATACATACAGGGAAATCATTTTATTTTTACTTCAATTTTTATTGTACCTAAGTTTTTGAATGTACTTCACTCCCACCCCTTCTACTAATGAAGTTTCAACTGTTCTCCAGACAGAATCAAGGCCGCGTATAGTAAACAGCACTGAGTTACTGAGTATAGTACGTTCCAGAAATATCTTCGCGTTTTCCAGTGACGAAAAACTTTTAATATTTAATCATATTTTCGCACAGGTACTGTCCGTTTCCCTACGTCGCATCCCGATTTCCCTCACCTGCTTCTGCACGCCTCTCTGTAAAAGCAGGGCTGTCTTAGCTCTTTTCTGAAAACATTAATTTCTGTTAGGAATTGGACATTCACGTAATATTATACAACTGTTTAAAATAACTTAAATAAGGACTTCGTTAAGTAATTAACTGTCACGTGATTTCCCCCCTTTCTACGATCCTGCGACATAACCACTTGGACGGACAGTAGATAGCATGTCTGAGTAATTTTATCTGTGCGGGTCGGGCAGAAGTGAAGATTGAATTTACAGTACATAAGGTACTCTTTTGTAGAGTATGTACAGAATTATTTCAACATGAGTTACTATTACGA